>NW_027478433.1:600000-919909 GCF_051014685.1 Ptiloglossa arizonensis | reverse complement strand
TAGAAACGAACAATGAAACGGAGAAAGGAAGAAAGAAACGGAGAAAGGGAGAAATAAATGGAGAAACGAGAAATAAACGGAGAAACGAAGAAAGAAACGGAGAAACGAAGAAAGAAACGTGAGAAACGATCAACAGAACCGGAGAAAAGGAGAAACAAATGGAGAAACGAAGAAACAACAGAGAAACGAACAAAGAAACGGACAAACGAAGAAAGAAACGGGGAAACGGAGAAGAAACGGAGAAAACGAAGAAAGAAACGGAGAAACGAAGAAAGAAACGGAGTAGCGAAGAAAGAAACGACGAAACGAAGAAAAAAACGGAGAAATAAATGGAGAAACGAGGAAATAAACCCGAGCAACGGATAAAGAAACGGAGAATCGAGAAGAAACGATAAAAGAAACGGAGAAAACGAAGAAAGAAAACGGAGAAACAAAGAAAGAACCGGAGAAACGAAGAAAGAAACGGAGAAAAGAAGAAAGAAACGGAGATACGAACAAAGAAACGGAGAGAAACGAACAAAGAAACGGAGAATGAGTAAGAAACGGAGAAACGAAGAAAGAAACGGAGAATCGAAGAAAGAAACGGAGAAAAGAAGAAAAGAAACGGAGATACGAACAAAGAAACGGAGAAACGAACAAAGAAACGGAGAAACGAAGAAAGAAACGGAGAAACGGAGAAATAACTGGAGAAACGAAGAAATAAACGGAGAAGAACGAAGAAAGAAACGGAGAAACGAAAAAAGAAACGGAGAAACGTAGAAAGAAACGGACAAACGAAGAAATAAACGGAGAAACGAACAAAGAAATGGGAGAAACGAACAAAGAAACGGAGAAGAACGAACAAAGAAACGGAGAACGAACAAAGAAACGGAGAAACGAAGAAAGAACGGAAGAAACGGAGAAAGAGAAACGGAGAAACGAAGAGAGAAACGGAGAAACGAAGAAAGAAACGGAGAAACGGAGAAATAACTGGAGAAACGAAGAAATAAACGGAGGAAACGAAGAAAGAAACGGAGAAACGAAGAAAGAAACGGAGAAACGAAGAAAGAAACGGGAGAAACGAAGAAATAAACGAGAAGGACGAAGAAAGAAACGAAGAAACGAAGAAACGAACAAAGAAACGGAGAAACGAAGAAAGAAACGGAGAACGAACAATGAATCGCAGAAACGAAGAATGAAACGGAGAAACGAAGAAATAAACGGAGAAATGAAGAAAGAAACGGAGAAACAAAGAAAGAAACGGAGAAACGAACAAAGAAACGGAGAAACGAAGAAAGAAAACGGAGAAACGAAGAAAGAAACGGAGAAACGAAGTAAGAAACGGTGAAACGAAGAAAGAAACGGAGAAATAAATGGAGAAACGAACAAAGAAACGGAGAAACGAAGGAAAGAGACGGAGAAACGAAGAAAGAAACGGAGAAACGAACAAAGAAACGGAGAAACGAAGAAAGAAACGGAGAAACGATAAAAGAAACGGAGAAAAGGAGAAACAAATGGAGAAACGAAGAAACAAACAGAAGAACGAACAAAGAGACGGGACAAACGAAGAAAGAAACGGAGAAACGGAGAAAGAAACGGAGAAACGAGAAGAAAGGAGAACGGAGAAACGAAGAAAGAAACGGAGTAACGAAGAAAGAAACGAAGAAACGAAGAAAGAAACGGAGAAATAAATGGAGAAACGAAGAAATAAACCGAGACACGAAGAAATAAACGGAGTAACGAAGAAAGAAACGAAGAAACGAAGAAAGAAACGGAGAAATAAATGGAGAAACGAGGAATAAACCGAGCAACGGAGAAAGAAACGGAGAGAAACGAACAAAGAAACGGGGAAACGAAGAATGAAACGGAGAAACGAAGAAATAAACGGAGAAACCGAAGAAAGCAAAGGAGAAACGAAGAAAGAAACGGAGAAAACGAAGAAAGAAACGAAGAAAGAAACGGAGAAACGAAGAAAGAAACGAAGAAAGAAACGGAGAAACGAAGAAAGAAACGGGAGAAACGAAGGAACGATAAAAGAAACGGAGGAACGAAGAAAGAAACGGAGAAACGTATAAAGAAACGGAGAAACGAAGAAAGAAACGGAGAAACGAACAAGAAGAGAACGAGAAACGAACAATGAAACGGAGAAAGGAGAAAGAAACGGAGAAATGGAGAAATAAATGGAGAAGAAAACGGAGAAATAAACGGAGAAACGAAGAAAGAAACGGAGAAACGAAGAAAGAAACGGAGAATCGAAGAAAGAAAACGAAGAAACGAAGAAAGAAACGGAGAAATAAATGGAGAAACGAAGAAATTAACCGAGAAACGGAAAAAGAAACGGAGAAACGAACAAAGAAACGGAGAAACGAACAAAGAAACGGAGAAACGTACAAAGAAACGGAGAAACGAAGAAAGAAACGGAGAAACGGAGAAAGAAACGGAGAAACGAAGAGAGAAACGGAGAAACGAAGAAAGAAACGGAGAAACGAAGAAAGAAACGGACAAACGAAGAAATAAACAGAGAAACGAACAAAGAAACGGAGAAACGAACAAAGAAACGGAGAGAAACGAACATAGAAACGGAGAAATGGAGAAATAAATGGAGAAACGAAGAAATGAACGGAGAAACGAAGAAAGAAACGGTGAAACGAACAAAGAAACGGAGAAACGAACAAAGAAACGGAGAAACGACAATGAAACGGAGAAAGGAAGAAAGAACGGAGAGAAATGGAGAAATAAATGAGGAAACGGAGAAATAAACGGAGAAACGAAAGAGAAAGAACGGAGAAACGAAGAAAGAAACGGAGAATCGAAGAAAGAAACGGAGAAACGAAGAAAGAAACAGAGAAACGAAGAAAGAAACGACAAACGAAGAAATAAACGAGAGAAACGAACAAAGAAACGGAGAAACGAACAAAGAAACGGAGGAACGAACAAAGAAACGGAGAAACGGAGAAATAAATGGAGAAACGAAGAAATGAACGGAGAAACGAAGAAAGAAACGGGTGAAACGAACAAAGAAACGTAGAAACGAACAATGAAACGGAGAAAGGAAGAAAGAAACGGAGAAAGGGAGAAATAAATGGAGAGAAACGGAGAAATAAACGGAGAAACGAAGAAAGAAACGGAGAAACGAAGAAAGAAACGGAGAAACGATCAAAGAACCGGAGAAAAGGAGAAACAAATGGAGAAACGAAGAAACAAACAGAGAAACGAACAAAGAAACGGACAAACGAAGAAAGAAACGGGGAAACGGAGAAAGAAACGAGAAGAAACGAAGAAAGAAACGGAGAAACGAAGAAGAAACGGAGTAGCGAAGAAAGAAACGACGAAACAAAGAAAGAAACGGAGAAATAAATGGAGAAACGAGGAAATAAACCGAGCAACGGATAAAGAAACGGAGAATCGAAGAAACGATAAAAGAAAACGGAGAAACGAAGAAAGAAACGGAGAAACGAAGAAAGAAACGGAGAATCGAAGAAAGAAACGGAGAATCGAAGAAAAGAGCGGAAGTAACGAAGAAAGAAACGAAGGAAACGAAGAAGAAACGGAGAAATAAATGGAGAAACGAAGAAATTAACCGAGAAACGGAAAAAGAAACGGAGAGAAACGAACAAAGAAACGGAGAAACGAACAAAGAAACGGAGAAACGAACAAAGAAACGGAGAAACGAACAAAGAAACGGAGAAGAACGAAGAAAGAAACGGAGAAACGGAGAAAGAAACGGAGAAACGAAGAGAGAAACGGGAGAAACGAAGAAAGAAACGGAGAAACGAAGAAAGAAACGGAGAAAAGAAAAAAGAAACGGAGATAGGAACAAAGAAACGGAGAAACGAAGAAAGAAACGGAGAATGAATAAAGAAACGGAGAAACGAAGAAAGAAACGGAGAATCGAAGAAAGAAACTGAGAAAAGAAGAAAGAAACGGAGATACGAACAAAGAAACGGAGAAACGAACAAAGAAACGGAGAACGAAGAAAGAGAAACGGAGAAACGAAGAAAGAAACGGACAAACGAAGAAATAAACAGAGAAACGAACAAAGAAACGGAGAAACGAACAAAGAAACGGAGAAGAACGAACAAAGAAACGGAGAAATGGAGAAATAAATGAGAAGAAACGAAGAAATGAACGGAGAAACGAAGAAAGAAACGGTGTGAACGAACAAAGAAACGGAGAAACGAACAAAGAAACGGAGAAACGAACATGAAACGGAGAAAGGAAGAAAGAAACGGAGAAATGGAGAAATAAATGGAGAAACGGAGAAATAAACGGAGAAACGAAGAAGAACGAAACGAGAAACGAAGAAAGAAACGGAGAAACGATCAAAGAACCGGAGAAAAGGAGAAACAAATGGAGATACGAACAAAGAAACGGAGAATGAATAAAGAAACGGAAGAAGAAACGAAGAAAGGAAACGGAGAATCGAAGAAAGAAACGGTGAAACGAACAAAGAAACGTAGAAAGGAACAATGAAACGGAGAAAGGAAGAAAGAAACGGAGAAAGGGAGAAATAAATGGAGAAACGGAGAAATAAACGGAGAAACGAAGAAAGAAACGGAGAAACGAAGAAAGAAACGGAGAAACGATCAAAGAACCGGAGAAAAGGAGAAACAAATGGAGAAACGAAGAAACAAACAGAGAAACGAACAAAGAAACGGACAAACGAAGAAAGAAACGGGGAAACGGAGAAAGAAACGGAGAAACGAAGAAAGAAACGGAGAAACGAAGAAAGAAACGGAGTAGCGAAGAAAGAAACGACGAAACAAAGAAAGAAACGGAGAAATAAATGGAGAAACGAGGAAATAAACCGAGCAACGGATAAAGAAACGGAGAATCGAAGAAACGATAAAAGAAACGGAGAAGACGAAGAAAGAAACGGAGAAACGAAGAAAGAAACGGAGAATCGTCGAAAGAAACGGAGAATCGAAGAAAGAAACGGAGTAACGAAGAAAGAAACGAACAAACGAAGAAAGAAACGGAGAAATAAATGGAGAAACGAAGAAATAAGCCGACAAACGGAAAAAGAAACGGAGAAACGAACAAAGAAACGGAGAAACGAACAAAGAAACGGAGAAACGAACAAGGAAACGGAGAAACGAAGAAAGAAACGGAGAAACGGAGAAAGAAACGGAGAAACGAAGAGAGAAACGGAGAAACGAAGAAAGAAACGGAGAAGCGAAGAAAGAAACGGAGAAAAGAAGAAAGAAACGGAGATACGTACAAAGAAACGGAGAAACGAACAAAGAAACGGAGAAACGAACAAAGAAACGGAGAAACGGAGAAATAACTGGAGAAACGAAGAAATAAACGGAGAAACGAAGAAAGAAACGGAGAAACGAAGAAAGAAACGGAGAAAACGAAGAAAGAAACGGACAAACGAAGAAATAAACGGAGAAACGAACAAAGAAACGGAGAAACGAACAAAGAAACGGAGAAACGAACAAAGAAACGGAGAAACGAACAAAGAAACGGAGAAACGGAGAAATAAATGGAGAAACGAAGAAATGAACGGAGAAACGAAGAAAGAAACGGTGAAACGAACAAAGAAACGGAGAAACGAACAAAGAAACGGAGAAACGATCAATGAAACGGAGAAACGAAGAAAGAAACGGAGAAACGATCAAAGAAACGGAGAAAAGGAGAAACAAATGGAGAAACGAAGAAACAAACAGAGAAACGAAGAAAGAAGCGGACAAACGAAGAAAGAAACGGGGAAACGGAGAGAGAAACGGAGAAACGAAGAAAGAAACGGAGAAACGAAGAAAGAAACGGAGAAACGAAGAAAGAAATGGAGTAGCGAAGAAAGAAACGACGAAACGAAGAAAGAAACGGAGAAATAAATGGAGAAACGAGGAAATAAACCGAGCAACGGATAAAGAAACGGAGAATCGAAGAAACGGTAAAAGAAACGGAGAAACGAAGAAAGAAACGGAGAAACGAAGAAAGAAACAGAGAAACGAACATAGAAACGGAGAAATGGAGAAATAAATGGAGAAACGAAGAAATGAACGGAGAAACGAAGAAAGAAACGGTGAAACGAACAAAGAAACGGAGAAACGAAGAAAGAAACGAAGAAACGAAGAAACGAACAAAGAAACGGAGAAACGAAGAAAGAAACGGAGAAACGAACAATGAATCGCAGAAACGAAGAATGAAACGGAGAAACGAAGAAATAAACGGAGAAATGAAGAAAGAAACGGAGAAACAAAGAAAGAAACGGAGAAACGAACAAAGAAACGGAGAAACGAAGAAAGAAACGGAGAAACGAAGAAAGAAACGGAGAAACGAAGTAAGAAACGGTGAAACGAAGAAAGAAACGGAGAAATAAATGGAGAAACGAACAAAGAAACGGAGAAACGAAGAAAGAGACGGAGAAACGAAGAAAGAAACGGAGAAACGAACAAAGAAACGGAGAAACGAAGAAAGAAACGGAGAAACGATAAAAGAAACGGAGAAAAGGAGAAACAAATGGAGAAACGAAGAAACAAACAGAGAAACGAACAAAGAGACGGACAAACGAAGAAAGAAACGGAGAAACGGAGAAAGAAACGGAGAAACGAAGAAAGAAACGGAGAAACGAAGAAAGAAACGGAGTAACGAAGAAAGAAACGAAGAAACGAAGAAAGAAACGGAGAAATAAATGGAGAAACGAAGAAATAAACCGAGACACGAAGAAATAAACGGAGTAACGAAGAAAGAAACGAAGAAACGAAGAAAGAAACGGAGAAATAAATGGAGAAACGAGGAAATAAACCGAGCAACGGAGAAAGAAACGGAGAAACGAACAAAGAAACGGGGAAACGAAGAATGAAACGGAGAGAACGAAGGAAATAAACGGAGAAACGAAGAAAGCAAAGGAGAAACGAAGAAAGAAACGGAGAAACGAAGAAAGAAACGAAGAAAGAAACGGAGAAACGAAGAAAAGAAACGAAGAAAGAAACGGAGAAACGAAGAAAGAAACGGAGAAACGAAGGAACGATAAAAGAAACGGAGGAACGAAGAAAGAAACGGAGAAACGTATAAAGAAACGGAGAAACGAAGAAAGAAACGGAGAAAACGAACAAAGAAACGGAGAAACGAACAATGAAACGGAGAAAGGAAGAAAAGAAACGGAGAAATGGAGAAATAAATGGAGAAACGGAGAGAAGAATAAACGGGAGAAACGAAGAAAGAAACGGGAGAACGAAGAAAGAAACGAGAGAATCGAAGAAAGAAACGAAGAAACGAAGAAGGAAACGGAGAAATAAATGGAGAGAGAAACGAAGAAATTAACCGAGAACGGAAAAAAGAAACGGAGAAGAACGAACAAAGAAACGGAGAAACGAACAAAGAAACGGAAGAGAAACGAAACAAAGAAACGGAGAAACGAAGAAAGAAACGGAGAAACGGAGAAAGGAAACGGAGAAACGAAGAGAGAAACGGAGAAACGAAGAAAGAAACGGAGAAACGAAGAAAGAAACGGACAAACGAAGAAATAAACAGAGAACGAACAAAGAAACGGAGAAACGAACAAAGAAACGGAGAAACGAACATAGAAACGGAGAAATGGAGAAATAAATGGAGAAACGAAGAAATGAACGGAGAAACGAAGAAAGAAACGGTGAAACGAACAAAGAAACGGAGAAACGAACAAAGAAACGGAGAAACGAACAATGAAACGGAGAAAGGAAGAAAGAAACGGAGAAATGGAGAAATAAATGAGGAAACGGAGAAATAAACGGAGAAACGAAGAAAGAAACGGAGAAACGAAGATAGAAACGGAGAATCGAAGAAAGAAACGGAGAAACGAAGAAAGAAACAGAGAAACGAAGAAAGAAACGGACAAACGAAGAAATAAACGGAGAAACGAACAAAGAAACGGAGAAACGAACAAAGAAACGGAGGAACGAACAAAGAAACGGAGAAACGGAGAAATAAATGGAGAAACGAAGAAATGAACGGAGAAACGAAGAAAGAAACGGTGAAACGAACAAAGAAACGTAGAAACGAACAATGAAACGGAGAAAGGAAGAAAGAAACGGAGAAAGGGAGAAATAAATGGAGAAACGGAGAAATAAACGGAGAAACGAAGAAAGAAACGGAGAAACGAAGAAAGAAACGGAGAAACGATCAAAGAACCGGAGAAAAGGAGAAACAAATGGAGAAACGAAGAAACAAACAGAGAAACGAACAAAGAAACGGACAAACGAAGAAAGAAACGGGGAAACGGAGAAAGAAACGGAGAAACGAAGAAAGAAACGGAGAAACGAAGAAAGAAACGGAGTAGCGAAGAAAGAAACGACGAAACAAAGAAAGAAACGGAGAAATAAATGGAGAAACGAGGAAATAAACCGAGCAACGGATAAAGAAACGGAGAATCGAAGAAACGATAAAAGAAACGGAGAAACGAAGAAAGAAACGGAGAAACGAAGAAAGAAACGGAGAATCGAAGAAAGAAACGGAGAATCGAAGAAAGAAGCGGAGTAACGAAGAAAGAAACGAAGAAACGAAGAAAGAAACGGAGAAATAAATGGAGAAACGTAGAAATTAACCGAGAAACGGAAAAAGAAACGGAGAAACGAACAAAGAAACGGAGAAACGAACAAAGAAACGGAGAAACGAACAAAGAAACGGAGAAACGAACAAAGAAACGGAGAAACGAAGAAAGAAACGGAGAAACGGAGAAAGAAACGGAGAAACGAAGAGAGAAACGGAGAAACGAAGAAAGAAACGGAGAAACGAAGAAAGAAACGGAGAAAAGAAAAAAGAAACGGAGATAGGAACAAAGAAACGGAGAAACGAAGAAAGAAACGGAGAATGAATAAAGAAACGGAGAAACGAAGAAAGAAACGGAGAATCGAAGAAAGAAACTGAGAAAAGAAGAAAGAAACGGAGATACGAACAAAGAAACGGAGAAACGAACAAAGAAACGGAGAAACGAAGAAAGAAACGGAGAAACGAAGAAAGAAACGGACAAACGAAGAAATAAACAGAGAAACGAACAAAGAAACGGAGAAACGAACAAAGAAACGGAGAAACGAACAAAGAAACGGAGAAATGGAGAAATAAATGGAGAAACGAAGAAATGAACGGAGAAACGAAGAAAGAAACGGTGAAACGGACAAAGAAACGGAGAAACGAACAAAGAAACGGAGAAACGAACAATGAAACGGAGAAAGGAAGAAAGAAACGGAGAAATGGAGAAATAAATGGAGAAACGGAGAAATAAACGGAGAAACGAAGAAAGAAACGGAGAAACGAAGAAAGAAACGGAGAAACGATCAAAGAACCGGAGAAAAGGAGAAACAAATGGAGATACGAACAAAGAAACGGAGAATGAATGAAGAAACGGAGAAACGAAGAAAGAAACGGAGAATCGAAGAAAGAAACGGTGAAACGAACAAAGAAACGTAGAAACGAACAATGAAACGGAGAAAGGAAGAAAGAAACGGAGAAAGGGAGAAATAAATGGAGAAACGGAGAAATAAACGGAGAAACGAAGAAAGAAACGGAGAAACGAAGAAAGAAACGGAGAAACGATCAAAGAACCGGAGAAAAGGAGAAACAAATGGAGAAACGAAGAAACAAACAGAGAAACGAACAAAGAAACGGACAAACGAAGAAAGAAACGGGGAAACGGAGAAAGAAACGGAGAAACGAAGAAAGAAACGGAGAAACGAAGAAAGAAACGGAGTAGCGAAGAAAGAAACGACGAAACAAAGAAAGAAACGGAGAAATAAATGGAGAAACGAGGAAATAAACCGAGCAACGGATAAAGAAACGGAGAATCGAAGAAACGATAAAAGAAACGGAGAAACGAAGAAAGAAACGGAGAAACGAAGAAAGAAACGGAGAATCGTAGAAAGAAACGGAGAATCGAAGAAAGAAACGGAGTAACGAAGAAAGAAACGAACAAACGAAGAAAGAAACGGAGAAATAAATGGAGAAACGAAGAAATAAGCCGACAAACGGAAAAAGAAACGGAGAAACGAACAAAGAAACGGAGAAACGAACAAAGAAACGGAGAAACGAACAAGGAAACGGAGAAACGAAGAAAGAAACGGAGAAACGGAGAAAGAAACGGAGAAACGAAGAGAGAAACGGAGAAACGAAGAAAGAAACGGAGAAACGAAGAAAGAAACGGAGAAAAGAAGAAAGAAACGGAGATACGTACAAAGAAACGGAGAAACGAACAAAGAAACGGAGAAACGAACAAAGAAACGGAGAAACGGAGAAATAACTGGAGAAACGAACATAGAAACGGAGAAATGGAGAAATAAATGGAGAAACGAAGAAATGAACGGAGAAACGAAGAAAGAAACGGTGAAACGAACAAAGAAACGGAGAAACGAACAAAGAAACGGAGAAACGAACAATGAAACGGAGAAAGGAAGAAAGAAACGGAGAAATGGAGAAATAAATGAGGAAACGGAGAAATAAACGGAGAAACGAAGAAAGAAACGGAGAAACGAAGATAGAAACGGAGAATCGAAGAAAGAAACGGAGAAACGAAGAAAGAAACAGAGAAACGAAGAAAGAAACGGACAAACGAAGAAATAAACGGAGAAACGAACAAAGAAACGGAGAAACGAACAAAGAAACGGAGGAACGAACAAAGAAACGGAGAAACGGAGAAATAAATGGAGAAACGAAGAAATGAACGGAGAAACGAAGAAAGAAACGGTGAAACGAACAAAGAAACGTAGAAACGAACAATGAAACGGAGAAAGGAAGAAAGAAACGGAGAAAGGGAGAAATAAATGGAGAAACGGAGAAATAAACGGAGAAACGAAGAAAGAAACGGAGAAACGAAGAAAGAAACGGAGAAACGATCAAAGAACCGGAGAAAAGGAGAAACAAATGGAGAAACGAAGAAACAAACAGAGAAACGAACAAAGAAACGGACAAACGAAGAAAGAAACGGGGAAACGGAGAAAGAAACGGAGAAACGAAGAAAGAAACGGAGAAACGAAGAAAGAAACGGAGTAGCGAAGAAAGAAACGACGAAACAAAGAAAGAAACGGAGAAATAAATGGAGAAACGAGGAAATAAACCGAGCAACGGATAAAGAAACGGAGAATCGAAGAAACGATAAAAGAAACGGAGAAACGAAGAAAGAAACGGAGAAACGAAGAAAGAAACGGAGAATCGAAGAAAGAAACGGAGAATCGAAGAAAGAAGCGGAGTAACGAAGAAAGAAACGAAGAAACGAAGAAAGAAACGGAGAAATAAATGGAGAAACGTAGAAATTAACCGAGAAACGGAAAAAGAAACGGAGAAACGAACAAAGAAACGGAGAAACGAACAAAGAAACGGAGAAACGAACAAAGAAACGGAGAAACGAACAAAGAAACGGAGAAACGAAGAAAGAAACGGAGAAACGGAGAAAGAAACGGAGAAACGAAGAGAGAAACGGAGAAACGAAGAAAGAAACGGAGAAACGAAGAAAGAAACGGAGAAAAGAAAAAAGAAACGGAGATAGGAACAAAGAAACGGAGAAACGAAGAAAGAAACGGAGAATGAATAAAGAAACGGAGAAACGAAGAAAGAAACGGAGAATCGAAGAAAGAAACTGAGAAAAGAAGAAAGAAACGGAGATACGAACAAAGAAACGGAGAAACGAACAAAGAAACGGAGAAACGAAGAAAGAAACGGAGAAACGAAGAAAGAAACGGACAAACGAAGAAATAAACAGAGAAACGAACAAAGAAACGGAGAAACGAACAAAGAAACGGAGAAACGAACAAAGAAACGGAGAAATGGAGAAATAAATGGAGAAACGAAGAAATGAACGGAGAAACGAAGAAAGAAACGGTGAAACGAACAAAGAAACGGAGAAACGAACAAAGAAACGGAGAAACGAACAATGAAACGGAGAAAGGAAGAAAGAAACGGAGAAATGGAGAAATAAATGGAGAAACGGAGAAATAAACGGAGAAACGAAGAAAGAAACGGAGAAACGAAGAAAGAAACGGAGAAACGATCAAAGAACCGGAGAAAAGGAGAAACAAATGGAGATACGAACAAAGAAACGGAGAATGAATAAAGAAACGGAGAAACGAAGAAAGAAACGGAGAATCGAAGAAAGAAACGGTGAAACGAACAAAGAAACGTAGAAACGAACAATGAAACGGAGAAAGGAAGAAAGAAACGGAGAAAGGGAGAAATAAATGGAGAAACGGAGAAATAAACGGAGAAACGAAGAAAGAAACGGAGAAACGAAGAAAGAAACGGAGAAACGATCAAAGAACCGGAGAAAAGGAGAAACAAATGGAGAAACGAAGAAACAAACAGAGAAACGAACAAAGAAACGGACAAACGAAGAAAGAAACGGGGAAACGGAGAAAGAAACGGAGAAACGAAGAAAGAAACGGAGAAACGAAGAAAGAAACGGAGTAGCGAAGAAAGAAACGACGAAACAAAGAAAGAAACGGAGAAATAAATGGAGAAACGAGGAAATAAACCGAGCAACGGATAAAGAAACGGAGAATCGAAGAAACGATAAAAGAAACGGAGAAACGAAGAAAGAAACGGAGAAACGAAGAAAGAAACGGAGAATCGTAGAAAGAAACGGAGAATCGAAGAAAGAAACGGAGTAACGAAGAAAGAAACGAACAAACGAAGAAAGAAACGGAGAAATAAATGGAGAAACGAAGAAATAAGCCGACAAACGGAAAAAGAAACGGAGAAACGAACAAAGAAACGGAGAAACGAACAAAGAAACGGAGAAACGAACAAGGAAACGGAGAAACGAAGAAAGAAACGGAGAAACGGAGAAACGGAGAAAGAAACGGAGAAACGAAGAGAGAAACGGAGAAACGAAGAAAGAAACGGAGAAACGAAGAAAGAAACGGAGAAAAGAAGAAAGAAACGGAGATACGTACAAAGAAACGGAGAAACGAACAAAGAAACGGAGAAACGAACAAAGAAACGGAGAAACGGAGAAATAACTGGAGAAACGAAGAAATAAACGGAGAAACGAAGAAAGAAACGGAGAAACGAAGAAAGAAACGGAGAAACGAAGAAAGAAACGGACAAACGAAGAAATAAACGGAGAAACGAACAAAGAAACGGAGAAACGAACAAAGAAACGGAGAAACGAACAAAGAAACGGAGAAACGAACAAAGAAACGGAGAAACGGAGAAATAAATGGAGAAACGAAGAAATGAACGGAGAAACGAAGAAAGAAACGGTGAAACGAACAAAGAAACGGAGAAACGAACAAAGAAACGGAGAAACGATCAATGAAACGGAGAAACGAAGAAAGAAACGGAGAAACGATCAAAGAAACGGAGAAAAGGAGAAACAAATGGAGAAACGAAGAAACAAACAGAGAAACGAAGAAAGAAGCGGACAAACGAAGAAAGAAACGGGGAAACGGAGAGAGAAACGGAGAAACGAAGAAAGAAACGGAGAAACGAAGAAAGAAACGGAGAAACGAAGAAAGAAATGGAGTAGCGAAGAAAGAAACGACGAAACGAAGAAAGAAACGGAGAAATAAATGGAGAAACGAGGAAATAAACCGAGCAACGGATAAAGAAACGGAGAATCGAAGAAACGGTAAAAGAAACGGAGAAACGAAGAAAGAAACGGAGAAACGAAGAAAGAAACAGAGAAACTAAGAAAGAAACGGACAAACGAAGAAATAAACGGAGAAACGAACAAAGAAACGGAGAAACGAACAAAGAAACGGAGAAACGAAGAAAGAAACAGAGAAACGAAGAAAGAAACGGACTAACGAAGAAATAAACGGAGAAACGAACAAAGAAGCGGAGAAACGAACAAAGAACCGGAGGAACGAACAAAGAAACGGAGAAACGGAGAAATAAATGGAGAAACGAAGAAATGAACGGAGAAACGAAGAAAGAAACGGTGAAACGAACAAAGAATCGTAGAAACGAACAATGAAACGGAGAAAGGAAGAAAGAAACGGAGAAAGGGAGAAATAAATGGAGAAACGGAGAAATAAACGGAGAAACGAAGAAAGAAACGGAGAAACGAAGAAAGAAACGGAGAAACGATCAAAGAACCGGAGAAAAGGAGAAACAAATGGAGAAACGAAGAAACAAGCAGAGAAACGAACAAAGAAACGGACAAACGAAGAAAGAAACAGGGAAACGGAGAAAGAAACGGAGAAACGAAGAAAGAAACGGAGAAACGAAGAAAGAAACGGAGTAGCGAAGAAAGAAACGACGAAACGAAGAGAGAAACGGAGAAATAAATGGAGAAACGAGGAAATAAACCGAGCAACGGATAAAGAAACGGAGAATCGAAGAAACGATAAAAGAAACGGAGAAACGAAGAAAGAAACGGAGAAACAAAGAAAGAAACGGAGAAACGAAGAAAGAAACGGAGAAAAGAAGAAAGAAACGGAGATACGAACAAAGAAACGGAGAAACGAACAAAGAAACGGAGAATGAGTAAAGAAACGGAGAAACGAAGAAAGAAACGGAGAATCGAAGAAAGAAACGGAGAAAAGAAGAAAGAAACGGAGATACGAACAAAGAAACGGAGAAACGAACAAAGAAACGGAGAAACGAAGAAAGAAACGGAGAAACGGAAAAATAACTGGAGAAACGAAGAAATAAACGGAGAAACGAAGAAAGAAACGGAGAAACGAAAAAAGAAACGGAGAAACGAAGAAAGAAACGGACAAACGAATAAAGAAACGGAGAAACGAAGAAAGAAACGGAGAATCGAAGAAAGAAACGGAGAAAAGAAGAAAGAAACGGAGATACGAACAAAGAAACGGAGAAACGAACAAAGAAACGGAGAAACGAAGAAAGAAACGGAGAAACGGAGAAATAACTGGAGAAACGAAGAAATAAACGGAGAAACGAAGAAAGAAACGGAGAAACGAAGAAAGAAACGGAGAAACGAAGAAAGAAACGGAGAAACGAAGAAATAAACGGAGAAACGAAGAAAGAAACGAAGAAACGAAGAAACGAACAAAGAAACGGAGAAACGAAGAAAGAAACGGAGAAACGAACAATGAATCGCAGAAACGAAGAATGAAACGGAGAAACGAAGAAATAAACGGAGAAATGAAGAAAGAAACGGAGAAACAAAGAAAGAAACGGAGAAACGAACAAAGAAACGGAGAAACGAAGAAAGAAACGGAGAAACGAAGAAAGAAACGGAGAAACGAAGTAAGAAACGGTGAAACGAAGAAAGAAACGGAGAAATAAATGGAGAAACGAACAAAGAAACGGAGAAACGAAGAAAGAGACGGAGAAACGAACAAAGAAACGGAGAAACGAACAAAGAAACGGAGAAACGAAGAAAGAAACGGAGAAACGATAAAAGAAACGGAGAAAAGGAGAAACAAATGGAGAAACGAAGAAACAAACAGAGAAACGAACAAAGAGACGGACAAACGAAGAAAGAAACGGAGAAACGGAGAAAGAAACGGAGAAACGAACAAAGAAACGGAGAAACGAACAAAGAAACGGAGATACGAAGAAAGAAACGGAGAAACGAAGAAAGAAACGGAGAAACGAACAAAGAAACGGGGAAACGAAGAATGAAACGGAGAAACGAAGAAATAAACGGAGAAACGAAGAAAGCAAAGGAGAAACGAAGAAAGAAACGGAGAAACGAAGAAAGAAACGGAGAAACGAAGAAAGAAACGGAGAAACGAAGGAACGATAAAAGAAACGGAGGAACGAAGAAAGAAACGGAGAAACGTATAAAGAAACGGAGAAACGAAGAAAGAAACGGAGAAACGAAGAAAGAAACGGAGAAACGAACAAAGAAACGGAGAAACGAACAAAGAAACGGAGAATCGGAGAAATAAATGGAGAAACGAAGAAATAAACGGAGAAACGGAGAAATAAACGGAGAAACGAAGAAATAAACGGAGAAACGAACAAAGAAACGGAGAAATGAAGAAAGAAACGGAGAAACGAACAAAGAAACGGAGAAACGAACAAAGAAACGGAGAAACGAAGAAAGAAACGGAGAAACGAAGAAAGAAACGGAGAAACGAAGAAAGAAACGGAGAAGAGAACAAATAAATGGAGAAACGAAGAAAGAAACGGAGAATCGGAGAAATAAATGGAGAAACGAAGAAATAAACGCAGAAACGGAGAAATAAATGGAGAAACGAAGAAATAAACGGAAAAACGAAGAAACAAACGGAGAAACGAACAAAGAAACGGAGAAACAAACAAAGAAACGGAGAAACTAAGAAAGAATGGGAGTAACGAACAAAGAAACGGGGAAACGAACAAAGAAACGCAGAAACGGAGAAATAAATGGAGAAACGAAGAAATAAACCGAGAAACGGAGGAAGAAACGGAGAAACGAAGAAAGAAACAGAGAAACGAAGAAAGAAACGCAGAAACGAACAAAGAAACGGAGAAACGAACAAAGAAACGGAGAAACGAACAAAGAAACGGAGATACGAAGAAAGAAACGGAGAAACGAAGAAAGAAACGGAGAAACGAACAAAGAAACGGAGAAACGAACAAAGAAACGGAGAAACGAACAAAGAAACGGAGAAACGAACAAAGAAACGGAGAAACGAACAAAGAAACGTTTCTCCGTTTCTCTGTTTCTCGGTTTCCCCGTTTCTCCGTTTCTCGGTTTCTCCGTTTCTCGGTTTCTCCGTTTCTCCGTTTCTCGGTTTCTCCGTTTCGTGGTTTCTCCGATTCTCGGTTTCTCCGATTCTCCGTTTCTCCGTTTCTGGGTTTCTCCGTTTCTCCGTTTCTCTGTTTCTCCGTTTCTCCGTTTCTCGGTTTATCCGTTTCTCCGTTTCTCCGTTTCTTCGTATCTTCGTTTCTCCGTTTCTCGGTTTCTCCGTTTCTCCGTCTCTCGGTTTCTCCGTTTCTCGGTTTCTCCGTTTCTCCGTTTCTCGGTTTTTCCATTTCTCCGTTTCTTCGTTTCACCGTTTTCTGTTCGTTTCTCCATTTATTTCTCCGATTCTCCGTTTCATTCATCGTTTCTCCATTTATTTCTCCGTTTCTCCGTTTCTTTCTTCGTTTCTCCGTTTCTTTCTTCGTTTCTCCATTTCTTTGTTCGTGTCCCCATTTATTTCTCCGTTTCGCAGTTTGTTTCTTCGTTTCTCCGTTTCGTTGTTCGTTTCTTCGATTCTTTGTTCGTTTCTCCGTTTCTTTGTTTCTTTGTTCGTTTCTCCGTTTCTTTCATCGTTTCTCCGTTTCTTTCATCGTTTCTCCGTTTCATTGTTCGTTTCTCCGCTTCTTTCTCCTTTTCTCCGTTTCTTTCTTCGTTTCTCCGTTTCTTTCTTTGTTTCTTCGTTTCTTTCTTCGTTTCTCCGTTTCTTTCTTCGTTTCTCCGTTTGTTTCTTCGTTTCTCCATTTATTTCTTCGTTTCTCCGTTTCTCGGTTTCTCCGTTTCTTGGTTTCTCCGATTCTCGGTTTCTCCGATTCTCCGTTTCTCCGTTTCTGGGTTTCTCCGTTTCTCGGTTTCTCCGTTTCTCCGTCTCTCGGTTTATCCGTTTCTCGGTTTCTCCGTTTCTCCGTATCTCGGTTTTTCCATTTCTCCGTTTCTCCGTTTCACCGTTTTCTGTTAGTTTCTCCATTTATTTCTCCGATTCTCCGTTTCATTCATCGTTTCTCCATTTATTTCTCCGATTCTCCGTTTCTTTCTTCGTTTCTCCGTTTCTTTCTTCGCTTCTCCGTTTCTTTCTTCGTTTCTCCGTTTCTTTCTTCGTTTCTCCGTTAGTTGCTTCGTTTCTTCGTTTCTCCGTTTCTCCGTTTCCCCGTTTCTCCGTTTCTCCGTTTCTCCGTTTCTCCGTTTCTCCGTTTCTTCGTTTCTCCGTTTCTCCGTTTCTCCGGTGCTCCGTTTCTCGGTTTCTCCGTTTCTCGGTTTCTCTGTTTCTCCGTTTCTCCGTTTCTCCGTTTCTCCGTTTCTCCGTTTCTCGGTTTCTCAGTTTCTCCGTTTCTCCGTTTCTCCGTTTCTCCGTTTCACCGTTTCTTTGTTCGTTCCTCCGTTTCTTTCTCCGTTTCTCCGTTTCTCCGTTTCTCCGTTTCTCCGTTTCTCCGTTTCTCCGTTTCTCCGTTTCTCCGTTTCTCCGTTTCTCCGTTTCTCCGTTTCTCCGTTCCTCCGTTTCTCCGGTGCTCCGTTTCTCGGTTTCTCCGTTTCTCCGTTTCTCCGTTTCTCCGTTTCTCCGTTTCTCCGTTTCTCCGTTTCTCCGTTTCTTCGTTTCTCCGTTTCTCCGTTGCTCCGTTTCTCCGTTTCTCCGTTTCTCCGTTTCTCCGTTTCTCCGTTTCTCCGTTTCTCCGTTTCTCCGTTTCTCCGTTTCTCCGTTTCTCCGTTTCTCCGTTTCTCCGTTTCTCCGTTTCTCCGTTTCTCCGTTTCTCCGTTTCTCCGTTTCTCCGTTTCTCCGTTTCTCCGTTTCTCCGTTTCTCCGTTTCTCCGTTTCTCCTTTTCTCCGTTTCTCCGTTTCTCCGTTTCTCCTTTTCTCCGTTTAGATTAAATGATTATAATAATTTTGATCGTACTTCAAAGTAAAGAGATGTTTCTTAAAGTTTTATAACATGGAAAGTAATAATTGTCTATGAGATATATCAATTTAACATTTGATTAATACTTGAAGAATCGAAATTTATGGTATTTTCCTGATACCAAAGGTTGAAATTCAGGCATAAATTTTAGAAAATGTTTGATTTTGGGACTCTTGGTGTCAGTGTACGATATGCGCGGAAGTGGCACGGTTTCGCGGATTCTTAGAATTGACGTCAAATTCCAAGAATTTCCGCGAATCGAAATTTTGTTGTACTTTCGAACGAATTTCTGAATCATGGATCCCGATTTTCTTTGTATCAGGAGAACATGATAGTTGAGGACATATAGTTTTAAGTAGTTTTAGCAGTTTGATAGGATCGGGTTAAAGAAGTGGAAACAAATAATGGACAAAAATAAAGTATCTGCTGTCAGTGAAATTGATTTTATTTCAATACATCAATTGAACTTGTTGAAAGTACTGTACCGTAAAGTACTCTACTGTACCATAAAAATTACTATTCTAAACTCGCAGCCGATTAGCTCAGTACTACCCACGACGAATAATTACTGTTCGTCGCGAGTAATACCGATTACCAGGTCTCACCACGTGGAGGTTGCTGCGAGCGGAGACCCGGAGAGAGATAGATGGAATCAAAGTTCCATCGATCTCCCTCGACACCCGATACAAACGAAGATACTAAACCAAAGAGATGGAAGGAATCAATGTTCCTTCGATCTCCACGTTTAGTTCTGCCAAGCAATTACATTATGGAAAAATTAGGCAAAATTGGAAAAGACGCGACACGAACCGTGCAGTTGGTCATACTAGGTCGGTCCCGTTTCCCCTCAGTGGGCCCGATTAAAGAGGAAATGCACGACGCCGTCCACTCATATAGAGTGCCCCGTTTCTCCCAACTCCGCGTCAGGAACCACGCAAAGCGTGGACCTGACTCACGGAGGATGACGAAGAGAGGGTCTTATGGCACAGGGCTTCCACAGGAACCGATGCGAACACCTGCCTCTGTGGTCGCAGCATGTTCTCTCTGGAAGCGGACGCACCAGAAGAGACGGCGATCGACCGTTCGGACCACCTACACGGCCGGTCACTTGCTTATGCAACAAGCAGTGATGACCGGGCTGAAGAACGAGGAAGCGAGCAAAAATAAGCTAAAGATTGGATAATTGCTTGACAGATAACAGATATTTGTACACGTTGGCCTTAAAATTAACTTATTCCAAGCTTAACTAAAGATCCCACGGCGGTTGCGACGATAGTGTCCTCTTCGTTCTTCGTTCTTTGTTCTTCGTTCTTCGTTCTTCGTTCTTCGTTCTTCGTTCTTCGTTCTTCGTTCTTCGTTCTTCGTTCTTCGTTCTTCGTTCTTCGTTCTTCGTTCTTCGTTCTTCGTTCTTCGTTCTTCGTTCTTCGTTCTTCGTTCTTCGTTCTTCGTTCTTCGTTCTTCGTTCTTCGTTCTTCGTTCTTCGTTCTTCGTTCTTCGTTCTTCGTTCTTCGTTCTTCGTTCTTCGTTCTTCGTTCTTCGTTCTTCGTTCTTCGTTCTTCGTTCTTCGTTCTCCGGTGTGCCTACCTAAGAGAAACCTAAAGTCAAGGCATGATAAAAAAATGATAGAAAATAGAAATGAAGTTGGTTAGTGATTAAATACAGTCATTCAGTAACAAAGGAAATAAAGGCAAGAATGACAAAAAAATAAACATGGAAAAACAAGTACAAAGTAAAATCAGAGAACAAATAAAATAAATTACAGAAAGAAACAATTAAAAACCAAAGAAAGGATTGAGAGAATGGTCGCCAGTACTGACCACCGCCTACCGGCGGCCAGTACCGGTTACCAAGGTGGGGGTCCCCCTTCCATAAACCTAAAACGAAGAGATCCATCCACCTCCGAGGCTCCAGGAAGAATGAAATTTTAAACAACCGGGGGCTCCTTATATACCCACCGTAAGGTCACTTACCGGTTCTTCCATTGTCTTTGTTCGACCTAATCGAAATTTTCGAAGGCGAACGGTTTCGGTTAATGTTTGTTCATTTCCGCGATTGTTATTAACATTTATGCATGTTCCCAATATTGATCGAACAATATGCATCTTATTTAGGTATCATAAATCATTAGTTAGTTTTCAGAAATTAATTGATTTCGAAAATGAAAGCAAAATATTGATATTCATATATTTCTCGATTTGCAACCTAAATTAATCTTTATAAGCAAATTATTCATTTACAATGCAAAAGAAAATGCATTTGGTAACATTCATATTCCCAACTTTTACAGTGCAAACCATTAATTAGTTTACAAATGTTAATTTTCATAAAAAATGGAGAAATATATGTATACCAAACTCTTCGTTAAATTTTCCGATAAAATTTAATTCACATACTGTAACATAAAAGTTCGTAACGTGGAAAAATGTTTCTAACAATCGCCTAGAGACATAAACGTTCGCTAAAGCAATTCGCCTTCCCAGATTTCGCAATATCTTGATGTTTGTTTATCATAATTATTAACAACCGTCGTAGGACCGTAGATTAAACAATTATTAACAATGTCCTAGTATAAATAATGGCTTAAAATATCATTTCGTTGAAATATTCTTTGTTCGCGATGGAATTGTTCTTATTGAGATCAAACCGACATTGTCAAGGCTGGAAATGTTTATCGATTCACAAACGTCTATCACGATGGTTTTTCTATCTAGAAAAGCGATTAATTGAATTTCGACGCTTTTACATCAAGAATACAGCTTCCACGTATAATCCGAAAATTATAAGAACGAAACAAATGTTAAATTAATGTATCTAATAAACAATTGTTACTTTTCATGCTTTGAAACATTAAGAAACACGTTAATACCTCGAATCTCGGTCAAAATTAATTGCTGTAGGCAAATCAATCATATTTAATGCATAAGTAAGATGCATATTGTAAGATAAATGTTCGGAACATGTATAAATGTTAGTAACAATCGCGGAAATGAACAAACATTCACCGAAACCGTTCGTCTTCGCAGATTTTGCAATATCTCGATGTTTATTTATCATATTTATTAATAACCGTCATAGGACCATACTTTAGACAATTATTAACAATGTTCTAGTATAAATAATGGCTTGAAAGTCATTACTTTCTGGAAATATTTGTTAGATCGAACAAAGACAATCGAAGTAACCGTGCGATAAAATAAATGAATATTTCTCTACATATCGAAAAAATAGTTTGTATATATGCATGTATATTCCGAACGCTCAGTGACACACATATGTCACACGGCAATGAAGTGGGTTGCCATCTACTAGAGAATAGGTAAGCTACACTTAAGGTGAAAACACCTGGCGGAGAAACGCTCAAGTTTGTTGAGGAATTGTTGTTATTTCCACCAATAGATAGCGCCACATGCATAATTTACCGACATTACAGATAAGTATTTCCATTGCATGCATCACAAACAATAATTTCGATATGTAGAGAAATATTTATTTATTTTATCGCACGGTAGGGAATATTATACAAATGGGATTACATATCTTTAATGTCGGTAAATTTATGCTCGTGGCGCTATCTATTGGTGGAAATAAGAACAATTCCTCAACAAACTTGAGCGTTTCTCCGCCAGGTGTTTTCACACCTTAAGTGTAGGTTACCTATTCTCTAGTAGATGGCAACCCACTTCATTGCCGTGTGACATATGTGTGTCACTGAGCGTTCAGAATATATATTTGCATATATACAGACTATAATTTCGATATGTAGAGAAAAATTCATTTATTTTATCGCACGGTTACTTCGATTGTCTTTGTTCAATCTAACAAATATTTCCAGAAAGTGATGACTTTCAAGCCATTATTTATCCTAAAACAATGTTAATAATTGTTTAATCTACGGTCCCACGACGCTTGTTAATAATTATGATAAATAAACGTCAAGATATTGCTAAATTTGCGAAGGCGAACGGTTTCGGTGAATGTTTGTCCATTTCCGCGATTGTTAGTAACATTTATATGTGCTCCCAATATTAATTGAACAATGTGCATATTATTTATGCATCACAAATGATTAAGAAACTTATAGAAATTAATTTTGATCGAGCTCCGAAGTAAAGAGGTGTTTCTTAAAGTTTTAAAATATGGAAAGTAATAATTGTCTATTAGATATATCGATGTAACATTTGATTAGTACTTGAGAAATCGAAATGCATACTTCCTTGGCGACAGTGTTCTCCTCATACCAAAGGATGAAATTCAGACATAAATTGTAAAAAATGTTCAATGTTGGGACTCTTGTTGTCAGGAGTATATGATATGCGAGGAAGTGCCACGATTTCGCGAATGAAAAATACTTCTATGAAAAATAATGTTTTAATCCATTATTTATACCAGGACATTGTTAATAATTTTTTATACCATGGTGCTACGACGGTTGTTAATAATTCTGATGAATGAACATCAAGATATTGCGAAATCTGCGAAGGGGAACGGTTTCAGTAAACTGTTGTTCATCCACGCGATTGTTATTAACATTTATGCATGTTTCGAACATTTATGTGAGAGAATGCATCTTAGTTATGCATTGTAAATTATTGATTTGCCTATAGAAATTAAATTTCATCGAGAATTGAAATAAAACGTGGTATTCATATGTTTCTCGATTTTCGACCGAAATTAATATTTGTAAAGTAATTAATGACTTATAATGCACAAACAAGATGCACATTGTAATGTTAATATTCGGAACGTGCGTAAATGTTAATAACAATCACGGAAATGAAAAAACATTTACCAAAACCGTTCTTCTTCATAGATTTTGCAATATCTTGATGTTTATTTATCATAATCATTAACAACCGTCGTTGGACCATAGTTTAAACAATTATTAACAATGTCCTAGTATAAATAATGGCTTAAAATATCATTTCGTTAAAATATTCTTTGTTCACGAAGGAATTTTTCGTTGAGATCCAACTGATATTCTCAATGTTACAGGTATCGATGATCGATTCACAAGTGTTCATCACGATAATTTTTCTATTTAGAAAAGCGATTAATTGAATTGTGACACTTTTAAGTAAAAAATGCAACTTCTGCACGTATTGTGTAAATTATAAGAATTAAATAAATGTTAAATTAATGTACCAAATAGACAATTACTACTTTCTATGCATTAAATCTTTACGAAACACGTTTTCACTTCGAATCTCGATCAAAATCAATTTCTATAAGTTACTTAATCATTTTTAATGCATAGATAAGATGTACATTGTTCGATTAATATTAGGAGCACGCGAAAAATTTAATAACAATCGCATATAGGAAGAAACATTCACAGAAACCGTTCGCCTTCGCAGATTTTGCAATATCTTGATGTTTATTTATCATAATTATTAATAACCGTCGTAGGACCGTAGTTTGAACAATTATTAACTATTTCCTAGTATAAATAATGGCTTAAAATATCATTTCGTTGAAATATTCTTTGTTCGCGAAGGAATTTTTCGCTGAGACCCAACTGACATTTTCAAGGCTACAGGTATCGATTATCGATCCACAAGTCTTCATCGCGATGATTTTTCTATCTAAAAAAGCGATTAATTGAATTTCGGCACTTTTATGTAAAAAATACCACTTCTACGCGTATTGTGTAAATTATAAGAATTAAACAAATGTTAAATTAATGTATTTAATGAACAATTGTTACTTTCCATGCTTTAAAACTTTACGAAACACGTTTTAACATCGAGTCTCGATCAAAATCAATTTCTATAAGTTTCTTAATTAATTGCAATACATAAATAAGATGCACATTGTTCGATCAATATTGGAAACATGCATAAATGTTAGTAACAATCGCGGAAATGAACAAACATTCACCGAAACCGTTCGCCTTCGAAGATTTCGATTAGATCGAACAAAGACAATGGAAGAAACGGTAAGTCACCTTGGGGAGGGTATATAAGGAGCCCCCGGTTGTTTAAAATTTCATTGTTCCCGAAGCCTCCGAGGTGGACGCAACTCTTCGTTTTAGGTTTATGGAAGGGGGATCCCTCACCATGGTAACCGGTACTGGCCGCCGGTAAGCGGTGGTCAGTACTGGCGACCACTCTCTCAATCCTTTCTTTTTTTTTTCTAACTGTTTCTTTGTCTAATTCATTTCATTTATACTCTGATTTTAATTTCTACTTGTTTTGACATGTTTATTTTTTTCCACTAACCAAATTCATTTCTATTTTCTATTATGCCATGACTTTAGGTTTCTCTTAGGTTTCTCTTAGATACATTCTCTTAGATGCATCGGAAAACGAAGAACGAAGAACGAAGAGGACTGATGTATTGCATCCTCCGCGGGACTGTTAATTCTAAGTATAGACAAAGTTAGTTTTAAGGTTACCATGTACGAGTATCTGTGATCTGCCGAGCAATTATCCAATCTTTAACTTCTTTTTGCTCGCTTGCTCGTATCTCAGTCCGGCCACCTCTGCTTGTTGCATAAGCAAGTGACCGGCCGTGGAGGTGGACCGAACGCTCGATCGCTGTCTCTTCTGGTGCGTCCGCTTTGAGAGAGAATATGCTGCGAACACAGGGGCAGGTGTTCGCACCGGTCCCTGCGGAAGTCCTTGTGCCACAAGACCCTCTCTTTGTCATCCTCCGTGAGTCAGGTCCACGCTTTGCGTGGTTCCTGACGCGGAGTTGGGAGAAACGGGGCACTCTATATGAGTGGACGGCGTCGTGCATTTCCTCTTTAATCGGGCCCACTGAGGGGAAACGGGACCGACCTAGTAGGAGCAACTCCACGGTTCGTGTCGCGTATTTCCCAATTTCGCCTAATTTTTCCATAATGTAATTGCTCGGCAGAATTAAACGAGGAGATCAAAGGAACATTGATTCCATCCATCTATGCAGTTAGAATAAGTTAGTTTTAAGGCTGTGATCTGCCAAGCAATTATCCAATCTTTAGCTTAATTTTGCTCGCTTAATCGTTCCTCGGTCCGGTCACCACTGCTTCTTGTACAAGCAAGTGGCCGGCCGTGTAAGTAGTCCGAACGGTCTATCGCCGTCTCTTCCGGTGTGTCCGCTTCCAGAGGGGGCATGTTGCGACCACAGGAGCAGGCATTTTTGCCGATCCATGCGAAAGTCTCCAAAATAAGACCCTCTCGTCGTAAAGATGGAGAAACGGGGCACTCCTCTAGGGGAGTGGTAGGCGTCGTTCGTTTTCTCTGGAATCGGAACCACGGAGGGGAAACGGGATAGACCTAGTAGGACCAACTGCACGGTTAGTGTCGCGTCTTTCCCAATTTTGCCTAATTTTTCCATAATGTAATTGCTTGGCAGAACTAAACAAGGAGATCGAAGGAACTTTGATTCTTTCCATCTCTTTCGTTCAGTATCTTCGTTTGTATGGCGTGTCGAGGTAGATCGATGGAACTTTCATTCCATTTATCTCTCTCCGGGTCTCCGCTAGCAGCAACCTCCACGTGGTGAGACCTGGTAATCGGTATTACTCGCGACGAAGTATCACTTACCGCGAGTAACGCCGAGCTAATTGGCTGCGAACTTAGAATAATTATTTAAGATGTGAGAACAAGTAGAAAACAAGATTTTTGTAAGGCGTGTGAGAGCGTGAAGACGTTAATGAAACCAATAACTGGAATAGCCTAGGGGAACAGTACACACACCATTGTAATCGGGCGAGTTTCTACTTTCAGATGCAACAGGAATATCTCGAGTTCGTCAATCCGTTCGCGAGATATGGGAGTTTGAAGTTAAGGAATGGTTGTGAATCCATCAAAATTTTCCCAATTCTGATGCTAGAAACGAATAACTGGAATGGCCTAGGGGAAAAGTACACACACCATTGTAATCAGTCGACTTTCTACTTTCAGATGCAACAGGAAATAATCGAGTTCGTCAATCGGTTCGCGAGATATGGGAGTTAGAAGTTAAGGAATGCTTGAGAAACCATCAAAATTTTCGGAAGTCTGATACTCGAAACCAATAACTACTATGATCTAGGGCAAAAATACACATACCGTTGTAATCGGGCGAGTTTCTGCTTTCAGATGCAACAGAAATTTCTCGAGTTCGTCAATCCGTTCGCGATATATGGGAGTTTGAAGTTAAGGAATGCTTGAGGAACCATCAAAATTTTCGAAAGTCTGATACGCGAAAGCAATAACTACAAAGGCCTAGGGGAAAAATACACATACCGATGTAATCGGGCGAGTTTCTACTTTCACATGCAACAGGAATTTCTCGAGTTCGTCAATCCGTTCGCGAGATGTGGGAGTTTGAAGTTAAGGAATGGTTGAGAAACGATCAAAATTTTCCCAAGTCTGATACTCGAAAACAATAACTACAAAGGCCTACGGAAAAAATACACGTACCTTTGTAATCGGTCGACTTTCTACTTTCAGATGCAACAGGAAATAATCGAGTTCGTCAATCCGTTCGCGAGATATGGGAGTTAGAAGTTAAGGAATGCTTGAGAAACCATCAAAATTTTCGGAAGTCTGATACTCGAAACCAATAACTACTATGATCTAGGGCAAAAATACACATACAGTTGTAATCGGGCGAGTTTCTGCTTTCAGATGCAACAGAAATTTCTTGAGTTCGTCAATCCGTTCGCGATATATGGGAGTTTGAAGTTAAGGAATGCTTGAGGAACCATCAAAATTTTCGAAAGTCTGATACTCGAAACCAATAACTACAAAGGCCTAGGGGAAAAATACACATACCGTTGTAATCGGGCGAGTTTCCACTTTCAGACGCAACAGGAATTTCTCGAGTTCGTCAATCCGTTCGCGAGATATGGGAGTTTGATGTTAAGGAATGGTTGAGAAACCATCAAAATTTTCGCTGGTCTGATACTCGAAACCAATAACTAGAATGGCCTAGGGGAAAAGTACACATACCATTGTAATCGTGCGAGTTTCTACTTTCAGATGCAACAGGAATTTCTCGAGTTCGTTAATCCTTTCGCGAGATATGGGAGTTTGAAGTTAAGAAATGGTTGAGAAACCATCAAAATTTTCGCTGGTCTGATACTCGAAACGAATAACTGGAATGGCCTAGGGCAAAAGTACACACACCATTGTAATCGGGCTAGTTTCTATTTTCAGATGCAACAGAAATTTCTCGAGTTCGTCAATTCGTTCGCGAGATATGGGAGTTTGAAGTTAAGGAATGGTTGTGAAACCATCAAAATTTTCGCTGGTCTGATACTCGAAACCAATAACTGGAATGGCCTAGGGGAAAAGTACACACACCATTGTAATCGGGCGAGTTTCTACTTTCAGATGCAACAGAAATTTCTCGAGTTCGTCAATCCGTTCGCGAGATATGGGAATTTGAAGTTAAGGAATGCTTGAGAAACCATCAAAATTTTCGAAAGTCTGATACTCGAAACCAATAACTACAAAGGCCTAGGGGAAAAGTACACACACCATTGTAATCGGGCGAGTTTCTACTTTCAGATGCAACAGGAATTTCTCGAGTTCGTCAACCCGTTCGCGAGATATGGGAGTTTGAAGTTAAGGAATGCTTGGGAAACCATCAAAATTTTCAGAAGTCTGATACTCGAAACCAATAACTACAAAGGCCTAGGGGAAAAATACACCTACCGTTGTAATCGGGCGAGTTTCTACTTTCACATGCAACCTGAATTTCTCGAGTTCGGCAATCCGTTCGCGAGATATGGGAGTTTGAAATTAAGGAATGGTTGAGAAACCATCAAAATTTTCGCTGGTCTGATACTCGAAACCAATAACAGGGATGGCCTAGGGGAAAAGTACACACACCCTTGTAATCGGGCGAGTTTCTACTTTCACATGCAACAGGAATTTCTCGAGTTCGTCAATCCGTTCGGAGATATGGGTGTTTGAAGTTAAGGAATGGTTGAGAAACCATCAAAATATTCGTTGGTCTGATACTCGAAACCAATAACAGGAATGGCCTAGGGGAAAGTACACATACCATTGTAATCGGGCGAGTTTCTACTTTCAGATGCAACAGGAATTTCTCGAGTTCGTCAATCCGTTCGGAGATATGGGTGTTTGAAGTTAAGGAATGGTTGAGAAACCATCAAAATTTTCGCAATTCTGATACTCGAAACCAATAACTACAAAGGCCTAGGGGAAAAATACGCATACCTTTGTAATCGGGCGAGTATC
Source organism: Ptiloglossa arizonensis (assembly GCF_051014685.1). Taxonomy (NCBI): domain Eukaryota; kingdom Metazoa; phylum Arthropoda; class Insecta; order Hymenoptera; family Colletidae; genus Ptiloglossa; species Ptiloglossa arizonensis. The sequence goes on along the minus strand of NW_027478433.1, from coordinate 891,308 downwards.
CACTTTCAGATGCAACAGGAATTTCTCCAGTTCGTCAATCCGTTCACGAGATATGGGAGTTTGAAGTTAAGGAACGGTTGAGAAATCATCGAAATTTTCGCAATTCTGAAGCTAGAAACGAATAACTGGAATGGCCTAGGGGAAAAGTACACACACCATTCTAATCGGGCGAGTCTCTACTTTCAGATGCAACAGGAATTTCTCGAGTTCGTCAATCCGTTCGCGAGATATGGGAGTCTGAAGTTAAGGAATGGTTGAGAAACCATCAAAATTTTCGCTGGTCTGATACTCGAAACCAATAACTACTATGATCTAGGGCAAAAATACACATACTGTTGTAATTGGGCGAGTTTCTGCTTTCAGATGCAACAGAAATTTCTTGAGTTCGTCAATCCGTTCGCGATATATGGGAGTTTGAAGTTAAGGAATGCTTGATGAACCATCAAAATTTTCGAAAGTCTGATACTCGAAACCAATAACTACAAAGGCCTAGGGGAAATATACACATACCGTTGTAATCGGGCGAGTTTCTACTCTCACATGCAACAGGAATTTCTCGAGTTCGTCAATCCGTTCGCGAGATGTGGGAGTCTGAAGTTAAGGAATGGTTGAGAAACGATTAAAATTTTCGCAAGTCTGATACTCGAAACCAATAACTACAAAGGCCTACGGGAAAAATACACATACCTTTGTAATCGGGCGAGTTTCCACTTTCAGACGCAACAGTAATTTCTCGAGTTCGTCAATCCGTTCGCGAGATATGGGAGTTTGATGTTAAGGAATGGTTGAGAAACCATCAAAATTTTCGCTGGTCTGATACTCGAAACCAATAACTGGAATGGCCTAGGGGAAAAGTACACACACCATTGTAATCGGGCGAGTTTCTACTTTCGGATGCAACAGGAATTTCTCGAGTTCGTCAATCCGTTCGGAGATATGGGTGCTTGAAGTTAAGGAATGGTTGAGAAACCATCAAAATTTTCGCAATTCTGATACTCGAAACCAATAACTACAAAGGCCTAGGGGAAAAATACGCATACCTTTGTAATCGGGCGAGTATCCACTTTCAGATGCAACAGGAATTTCTCCAGTTCGTCAATCCGTTCGCGAGATATGGAAGTTTGAAGTTAAGGAGTGCTTGAGAAACCATCAAAATTTTCGCAAGTCTGATGCTAGAAACGAATAACTGGAATGGCCTAGGGGAAAAGTACACACACCATTGTAGTCGGACGAGTTTCTGCTTTCAGCTGCAACAGGAATTTCTCGAGTTCGTCAATCCGTTCGTGAGATATGGGAGTTTGAAATTAAGGAAGGGTTGAGAAACCATCACAATTTTCGCAAGTCTGATACTCGAAACCAATAACTACAAAGGCCTAGGGGAAAAATACATATACCTTTGTAATCGGGCGAGTTTCCACTTTCAGATGCAACAGGAATTTCTCGAGTTCGTCAATCCGTTCACGAGATATGGGAGTTTGAAGTTAAGGAATGGTTGAGAAATCATCGAAATTTTCGCAATTCTGAAGCTAGAAACGAATAACTGGAATGGCCTAGGGGAAAAGTACACACACCATTCTAATCGGGCGAGTCTCTACTTTCAGATGCAACAGGAATTTCTCGAGTTCGTCAATCCGTTCGCGAGATATGGGAGTCTGAAGTTAAGGAATGGTTGAGAAACCATCAAAATTTTCGCTGGTCTGATACTCGAAACCAATAACTACTATGATCTAGGGCAAAAATACACATACTGTTGTAATTGGGCGAGTTTCTGCTTTCAGATGCAACAGAAATTTCTTGAGTTCGTCAATCCGTTCGCGATATATGGGAGTTTGAAGTTAAGGAATGCTTGATGAACCATCAAAATTTTCGAAAGTCTGATACTCGAAACCAATAACTACAAAGGCCTAGGGGAAATATACACATACCGTTGTAATCGGGCGAGTTTCTACTCTCACATGCAACAGGAATTTCTCGAGTTCGTCAATCCGTTCGCGAGATGTGGGAGTCTGAAGTTAAGGAATGGTTGAGAAACCATCAAAATTTTCGCTGGTCTGATACTCGAAACCAATAACTACAAAGGCCTAGGGGAAAAGTACACACACCATTGTAATCGGTCGAGTTTCTACTTTCAGATGCAACAGGAATTTCTCGAGTTCGTCAAACCGTTCGCGAAATATCGGAGTTTGGAGTTAAGAGATGGTTGAGAAACCATCAAAATATTCGCTGGTCTGATACTCGAAACCAATAACTACTATGATCTAGGGCAAAAATACACATACTGTTGTAATTGGGCGAGTTTCTGCTTTCAGATGCAACAGAAATTTCTTGAGTTCGTCAATCCGTTCGCGATATATGGGAGTTTGAAGTTAAGGAATGCTTGATGAACCATCAAAATTTTCGAAAGTCTGATACTCGAAACCAATAACTACAAAGGCCTACGGGAAAAATACACATACCTTTGTAATCGGGCGAGTTTCCACTTTCAGACGCAACATTAATTTCTCGAGTTCGTCAATCCGTTCGCGAGATATGGGAGTTTGATGTTAAGGAATGGTTGAGAAACCATCAAAATTTTCGCTGGTCTGATACTCGAAACCAATAACTGGAATGGCCTAGGGGAAGAGTACACACACCATTGTAATCGGGCGAGTTTCTACTTTCAGATGCAACAGGAATTTCTCGAGTTCGTCAATCCGTTCGCGAAATATTGGAGTTTGGAGTTAAGAGATGGTTGAGAAACCATCAAAATATTCGCTGGTCTGATACTCGAAACCAATAACTGGAATGGCCAAGGGGAAAAGTACACACACCATTGTAATCGGGCTAGTTTCTACTTTCAGATGCAACAGAAATTTCTCGAGTTCGTCAATCCGTTCGCGAGATATGGGAGTTTGAAGTTAAGGAATGCTTGGGAAACCATCAAAATTTTCAGAAGTCTGATACTCGAAACCAATAACTGCAAAGGCCGAGGGGAAAAATACACATACCTTTGTAATTGGGCGAGTTTCCACTTTCTGACGCAACAGGAATTTCTCGAGTTCGTCGATCCTTTCGCGAGATATGGGAGTTTGATGTTAAGGAATGGTTGAGAAACCATCAAAATTTTCGCTGGTCTGATACTCGAAACCAATAACTGGAATGGCCTAGGGGAAAAGTACACATACCATTGTCATCGTGCGAGTTTCTACTTTCAGATGCAACAGGAATTTCTCGAGTTCGTTAATCCTTTCGCGAGATATGGGAGTTTGAAGTTAAGGAATGGTTGAGAAACCATCAAAATTTTCGCTGGTCTGATACTCGAAACCAATAACTGGAATGGCCTAGGGCAAAAGTACACCACCTGCGCGCGTCGTTGGGCCGGACGGAACGGCGACGACGGCGCGCGGGCGGGGGCGGCGGAACTGTACGAGTCCTATCGCGCGGAAAAGAGGGCTCTGCAGTTCGCCATCAAACGGGCCAAGGCCCAGAGCTGGAAGGAGCTCCTCGAGACCCTCGAGCGGGATCCATGGGGGCGCCCATACCGGATAGTTCTCAATAAACTCCGGCCATGGGCTCCCCCGATCACCGAGGGTCTCGACCCCCAGCTCTTGAGGGACGTGGTCGACACGCTCTTCCTGATCGTGGGGGAGAGCGGGCCACGTCCCTCTGCGGACCCGACCACCTGGTCCGCCGAGCTGGGGGTCTCGGCTGGGGAGCTAGCCGCGGCCATCCGAAGACTCGGGGCGAAGGATACTGCCCCGGGTCCTTCGGGAGTGCCCGGCCGAGTCTGGGTCTTGGCCGCGGACGTCCTGGGTGACGGCCTCCGGGAGCTATTCGACCGCTGCCTGGAGGCGGGGCGATTCCCCTCCGCATGGAAGGTGGCCCGAATGGTCCTCCTCCAGAAAGAGGGTAGGCCCGCGGACTCTCCGTCCGCGTACCGGCCGATTTGCCTGCTCGACGATGTGGGCAAGCTCCTAGAAAGAGTCGTAGCGGCCCGCATCGTCGGGCACCTGTCGCGGGGTGGGCCCGGGCTGGCGGAGTGCCAGTTCGGGTTCCGGGAGGGCCGGTCGACGATCGACGCGATTCGACGCGTCCGGTCCCTCTCGGCCTCGGCGGTCTCCCGGGGTGGGGTGGCATTGGCGGTGTCCTTGGACATCGCCAATGCGTTTAACACCCTACCCTGGGAGGCGATTAGGCGGGGGCTTGAGGAACATCGAGTCCCCGCCTACCTTAGGGCAGTCGTCGAGGACTACCTCCGCGACAGGTGGATCGAGTATCCGGGCCGGTTCGGGACGGAGAGGAGAGCGGTGTACTCCGGGGTTCCGCAGGGGTCGGTGTTAGGACACCTGCTGTGGAGCCTCGGGTACGACACCGTCCTGCGGGCCGAGGACCTCCCCGACGGCGTCAGCCTGACGTGTTACGCGGACGACACCTTGTTGTTGGCCGTCGGGGGGGACTGGAGGGGGGCTGTTCGGGCCGCCGAGGACGGTGCCCGGCGCGTCGTCTCCCGGATCAGGGGGATCGGTTTGGAGGTGGCTCTCCACAAAACCGAGGTACTCGGGATGTATAGACCCCGGGGAGAGCCGCCTCCCCCCCTGATCCGGGTGGGTGAGACCGACGTCGAGGTGAGGTCTCAGATGAAATATCTGGGACTTCACCTCGACAGCCACTGGCGCTTCGAGGGCCATTTCCGGGCCTTGGCCCCGCGGTTGGAGAGGATAGCTGGCGCTTTGGGCCGTATCCTCCCCAACCTGCGGGGCCCGAGTGACCGGGTTCGCCGCCTCTACGCGGGAATGGTCCACTCGGTGGCCCTATACGGGGCCCCCGTTTGGGCGGGCGACCTGGCCGCCTCCCGGCGCAGCAAGGTATTGCTGCGCCGGGTTCAAAGGCGGCTTGCACTGCGGATCGCCCGGGGGTACCGGACCGTTTCGTATGAGGCGGCGAGCGTCCTCGCAGGGCTACCCCCGGCGGACTTGATCGCGGGCATGCATGCGGCTTTCTACGAGGGCCGCATGCGCGCCCGCGAGGATGGGGTGGTCCTGGCGGGATGCGAGGTGGAGGCCCTCAGGCGCCAGGCCCGGGAGTCTATGCTGCGGCTTTGGCAGCAGCGGCTGGCCGAGCCGTTGTTCGGCCAGAGGACTGTCGGGGCTATCCGGCCGGTCCTGTTTGAGTGGCTGGGTAGGCGCTTCGGCTCACTCACCTACCGGTTGGTGCAGGTGCTGTCCGGGCACGGATGCTTCGGACAGTACCTGTGCCGAATCGGTGTGGAAGGGGCGGCGCGCTGCTGGCACTGTCCAGCGGACGAGGACACGGCGCAACACACCCTCGAGGTGTGTCCAGCCTGGGGGGTGGAGCGCCGTGTCCTCACGGCCGTGATTGGGGCGGATCTCTCGCTGCCGGGCGTGGTACGGGCCATGCTCGGCAGCGAGACGAAGTGGCGGGCCGTGGCCTCCTTCTGCGAGGAGGTAATCTCGCAGAAGGAGGCCGCGAGCCGCATTCGCGAGAGGGGGAGACCGCGAGCGAGGCCTCGTCCGAGGCCGGGGGCGGGTAGGCCTCCGGAAGGGCCGGGGAGGCCACCCTGAGAGCGGCGGGCGGGGGTACGTAGCCCTTGAGTCTCGTGCCACCGCCCGTCGCCTAAGGGGGGAGAAATAAGGGACGGCGACGCTCTCGAGGGCGGAGAGGCCAGAGCCGCCCTCGGGAGCGTACGAACCGGGGTGCAGACGCGCCGACGGCACGGTCCTAGAACCGTGCCTCCGGCGCGGCTATGGGGGCCGTGGGCGGTCGTGAGTGTGGGACTCACGGCCGCCCTCGGGCGGCCCCCGGGAGTGGGATGACGGAGCAGTGTGGCCCTGCTCCGACGTCGGGCGCCAGAGCGCCGAGGAGAAAACAGGGAAGGGAGGGTGAAGTACCCCCTCCCTTCCCTGGAACGGGAGGACACGGGCGCGAGAGCTCTGCACGGGGGAGCACCTGATGATATGATGTTTTCGGTTCCAGGTGCTCCCCCTGCATAGTGCGAGGATGGCCACCGTGGTGGGTTTTAGTGGGCAGGTCCCGCGCCCGTTGGGTTTCCTTCCGGGCGCGGGGAATCCCACACTCCCCCCGCCCCTCCCCAGGCGGCGGGGGGGTCTTTCGAAGATTTCCCCCACGTATAAAAAAAAAAAAAAAAAAGGGCAAAAGTACACACACCATTGTAATCGGGCTAGTTTCTACTTTCAGATGCAACAGAAATTTCTCGAGTTCGTCAATCCGTTCGCGAGATATGGGAATTTGAAGTTAAGGAATGGTTGAGAAACCATCAAAATTTTCAGAAGTCTGATACTCGAAACCAATAACTACAAAGGCCTAGGGGAAAAATACACCTACCGTTGTAATCGGGCGAGTTTCTACTTTCACATGCAACCTGAATTTCTCGAGTTCGGCAATCCGTTCGCGAGATATGGGAGTTTGAAATTAAGGAATGGCTGTGAAACCATCAAAACTTTCGCTCTTCTGATACTCGAAACCAATAACTGGAATGGTCTAGGGGAAAAGTACACACACCATTGTAATCGGGCGAGTTTCTACTTTCAGATGCAACAGAAATTTCTCGAGTTCGTCAATCCGTTCGCGAGATATGGGAATTTGAAGTTAAGGAATGGTTGAGAAACCATCAAAATTTTCGAAAGTCTGATACTCGAAACCAATAACTACAAAGGCCTAGGGGAAAAGTACACATACCATTGTAATCGTGCGAGTTTCTACTTTCAGATGCAACAGAAATTTCTCGAGTTCGTTAATCCTTTCGCGAGATATGGGAGTTTGAAGTTAAGGAATGGTTGCGAAACCATCAAAATTTTCGCTGGTCTGATACTCGAAACCAATAACTGGAATGGCCTAGGGCAAAAGTACACACACCATTGTAATCGGGCTAGTTTCTACTTTCAGATGCAACAGAAATTTCTCGAGTTCGTCAATCCGTTCGCGAGATATGGGAGTTTGAAGTTAAGGAATGGTTGTGAAACCATCAAAATTTTCGCTGGTCTGATACTCGAAACCAATAACTGGAATGGCCTAGGGGAAAAGTACACACACCATTGTAATCGGGCGAGTTTCTACTTTCAGATGCAACAGAAATTTCTCGAGTTCGTCAATCCGTTCGCGAGATATGGGAATTTGAAGTTAAGGAATGCTTGAGAAACCATCAAAATTTTCGAAAGTCTGATACTCGAAACCAATAACTACAAAGGCCTAGGGGAAAAGTACACACACCATTGTAATCGGGCGAGTTTCTACTTTCAGATGCAACAGGAATTTCTCGAGTTCGTCAACCCGTTCGCGAGATATGGGTGTTTGAAGTTAAGGAATGCTTGGGAAACCATCAAAATTTTCAGAAGTCTGATACTCGAAACCAATAACTACAAAGGCCTAGGGGAAAAATACACCTACCGTTGTAATCGGGCGAGTTTCTACTTTCACATGCAACCTGAATTTCTCGAGTTCGGCAATCCGTTCGCGAGATATGGGAGTTTGAAATTAAGGAATGGTTGAGAAACCATCAAAATTTTCGCTGGTCTGATACTCGAAACCAATAACAGGGATGGCCTAGGGGAAAAGTACACACACCCTTGTAATCGGGCGAGTTTCTACTTTCACATGCAACTGGAATTTCTCGAGTTCGTCAATCCGTTCGGAGATATGGGTGTTTGAAGTTAAGGAATGGTTGAGAAACCATCAAAATATTCGTTGGTCTGATACTCGAAACCAATAACAGGAATGGCCTAGGGGAAAGTGCACATACCATTGTAATCGGGCGAGTTTCCACTTTCAGACGCAACAGGAATTTCTCGAGTTCGTCGATCCTTTCGCGAGATATGGGTGTTTGAAGTTAAGGAATGGTTGAGAAACCATCAAAATTTTCGCAATTCTGATACTCGAAACCAATAACTACAAAGGCCTAGGTGAAAAATACGCATACCTTTGTAATCGGGCGAGTATCCACTTTCAGATGCAACAGGAATTTCTCGGGTTCGTTAATCCTTTCGCGAGATATGGGAGTTTGAAGTTAAGGAATGGTTGAGAAACCATCAAAATTTTCGCTGGTCTGATACTCGAAACCAATAACTGGAATGGCCTAGGGCAAAAGTACACACACCATTGTAATCGGGCGAGTTTCTACTTTCAGATGCAACAGAAATTTCTCGAGTTCGTCAATCCGTTCGCGAGATATGGGAATTTGAAGTTAAGGAATGCTTGAGAAACCATCAAAATTTTCGAAAGTCTGTTACTCGAAACCAATAACTACAAAGGCCGAGGGGAAAAGTACAAACACCATTGTAATCGGGCGAGTTTCTACTTTCAGATGCAACAGGAATTTCTCGAGTTCGTCAACCCGTTCGCGAGATATGGGAGTTTGAAGTTAAGGAATGCTTGGGAAACCATCAAAATTTTCAGAAGTCTGATTCTCGAAACCAATAACTACAAAGGCCTAGGGGAAAAATACACCTACCGTTGTAATCGGGCGAGTTTCTACTTTCACATGCAACATGAATTTCTCGAGTTCGGCAATCCGTTCGCGAGATATGGGAGTTTGAAATTAAGGAATGGTTGAGAAACCATCGAAATTTTCGCTGGTCTGATACTCGAAACCAATTACAGGGCTGGCCTAGGGGAAAAGTACACACACCCTTGTAATCGGGCGAGTTTCTACTTTCACATGCAACAGGAATTTCTCGAGTTCGGAAATACGTTCGCGAGATATGGGAGTTTGAAGTTAAGGAATGCTTGGGAAACCATCAAAATTTTCAGAAGTCAGATACTCGAAACCAATAACTACAAAGGCCTAGGGGAAAAATACACCTACCGTTGTAATCGGGCGAGTTTCTACTTTCACATGCAACAGGAACTTCTCGAGTTCGGCAATCCGTTAGCGAGATATGGGAGTTTGAAGTTACGGAATGCTTGAGAAACCATCAAAACTTTCGCAAGTCTGATATTCGATAACAATAACTGGAGTGGCCTAGGGGGAAACTACACACAGCATTGTAATCGGGCGAGTTTCTACTTTCAGATACAATAGGAATTTCTTGAATTCGTCAATTCGTTCGCGAGATATGGGTGTTTGAAGTTAAGGAATGGTTGAGAAACCATCAAAATTTTCGCTGGTCTGATACTCGAAACCAATAACTATAATGGCCTAGGTGCAAAATACACATACCGTTGTTATTGGGAGAGTTTCTACTTTCAGATGCAACAGAAATTATTCGGATTCGTCAATCCGTTCGCGAAATGTCGGAGTTGGGAGTTAACAGATGGTTGAGAAACCATCAAAACTTTCGCAAGTCTGATATTCGATAACAATAACTGGAGTGGCCTAGGGGGAAAGTACACACAGCATTGTAATCGGGCGAGTTTCTACTTTCAGATACAATAGGAATTTCACGAATTCGTCAATTCGTTCGCGAGATATGGGAGTTTGAAGTTAAGGAATGGTTGAGGAACCATCAAAATATTCGTTGGTCTGATACTCGAAACCAATAACAGGAATGGCCTAGGGGAAAGTACACATACCATTGCAATCGGGCGAGTTTCTACTTTCAGATGCAACAGGAATTTCTCGAGTTCGTCAATCCGTTCGGAGATATGGGTGTTTGAAGTTAAGGAATGGTTGAGCAACCATCAAAATTTTCGCAATTCTGATACTCGAAACCAATAACTACAAAGGCCTAGGGGAAAAATACGCATACCTTTGTAATCGGGCGAGTATCCACTTTCAGATGCAACAGGAATTTCTCCAGTTCGTCAATCCGTTCGCGAGATATGGAAGTTTGAAGTTAAGGAGTGCTTGAGAAACCATCAAAATTTTCGCAAGTCTGATGCTAGAAACGAATAACTGGAATGGCCTAGGGGAAAAGTACACACACCATTGTAATGGGACGAGTTTCTGCTTTCAGCTGCAACAGGAATTTCTCGAGTTCGTCAATCCGTTCGTGAGATATGGGAGTTTGAAATTAAGGAAGGGTTGAGAAACCATCACAATTTTCGCAAGTCTGATACTCGAAACCAATAACTACAAAGGCCTAGGGGAAAAATACCCATACCTTTGTAATCGGGCGAGTTTCCACTTTCAGATGCAACAGGAATTTCTCGAGTTCGTCAATCCGTTCACGAGATATGGGAGTTTGAAGTTAAGGAATGGTTGGGAAACCATCGAAATTTTCGCAATTCTGAAGCTAGAAACGAATAACTGGAATGGCCTAGGGGAAAAGTACACACACCATTCTAATCGGGCGAGTCTCTACTTTCAGATGCAACAGGAATTTCTCGAGTTCGTCAATCCGTTCGCGAGATATGGGAGTTTGAAGTTAAGGAATGGTTGGGAAACCCTCAAAATTTTCGCAATTCTGATGCTAGAAACGAATAACTACTATGATCTAGGGCAAAAATACACATAGCGTTGTAATCGGGCGAGTTTCTGCTTTCAGATGCAACAGAAATTTCTCGAGTTCGTCAATCCGTTCGCGATATGTGGGAGTTTGATGTTAAGGAATGCTTGGAGGAACCATCAAAATTTTCGAAAGTCTGATACTCGAAACCAATAACTACAAAGGCCTACGGGAAAAATACACATACCTTTGTAATCGGGCGAGTTTCCACTTTCAGACGCAACAGGAATTTCTCGAGTTCGTCAATCCGTTAGCGAGATATGGGAGTTTGAAGTTAAGGAATGCTTGAGAAACCATCAAAATTTTCGAAATTCTGATACTCGAAACCAATAACTACAAAGGCCTAGGGGAAAAATACGCATACCTTTGTAATCGGGCGAGTATCCACTTTCAGATGCAACAGGAATTTCTCCAGTTCGTCAATCCGTTCGCGAGATATGGAAGTTTGAAGTTAAGGAGTGCTTGAGAAACCATCAAAATTTTCGCAAGTCTGATGCTAGAAACGAATAACTGGAATGGCCTAGGGGAAAAGTACACACACCATTGTAATGGGACGAGTTTCTGCTTTCAGCTGCAACAGGAATTTCTCGAGTTCGTCAATCCGTTCGTGAGATATGGGAGTTTGAAATTAAGGAAGGGTTGAGAAACCATCACAATTTTCGCAAGTCTGATACTCGAAACCAATAACTACAAAGGCCTAGGGGAAAAATACCCATACCTTTGTAATCGGGCGAGTTTCCACTTTCAGATGCAACAGGAATTTCTCGAGTTCGTCAATCCGTTCACGAGATATGGGAGTTTGAAGTTAAGGAATGGTTGAGAAACCATCGAAATTTTCGCAATTCTGAAGCTAGAAACGAATAACTGGAATGGCCTAGGGGAAAAGTACACACACCATTCTAATCGGGCGAGTCTCTACTTTCAGATGCAACAGGAATTTCTCGAGTTCGTCAATCCGTTCGCGAGATATGGGAGTTTGAAGTTAAGGAATGGTTGGGAAACCCTCAAAATTTTCGCAATTCTGATGCTAGAAACGAATAACTACTATGATCTAGGGCAAAAATACACATAGCGTTGTAATCGGGCGAGTTTCTGCTTTCAGATGCAACAGAAATTTCTCGAGTTCGTCAATCCGTTCGCGATATGTGGGAGTTTGATGTTAAGGAATGCTTGGAGGAACCATCAAAATTTTCGAAAGTCTGATACTCGAAACCAATAACTACAAAGGCCTACGGGAAAAATACACATACCTTTGTAATCGGGCGAGTTTCCACTTTCAGACGCAACAGGAATTTCTCGAGTTCGTCAATCCGTTAGCGAGATATGGGAGTTTGAAGTTAAGGAATGCTTGAGAAACCATCAAAATTTTCGAAATTCTGATACTCGAAACCAATAACTACAAAGGCCTAGGGGAAAAGTACACACACCATTGTAATCGGGCGAGTTTCTACTTTCAGATGCAACAGAAATTTCTCGAGTTCGTCAATCCGTTCGCGAGATATGGGAATTTGAAGTTAAGGAATGCTTGAGAAACCATCAAAATTTTCGAAATTCTGATACTCGAAACCAATAACTACAAAGGCCTAGGGGAAAAGTACACACACCATTGTAATCGGGCGAGTTTCTACTTTCAGATGCAACAGGAATTTCTCGAGTTCGTCAACCCGTTCGCGAGATATGGATGTTTGAAGTTAAGGAATGCTTGGGAAACCATCAAAATTTTCAGAAGTCTGATACTCGAAACCAATAACTACAAAGGCCTAGGGGAAAAATACACCTACCGTTGTAATCGGGCGAGTTTCTACTTTCACATGCAACCTGAATTTCTCGAGTTCGGCAATCCGTTCGCGAGATATGGGAGTTTGAAATTAAGGAATGGTTGAGAAACCATCAAAATTTTCGCTGGTCTGATACTCGAAACCAATAACAGGGATGGCCTAGGGGAAAAGTACACACACCCTTGTAATCGGGCGAGTTTCTACTTTCACATGCAACAGGAATTTCTCGAGTTCGTCAATCCGTTCAGAGATATGGGTGTTTGAAGTTAAGGAATGGTTGAGAAACCATCAAAATTTTCGCAAGTCTGATGCTAGAAACGAATAACTGCAAAGGCCGAGGGGAAAAATACACATACCTTTGTAATCGGGCGAGTTTCCACTTTCAGACGCAACAGGAATTTCTCGAGTTCGTCGATCCTTTCGCGAGATATGGGAGTTTGATGTTAAGGAATGGTTGAGAAACCATCAAAATTTTCGCTGATCTGATACTCGAAACCAATAACTGGAATGGCCTAGGGGAAAAGTACACATACCATTGTCATCGTGCGAGTTTCTACTTTCAGATGCAACAGGAATTTCTCGGGTTCGTTAATCCTTTCGCGAGATATGGGAGTTTGAAGTTAAGGAATGGTTGAGAAACCATCAAAATTTTCGCTGGTCTGATACTCGAAACCAATAACTGGAATGGCCTAGGGCAAAAGTACACACACCATTGTAATCGGGCTAGTTTCTACTTTCAGATGCAACAGAAATTTCTCGAGTTCGTCAATCCGTTCGGGAGATATGGGAGTTTGAAGTTAAGGAATGGCTGTGAAACCATCAAAACTTTCGCTGGTCTGATACTCGAAACCAATAACTGGAATGGTCTAGGGGAAAAGTACACACACCATTGTAATCGGCCGAGTTTCTACTTTCAGATGCTACAGAAATTTCTCGAGTTCGTCAATCCGTTCGCGAGATATGGGAATTTGAAGTTAAGGATTGGTTGAGAAACCATCAAAATTTTCGAAAGTCTGATACTCGAAACCAATAACTACACAGGCCTAGGGGAAAAGTTCACACACCATTGTAATCGGGCGTGTTTCTACTTTCAGATGCAACCTGAATTTCTCGAGTTCGGCAATCCGTTCGCGAGATATGGGAGTTTGAAATTAAGGAATGGTTGAGAAACCATCAAAATTTTCGCTGGTCTGATACTCGAAACCAATAACAGGGATGGCCTGGGGGAAAAGTACACACACCATTGTAATCGGGCGAGTTTCTACTTTCACGTGCAACAGGAATTTCTCGAGTTGGGAAATCCGTTCGCGAGATATGGGAGTTTGAAGTTAAGGAATGGTTGTGAAACCATCAAAATTTTCGCCGGTCTGCTACTCGAAACCAATAACTGGAATGGCCTAGGGGAAAAGTACACACACCATTGTAATCGGGCGAGTTTCTACTTTCAGATGCAACAGAAATTTCTCGAGTTCGTCAATCCGTTCGCGAGATATGGGAATTTGAAGTTAAGGAATGCTTGAGAAACCATCAAAATTTTCGAAAGTCTGATACTCGAAACCAATAACTACAAAGGCCTAGGGGAAAAGTACACACACCATTGTAATCGGGCGAGTTTCTACTTTCAGATGCAACAGGAATTTCTCGAGTTCGTCAACCCGTTCGCGAGATATGGGAGTTTGAAGTTAAGGAATGCTTGGGAAACCATCAAAATTTTCAGAAGTCTGATTCTCGAAACCAATAACTACAAAGGCCTAGGGGAAACATACACCTACCGTTGTAATCGGGCGAGTTTCTACTTTCACATGCAACATGAATTTCTCGAGTTCGGCAATCCGTTCGCGAGATATGGGAGTTTGAAATTAAGGAATGGTTGAGAAACCATCAAAATTTTCGCTGGTCTGATACTCGAAACCAATTACAGGGCTGGCCTAGGGGAAAAGTACACACACCCTTGTAATCGGGCGAGTTTCTACTTTCACATGCAACAGGAATTTCTCGAGTTCGGAAATCCGTTCGCGAGATATGGGAGTTTGAAGTTAAGGAATGCTTGGGAAACCATCAAAATTTTCAGAAGTCAGATACTCGAAACCAATAACTACAAAGGCCTAGGGGAAAAATACACCTACCGTTGTAATCGGGCGAGTTTCTACTTTCACATGCAACAGGAATTTCTCGAGTTCGGCAATCCGTTAGCGAGATATGGGAGTTTGAAGTTACGGAATGCTTGAGAAACCATCAAAACTTTCGCAAGTCTGATATTCGATAACAATAACTGGAGTGGCCTAGGGGGAAACTACACACAGCATTGTAATCGGGCGAGTTTCTACTTTCAGATACAATAGGAATTTCTTGAATTCGTCAATTCGTTCGCGAGATATGGGTGTTTGATGTTAAGGAATGGTTGAGAAACCATCAAAATTTTCGCAAGTCTGATACTCGAAACCAATAACAGGGATGGCCTGGGGGAAAAGTACACACACCATTGTAATCGGGCGAGTTTCTACTTTCACGTGCAACAGGAATTTCTCGAGTTGGGAAATCCGTTCACGAGATATGGGTGTTTGAAGTTAAGGAATGGTTGAGAAACCATCAAAATTTTCGCAATTCTGATACTCGAAACCAATAACTACAAAGGCCTAGGTGAAAAATACGCATACCTTTGTAATCGGGCGAGTATCCACTTTCAGATGCAACAGGAATTTCTCCAGTTCGTCAATCCGTTCGCGAGATATGGAAGTTTGAAGTTAAGGAGTGCTTGAGAAACCATCAAAATTTTCGCAAGTCTGATGCTAGAAACGAATAACTGCAAAGGCCGAGGGGAAAAATACACATACCTTTGTAATCGGGCGAGTTTCCACTTTCAGACGCAACAGGAATTTCTCGAGTTCGTCGATCCTTTCGCGAGATATGGGAGTTTGATGTTAAGGAATGGTTGAGGAACCATCAAAATTTTCGCTGGTCTGATACTCGAGACCAATAACTGGAATGGCCTAGGGGAAAAGTACACATACCATTGTCATCGTGCGAGTTTCTACTTTCAGATGCAGCAGGAATTTCTCGGGTTCGTTAATCCTTTCGCGAGATATGGGAGTTTGAAGTTAAGGAATGGTTGAGAAACCATCAAAATTTTCGCTGGTCTGATACTCGAAACCAATAACTGGAATGACCTAGGGCAAAAGTACACACACCATTGTAATCGGGCTAGTTTCTACTTTCAGATGCAACAGAAGTTTCTCGAGTTCGTCAATCCGTTCGGGAGATATGGGAGTTTGAAGTTAAGGAATGGCTGTGAAACCATCAAAACTTTCGCTGGTCTGATACTCGAAACCAATAACTGGACTGGTCTAGGGGAAAAGTACACACACCATTGTAATCGGGCGAGTTTCTACTTTCAGATGCAACAGAAATTTCTCGAGTTCGTCAATCCGTTCGCGAGATATGGGAATTTGAAGTTAAGGATTGGTTGAGAAACCATCAAAATTTTCGAAAGTCTGATACTCGAAACCAATAACTACACAGGTCTAGGGGAAAAGTACACACACCATTGTAATCGGGCGTGTTTCTACTTTCAGATGCAACAGGAATTTCTCGAGTTCGTCAACCCGTTCGCGAGATATGGGAGTTTAAAGTTAAGGAATGCTTGGGAAACCATCAAAATTTTCAGAAGTCTGATACTCGAAACCAATAACTGCAAAGGCCTAGGGGAAAAATACACCTACCGTTGTAATCGGGCGAGTTTCTACTTTCACATGCAACCTGAATTTCTCGAGTTCGGCAATCCGTTCGCGAGATATGGGAGTTTGAAATTAAGGAATGGTTGAGAAACCATCAAAATTTTCGCTGGTCTGATACTCGAAACCAATAACAGGGATGGCCTGGGGGAAAAGTACACACACCATTGTAATCGGGCGAGTTTCTACTTTCACGTGCAACAGGAATTTCTCGAGTTGGGAAATCCGTTCGCGAGATATGGGAGTTTGAAGTTAAGGAATGGTTGAGAAACCATCGAAATTTTCGCAATTCTGAAGCTAGAAACGAATAACTGGAATGGCCTAGGGGAAAAGTACACACACCATTCTAATCGGGCGAGTCTTTACTTTCAGATGCAACAGGAATTTCTCGAGTTCGTCAATCCGTTCGCGAGATATGGGAGTTTGAAGTTAAGGAATGGTTGGGAAACCCTCAAAATTTTCGCAATTCTGATGCTAGAAACGAATAACTACTATGATCTAGGGGAAAAATACACATACCGTTGTAATCGGGCGAGTTTCTACTTTCACATGCAACAGGAATTTCTCGAGTTCGTCAATCCGTTCGCGAGATGTGGGAGTCTGAAGTTAAGGAATGGTTGAGAAACGATCAAAATTTTCGCAAGTCTGATACTCGAAACCAATAACTACAAAGGCCTACGGGAAAAATACACATACCTTTGTAATCGGGCGAGTTTCCACTTTCAGACGCCACAGGAATTTCTCGAGTTCGTCAATCCGTTCGCGAGATATGGGAGTTTAAAGTTAAGGAATGCTTGGGAAACCATCAAAATTTTCAGAAGTCTGATACTCGAAACCAATAACTGCAAAGGCCGAGGGGAAAAATACACATACCTTTGTAATCGGGCGGGTTTCCACTTTCAGACGCAACAGGAATTTCTCGAGTTCATCAATCCGTTCGCGAGATATGGGAATTTGAAGTTGAGGAATGGTTGAGAAACCATCAAAATTTTCGAAAGTCTGATACTCGAAACCAATAACTACAAAGGCCTAGGGGAAAAGTACACACACCATTGTAATCGGGCGAGTTTCTACTTTCAGATGCAACAGGAATTTCTCGAGTTCGTCAACCCGTTCGCGAGATATGGGAGTTTGAAGTTAAGGAATGCTTGGGAAACCATCAAAATTTTCAGAAGTCTGATACTCGAAACCAATAACTGCAAAGGCCTAGGGGAAAAATACACCTACCGTTGTAATCGGGCGAGTTTCTACTTTCACATGCAACCTGAATTTCTCGAGTTCGGCAATCCGTTCGCGAGATATGGGAGTTTGAAATTAAGGAATGGTTGAGAAACCATCAAAATTTTCGCTGGTCTGATACTCGAAACCAATAACTGGAATGGCCTAGGGCAAAAGTACACACACCATTGTAATCGGGCTAGTTTCTAGTTTCAGATGCAACAGAAATTTCTGGAGTTCGTCAATCCGTTCGGGAGATATGGTAGTTTGAAGTTAAGGATTGGTTGAGAAACCATTAAAATTTTCGCTGGTCTGTTACTCGAAACCAATAACTGGAATGGCCTAGGGGAAAAGTACACACACCATTGTAATCGGGCGAGTTTCTACTTTCAGATGCAACAGAAATTTCTCGAGTTCGTCAATCCGTTCGCGAGATATGGGAATTTGAAGTTAAGGATTGCTTGAGAAACCATCAAAATTTTCGAAAGTCTGATACTCGAAACCAATAACTACAAAGGCCTAGGGGAAAAGTACACACACCATTGTAATCGGACGAGTTTCTACTTTCAGATGCAACAGGAATTTCTCGAGTTCGTCAACCCGTTCGCGAGATATGGGAGTTTGAAGTTAAGGAATGCTTGGGAAACCATCAAAATTTTCAGAAGTCTGATACTCGAAACCAATAACTACAAAGGCCTAGGGGAAAAATACACCTACCGTTGTAATCGGGCGAGTTTCTACTTTCACATGCAACCTGAATTTCTCGAGTTCGGCAATCCGTTCGCGAGATATGGGAGTTTGAAATTAAGGAATGGTTGAGAAACCATCAAAATTTTCGCTGGTCTGATACTCGAAACCAATAACAGGGATGGCCTAGGGGAAAAGTACACACACCATTGTAATCGGGCGAGTTTCTACTTTCACATGCAACAGGAATTTCTCGAGTCCGTCAATCCGTTCGCGAGATTTGGGAATTTGAAGTTAAGGAATGCTTGAGAAACCACCAAAATTTTCGAAAGTCTGACACTCGAAACCAATAACTACAAAGGCCTAGGGGAAAAATACACACACCATTGTAATCGGGCGAGTTTCTACTTTCAGATGCAACAGAAATTTCTCGCGTTCGTCAATCCGTTCGCGAGATATGGGAATTTGAAGTTAAGGAATGCTTGAGAAACCATCAAAATTTTCGAAAGTCTGATACTCGAAACCAATAACTACAAAGGCCTAGGGGAAAAATACACCTACCGTTGTAATCGGGCGAGTTTCTACTTTCACTTGCAACAGGAATTTCTCGAGTTCGTCAATCCGTTCGCGAGATATGGGTGTTTGAAATTAAGGAATGGTTGAGAAACCATCAAAATTTTCGCTGGTCTGATACTCGAAACCAATAACTGGAATGGCCTAGGGGAAAACTACGCACACCATTGTAATCGGGCGAGTTTCTACTTTCAGATGCAACAGGAATTTCTCGAGTTCGTCAACCCGTTCGCGAGATATGGGAGTTTGGAGTTAAGGAATGCATGGGAAACCATCAAAATTTTCAGAAGTCTGATACTCGAAACCAATAACTGCAAAGGCCGAGGGGAAAAATACACATACCTTTGTAATCGGGCGAGTTTCCACTTTCAGACGCAACAGGAATTTCTCGAGTTCGTCCATCCGTTCGCGAGATATGGGAGTTTGATGTTAAGGAATGGTTGAGAAACCATCAAAATTTTCGCTGGTCTGATACTCGAAACCAATAACTGGAATGGCCTAGGGGAAAAGTACACATACCATTGTAATCGTGCGAGTTTCTACTTTCAGATGCAACAGGAATTTCTCGAGTTCGTTAATCCTTTCGCGAGATATGGGAGTTTGAAGTTTAGGAATGGTTGAGAAACCATCAAAATTTTCGCTGGTCTGATACTCGAAACCAATAACTGGAATGGCCTAGGGGAAAAGTACACATACCATTGTAATCGTGCGAGTTTCTACTTTCAGATGCAACAGGAATTTCTCGAGTTCGTTAATCCTTTCGCGAGATATGGGAGTTTGAAGTTAAGGAATGGCTGTGAAACCATTAAAATTTTCGCTGGTCTGTTACTCGAAACCAATAACTGGAATGGCCTAGGGGAAAAGTACACACACCATTGTAATCGGGCGAGTTTCTACTTTCAGATGCAACAGAAATTTCTCGAGTTCGTCAATCCGTTCGCGAGATATGGGAATTTGAAGTTAAGGATTGCTTGAGAAACCATCAAAATTTTCGAAAGTCTGATACTCGAAACCAATAACTACAAAGGCCTAGGGGAAAAGTACACACACCATTGTAATCGGACGAGTTTCTACTTTCAGATGCAACAGGAATTTCTCGAGTTCGTCAACCCGTTCGCGAGATATGGGAGTTTGAAGTTAAGGAATGCTTGGGAAACCATCAAAATTTTCAGAAGTCTGATACTCGAAACCAATAACTACAAAGGCCTAGGGGAAAAATACACCTACCGTTGTAATCGGGCGAGTTTCTACTTTCACATGCAACCTGAATTTCTCGAGTTCGGCAATCCGTTCGCGAGATATGGGAGTTTGAAATTAAGGAATGGTTGAGAAACCATCAAAATTTTCGCTGGTCTGATACTCGAAACCAATAACAGGGATGGCCTAGGGGAAAAGTACACACACCATTGTAATCGGGCGAGTTTCTACTTTCACATGCAACAGGAATTTCTCGAGTCCGTCAATCCGTTCGCGAGATTTGGGAATTTGAAGTTAAGGAATGCTTGAGAAACCACCAAAATTTTCGAAAGTCTGACACTCGAAACCAATAACTACAAAGGCCTAGGGGAAAAATACACACACCATTGTAATCGGGCGAGTTTCTACTTTCAGATGCAACAGAAATTTCTCGAGTTCGTCAATCCGTTCGCGAGATATGGGAATTTGAAGTTAAGGAATGCTTGAGAAACCATCAAAATTTTCGAAAGTCTGATACTCGAAACCAATAACTACAAAGGCCTAGGGGAAAAATACACCTACCGTTGTAATCGGGCGAGTTTCTACTTTCACTTGCAACAGGAATTTCTCGAGTTCGTCAATCCGTTCGCGAGATATGGGTGTTTGAAATTAAGGAATGGTTGAGAAACCATCAAAATTTTCGCTGGTCTGATACTCGAAACCAATAACTGGAATGGCCTAGGGGAAAACTACGCACACCATTGTAATCGGGCGAGTTTCTACTTTCAGATGCAACAGGAATTTCTCGAGTTCGTCAACCCGTTCGCGAGATATGGGAGTTTGGAGTTTAGGAATGCATGGGAAACCATCAAAATTTTCAGAAGTCTGATACTCGAAACCAATAACTGCAAAGGCCGAGGGGAAAAATACACATACCTTTGTAATCGGGCGAGTTTCCACTTTCAGACGCAACAGGAATTTCTCGAGTTCGTCCATCCGTTCGCGAGATATGGGAATTTGAAGTTAAGGAATGCTTGAGAAACCATCAAAATTTTCGAAAGTCTGATACTCGAAACCAATAACTACAAAGGCCTAGGGGAAAAATACACCTACCGTTGTAATCAGGCGAGTTTCTACTTTCACTTGCAACAGGAATTTCTCGAGTTCGTCAATCCGTTCGCGAGATATGGGAATTTGAAGTTAAGGATTGCTTGAGAAACCATCAAAATTTTCGAAAGTCTGATACTCGAAACCAATAACTACAAAGGCCTAGGGGAAAAGTACACACACCATTGTAATCGGACGAGTTTCTACTTTCAGATGCAACAGGAATTTCTCGAGTTCGTCAACCCGTTCGCGAGATATGGGAGTTTGAAGTTAAGGAATGCTTGGGAAACCATCAAAATTTTCAGAAGTCTGATACTCGAAACCAATAACTACAAAGGCCTAGGGGAAAAATACACCTACCGTTGTAATCGGGCGAGTTTCTACTTTCACATGCAACCTGAATTTCTCGAGTTCGGCAATCCGTTCGCGAGATATGGGAGTTTGAAATTAAGGAATGGTTGAGAAACCATCAAAATTTTCGCTGGTCTGATACTCGAAACCAATAACAGGGATGTCCTAGGGGAAAAGTACACACACCATTGTAATCGGGCGAGTTTCTACTTTCACATGCAACAGGAATTTCTCGAGTCCGTCAATCCGTTCGCGAGATTTGGGAATTTGAAGTTAAGGAATGCTTGAGAAACCACCAAAATTTTCGAAAGTCTGACACTCGAAACCAATAACTACAAAGGCCTAGGGGAAAAATACACACACCATTGTAATCGGGCGAGTTTCTACTTTCAGATGCAACAGAAATTTCTCGAGTTCGTCAATCCGTTCGCGAGATATGGGAATTTGAAGTTAAGGAATGCTTGAGAAACCATCAAAATTTTCGAAAGTCTGATACTCGAAACCAATAACTACAAAGGCCTAGGGGAAAAATACACCTACCGTTGTAATCGGGCGAGTTTCTACTTTCACTTGCAACAGGAATTTCTCGAGTTCGTCAATCCGTTCGCGAGATATGGGTGTTTGAAATTAAGGAATGGTTGAGAAACCATCAAAATTTTCGCTGGTCTGATACTCGAAACCAATAACTGGAATGGCCTAGGGGAAAACTACGCACACCATTGTAATCGGGCGAGTTTCTACTTTCAGATGCAACAGGAATTTCTCGAGTTCGTCAACCCGTTCGCGAGATATGGGAGTTTGGAGTTAAGGAATGCATGGGAAACCATCAAAATTTTCAGAAGTCTGATACTCGAAACCAATAACTGCAAAGGCCGAGGGGAAAAATACACATACCTTTGTAATCGGGCGAGTTTCCACTTTCAGACGCAACAGGAATTTCTCGAGTTCGTCCATCCGTTCGCGAGATATGGGAGTTTGATGTTAAGGAATGGTTGAGAAACCATCAAAATTTTCGCTGGTCTGATACTCGAAACCAATAACTGGAATGGCCTAGGGGAAAAGTACACATACCATTGTAATCGTGCGAGTTTCTACTTTCAGATGCAACAGGAATTTCTCGAGTTCGTTAATCCTTTCGCGAGATATGGGAGTTTGAAGTTTAGGAATGGTTGAGAAACCATCAAAATTTTCGCTGGTCTGATACTTGAAACCAATAACTGGAATGGCCTAGGGCAAAAGTACACACACCATTGTAATCGGGCTAGTTTCTAGTTTCAGATGCAACAGAAATTTCTGGAGTTCGTCAATCCGTTCGGGAGATATGGGAGTGTGAAGTTAAGGAATGCTTGAGAAACCATCAAAATTTTCGCCGGTCTGCTACTCGAAACCAATAACTGGAATGGCCTAGGGGAAAAGTACACACACCATTGTAATCGGGCGAGTTTCTACTTTCAGATGCCACAGAAATTTCTCGAGTTCGTCAATCCGTTCGCGAGATTTGGGAATTTGAAGTTAAGGAATGCTTGAGAAACCATCAAAATTTTCGAAAGTCTGACACTCGAAACCAATAACTACAAAGGCCTAGGGGAAAAATACGCACACCATTGTAATCGGGCGAGTTTCTACTTTCAGATGCAACAGAAATTTCACGAGTTCGTCAATCCGTTCGCGAGATATGGGAATTTGAAGTTAAGGAATGCTTGAGAAACCATCAAAATTTTCGAAAGTCTGATACTCGAAACCAGTAACTACAAAGGCCTAGGGGAAAAATACACCTACCGTTGTAATCGGTCGAGTTTCTACTTTCACATGCAACCTGAATTTCTCGAGTTCGGCAATCCGTTCGCGAGATATGGGAGTTTAAAATTAAGGAATGGTTGAGAAACCATCAAAATTTTCGCTGGTCTGATACTCGAAACCAATAACAGGGATGGCCTAGGGGAAAAGTACACACACCATTGTAATCGGGCGAGTTTCTACTTTCACATGCAACATGAATTTCTCGAGTTCGGAGATCCGTTCGCGAGATATGGGAGTTTGAAGTTAAGGAATGGTTGTGAAACCATCAAAATTTTCGCCGGTCTGCTACTCGAAACCAATAACTGGAATGGCCTAGGGGAAAAGTACACACACCATTGTAATCGGGCGAGTTTCTACTTTCACATGCAACAGGAATTTCTCGAGTTCGGAGATCCGTTCGCGAGATATGGGAGTTTGAAGTTAAGGAATGGTTGTGAAACCATCAAAATTTTCGCCGGTCTGCTACTCGAAACCAATAACTGGAATGGCCTAGGCGAAAAGTACACACACCATTGTAATCGGGCGAGTTTCTACTTTCAGATGCCACAGGAATTTCTCGAGTTCGTCAGTCCGTTCGCGAGATATGGGAGTTTGATGTTAAGGAATGATTGAGAAACCATCAAAATTTTCGCTGGTCTGATACTCGAAACCGATAACTGGAATGGCCTAGGGGAAAAGTACACATACCATTGTAATCGTGCGAGTTTCTACTTTCAGATGCAACAGGAATTTCTCGAGTTCGTTAAACCTTTCGCGAGATATGGGAGTTTGAAGTTAAGGAATGGTTGAGAAACCATCAAAATTTTCGCTGGTCTGATAATCGAAACCAATAACTGGAATGGCCTAGGGGAAAAGTACACATACCATTGTAATCGTGCGAGTTTCTACTTTCAGATGCAACAGGAATTTCTCGAGTTCGTTAATCCTTTCGCGAGATATGGGAGTTTGAAGTTAAGGAATGGTTGAGAAACCATCAAAATTTTCGCTGGTCTGATACTCGAAACCAATAACTGGAATGGCCGAGGGGAAAAATACACATACCTTTGTAATCGGGCGAGTTTCCACTTTCAGACGCAACAGGAATTTCTCGAGTTCGTCAGTCCGTTCGCGAGATATGGGAGTTTGATGTTAAGGAATGATTGAGAAACCATCAAAATTTTCGCTGGTCTGATACTCGAAACCAATAACTGCAAAGGCCTAGGGAAAAAATACACCTACCGTTGTAATCGGTCGAGTTTCAACTTTCACATGCAACCTGAATTTCTCGAGTTCGGCAATCCGTTCGCGAGATATGGGAGTTTGAAATTAAGGAATGGTTGACAAACCATCAAAATTTTCGCTGGTCTGATACTCGAAACCAATAACAGGGATGGCCTAGGGGAAAAGTACACACACCATTGTAATCGGGCGAGTTTCTACTTTCACATGCAACAGGAATTTCTCGAGTTCGGAAATCCGTTCGCGAGATATGGGAGTTTGAAGTTAAGGAATGGTTGTGAAACCATCCAAATTTTCGCCGGTCTGCTACTCGAAACCAATAACTGGAATGGCCTAGGGGAAAAGTACACACACCATTGTAATCGGGCGAGTTTCTACTTTCAGATGCCACAGAAATTTCTCGAGTTCGTCAATCCGTTCGCGAGATATGGGAATTTGAAGTTAAGGAATGCTTGAGAAACCATCAAAATTTTCGAAAGTCTGATACTCGAAACCAGTAACTACAAAGGCCTAGGGGAAAAATACACCTACCGTTGTAATCGGGCGAGTTTCTACTTTCACATGCAACAGGAATTTCTCGAGTTCGTCAATCCGTTCGCGAGATATGGGTGTTTCAAGTTAAGAAATGGTTGAGAAACCATCAAAATTTTCGCTGGTCTGATAATCGAAACCAATAACTGGAATGGCCTAGGGGAAAAGTACACACACCACTGTAATCGGGCGAGCTTCTACTTTCAGATGCAACAGGAATTTCTCGAGTTCGTCAACCAGTTCGCGAGATATGGGAGTTTGGAGTTAAGGAATGCTTGGGAAACCATCAAAATTTTCAGAAGTCTGATACTCGAAACCAATAACTGCAAAGGCCGAGGGGAAAAATACACATACCTTTGTAATCGGGCGAGTTTCCACTTTCAGACGCAACAGGAATTTCTCGAGCTCGTCAGTCCGTTCGCGAGATATGGGAGTTTGATGTTAAGGAATGATTGAGAAACCATCAAAATTTTCGCTGGTCTGATACTCGAAACCAATAACTGCAAAGGCCTAGGGAAAAAATACACCTACCGTTGTAATCGGTCGAGTTTCAACTTTCACATGCAACCTGAATTTCTCGAGTTCGGCAATCCGTTCGCGAGATATGGGAGTTTGAAATTAAGGAATGGTTGACAAACCATCAAAATTTTCGCTGGTCTGATACTCGAAACCAATAACAGGGATGGCCTAGGGGAAAAGTACACACACCATTGTAATCGGGCGAGTTTCTACTTTCACATGCAACAGGAATTTCTCGAGTTCGGAAATCCGTTCGCGAGATATGGGAGTTTGAAGTTAAGGAATGGTTGTGAAACCATCCAAATTTTCGCCGGTCTGCTACTCGAAACCAATAACTGGAATGGCCTAGGGGAACAGTACACACACCATTGTAATCGGGCGAGTTTCTACTTTCAGATGCCACAGAAATTTCTCGAGTTCGTCAATCCGTTCGCGAGATATGGGAATTTGAAGTTAAGGAATGCTTGAGAAACCATCAAAATTTTCGAAAGTCTGATACTCGAAACCAGTAACTACAAAGGCCTAGGGGAAAAATACACCTACCGTTGTAATCGGGCGAGTTTCTACTTTCACATGCAACAGGAATTTCTCGAGTTCGTCAATCCGTTCGCGAGATATGGGTGTTTGAAGTTAAGAAATGGTTGAGAAACCATCAAAATTTTCGCTGGTCTGATAATCGAAACCAATAACTGGAATGGCCTAGGGGAAAAGTACACACACCACTGTAATCGGGCGAGCTTCTACTTTCAGATGCAACAGGAATTTCTCGAGTTCGTCAAACAGTTCGCGAGATATGGGAGTTTGGAGTTAAGGAATGCTTGGGAAACCATCAAAATTTTCAGAAGTCTGATACTCGAAACCAATAACTGCAAAGGCCGAGGGGAAAAATACACATACCTTTGTAATCGGGCGAGTTTCCACTTTCAGACGCAACAGGAATTTCTCGAGCTCGTCAGTCCGTTCGCGAGATATGGGAGTTTGATGTTAAGGAATGATTGAGAAACCATCAAAATTTTCGCTGGTCTGATACTCGAAACCAATAACTGGAATGGCCTAGGGGAAAAGTACACATACCATTGTAATCGTGCGAGTTTCTACTTTCAGATGCAACAGGAATTTCTCGAGTTCGTTAATCCTTTCGCGAGATATGGGAGTTTGAAGTTAAGGAATGGTTGAGAAACCATCAAAATTTTCGCTGGTCTGATACTCGAAACCAATAACTGGAATGGCCTAGGGCAAAAGTACACACACCATTGTAATCGGGCTAGTTTCTACTTTCAGATGCAACAGAAATTTCTCGGGTTCGTCAATCCGTTCGGGAGATATGGGAGTTTGAAGTTAAGGAATGGCTGTGAAACCATTAAAATTTTCGCTGGTCTGATACTCGAAACCAATAACTGGAATGGCCTAGGGGAAAAGTACACACACCATTGTAATCGGGCGAGTTTCTACTTTCAGATGCAACAGAAATTTCCGGAGTTCGTCAATCCGTTCGCGAGATATGGGAATTTGAAGTTAAGGAATGCTTGAGAAACCATCAAAATTTTCGAAAGTCTGATACTCGAAACCAATAACTACAAAGGCCTAGGGGAAAAGTACACACACCATTGTAATCGGGCGAGTTTCTACTTTCAGATGCAACAGGAATTTCTCGAGTTCGTCAACCCGTTCGCGAGATATGGGAGTTTGAATTTAAGGAATGCTTGGGAAACCATCAAAATTTTCAGAAGTCTGATACTCGAAACCAATAACTGCAAAGGCCTAGGGAAAAAATACACCTACCGTTGTAATCGGTCGAGTTTCACCTTTCACATGCAACCTGAATTTCTCGAGTTCGGCAATCCGTTCGCGAGATATGGGAGTTTGAAATTAAGGAATGGTTGAGAAACCATCAAAATTTTCGCTGGTCTGATACTCGAAACCAATAACAGGGATGGCCTAGGGGAAAAGTACACACACCATTGTAATCGGGCGAGTTTCTACTTTCACATGAAACAGGAATTTCTCGAGTTCGGAAATCCGTTCGCGAGATATGGGAGTTTGAAGTTAAGGAATGGTTGTGAAACCATCCAAATTTTCGCCGGTCTGCTACTCGAAACCAATAACTGGAATGGCCTAGGGGAAAAGTACACACACCATTGTAATCGGGCGAGTTTCTACTTTCAGATGCCACAGAAATTTCTCGAGTTCGTCAATCCGTTCGCGAGGTTTGGGAATTTGAAGTTAAGGAATGCTTGAGAAACCATAAAAATTTTCGAAAGTCTGATACTCGAAACCAGTAACTACAAAGGCCTAGGGGAAAAATACACCTACCGTTGTAATCGGGCGAGTTTCTACTTTCACATGCAACAGGAATTTCTCGAGTTCGTCAATCCGTTCGCGAGATATGGGTGTTTGAAGTTAAGAAATGGTTGAGAAACCATCAAAATTTTCGCTGGTCTGATAATCGAAACCAATAACTGGAATGGCCTAGGGGAAAAGTACACACACCACTGTAATCGGGCGAGCTTCTACTTTCAGATGCAACAGGAATTTCTCGAGTTCGTCAACCAGTTCGCGAGATATGGGAGTTTGGAGTTAAGGAATGCTTGGGAAACCATCAAAATTTTCAGAAGTCTGATACTCGAAACCAATAACTGCAAAGGCCGAGGGGAAAAATACACATACCTTTGTAATCGGGCGAGTTTCCACTTTCAGACGTAACAGGAATTTCTCGAGTTCGTCAGTCCGTTCGCGAGATATGGGAGTTTGATGTTAAGGAATGATTGAGAAACCATCAAAATTTTCGCTGGTCTGATACTCGAAACCAATAACTGGAATGGCCTAGGGGAAAAGTACACATACCATTGTAATCGTGCGAGTTTCTACTTTCAGATGCAACAGGAATTTCTCGAGTTCGTTAATCCTTTCGCGAGATATGGGAGTTTGAAGTTAAGGAATGGTTGAGAAACCATCAAAATTTTCGCTGGTCTGATACTCGAAACCAATAACTGGAATGGCCTAGGGCAAAAGTACACACACCATTGTAATCGGGCTAGTTTCTACTTTCAGATGCAACAGAAATTTCTCGGGTTCGTCAATCCGTTCGGGAGATATGGGAGTTTGAAGTTAAGGAATGGCTGTGAAACCATTAAAATTTTCGCTGGTCTGATACTCGAAACCAATAACTGGAATGGCCTAGGGGAAAAGTACACACACCATTGTAATCGGGCGAGTTTCTACATTCAGATGCAACAGAAATTTCCGGAGTTCGTCAATCCGTTCGCGAGATATGGGAATTTGAAGTTAAGGAATGCTTGAGAAACCATCAAAATTTTCGAAAGTCTGATACTCGAAACCAATAACTACAAAGGCCTAGGGGAAAAGTACACACACCATTGTAATCGGGCGAGTTTCTACTTTCAGATGCAACAGGAATTTCTCGAGTTCGTCAACCCGTTCGCGAGATATGGGAGTTTGAATTTAAGGAATGCTTGGGAAACCATCAAAATTTTCAGAAGTCTGATACTCGAAACCAATAACTGCAAAGGCCTAGGGAAAAAATACACCTACCGTTGTAATCGGTCGAGTTTCACCTTTCACATGCAACCTGAATTTCTCGAGTTCGGCAATCCGTTCGCGAGATATGGGAGTTTGAAATTAAGGAATGGTTGAGAAACCATCAAAATTTTCGCTGGTCTGATACTCGAAACCAATAACAGGGATGGCCTAGGGGAAAAGTACACACACCATTGTAATCGGGCGAGTTTCTACTTTCACATGCAACAGGAATTTCTCGAGTTCGGAAATCCGTTCGCGAGATATGGGAGTTTGAAGTTAAGGAATGGTTGTGAAACCATCCAAATTTTCGCCGGTCTGCTACTCGAAACCAATAACTGGAATGGCCTAGGGGAAAAGTACACACACCATTGTAATCGGGCGAGTTTCTACTTTCAGATGCCACAGAAATTTCTCGAGTTCGTCAATCCGTTCGCGAGGTTTGGGAATTTGAAGTTAAGGAATGCTTGAGAAACCACAAAAATTTTCGAAATTCTGATACTCGAAACCAATAACTACAAAGGCCTAGGGGCAAAATACGCACACCATTGTAATCGGGCGAGTTTCTACTTTCAGATGCAACAGAAATTTCTCGAGTTCGTCAATCCGTTCGCGAGATATGGGAATTTGAAGTTAAGGAATGCTTGAGAAACCATCAAAATTTTCGAAAGTCTGATACTCGAAACCAGTAACTACATAGGCCTAGGGGAAAAATACACCTACCGTTGTAATCGGGCTTGTTTCTACTTTCACATGCAACAGGAATTTCTCGAGTTCGTCAATCCGTTCGCGAGATATGGGTGTTTGAAGTTAAGGAATGGTTGAGAAACCATCAAAATTTTCGCTGGTCTGTTACTCGAAACCAATAACTGGAATGGCCTAGGGGAAAAGTACACACACCATTGTAATTGGGCGAGTGTCTACTTTCAGATGCAACAGGAATTTCTCGAGTTCGTCAACCCGTTCGCGAGATATGGGAGTTTGGAGTTAAGGAATGCTTGGGAAACCATCAAAATTTTCAGAAGTCTGATACTCGAAACCAATAACTGCAAAGGCCGAGGGGAAAAATACACATACCTTTGTAATCGGGCGAGTTTCCACTTTCAGACGCAACAGGAATTTCTCGAGTTCGTCAATCCGTTCGCGAGATATGGGAGTTTGAAGTTAAGGAATGGTTGAGAAACCATTAAAATATTCGCTGGTCTGTTACTCGAAACCAATAACTGGAATGGCCTAGGGGAAAAGTACACACACCATTGTAATCGGGCGAGTTTCTACTTTCAGATGCAACAGAAATTTCTCGAGTTCGTCAATCCGTTCGCGAGATATGGGAATTTGAAGTTAAGGAATGCTTGGGAAACCATCAAAATTTTCAGAAGTCTGATACTCGAAACCAATAACTGCAAAGGCCTAGGGAAAAAATACACCTACCGTTGTAATCGGTCGAGTTTCAACTTTCACATGCAACCTGAATTTCTCGAGTTCGGCAATCCGTTCGCGAGATATGGACGTTTGATGTTAAGGAATGGTTGAGAAACCATCAAAATTTTCGCTGGTCTGATACTCGAAACCAATAACTGGAATGGCCTAGGGGAAAAGTACACATACCATTGTAATCGTGCGAGTTTCTACTTTCAGATGCAACAGGAATTTCTCGAGTTCGTTAATCCTTTCGCGAGATATGGGAGTTTGAAGTTAAGGAATGGTTGAGAAACCATCAAAATTTTCGCTGGTCTGATACACGAAACCAATAACTGGAATGGCCTAGGGCAAAAGTACACACACCATTGTAATCGGGCTAGTTTCTACTTTGAGATGCAACAGAAATTTCTCGAGTTCGTCAATCCGTTCGGGAGATATGGGAGTTTGAAGTTAAGGAATGGCTGTGAAACCATTAAAATTTTCGCTGGTCTGATACTCGAAACCAATAACTGGAATGGCCTAGGGGAAAAGTACACACACCATTGTAATGGGGCGAGTTTCTACTTTCACATGCAACAGGAATTTCTCGAGTTCGGAAATCCGTTCGCGAGATATGGGAGTTTGAAGTTAAGGAATGGTTGCGAAACCATCAAAATTTTCACCGGTCTGCTACTCGAAACCAATAACCGGAATGGCCTAGGGGAAAAGTACACACACCATTGTAATCGGGCGAGTTTCTACTTTCACATGCAACAGGAATTTCTCGAGTTCGGAAATCCGTTCGCGAGATATGGGAGTTTGAAGTTAAGGAATGGTTGCGAAACCATCAAAATTTTCACCGGTCTGCTACTCGAAACCAATAACCGGAATGGCCTAGGGGAAAAGTACACACACCATTGTAATCGGGCGAGTTTCTACTTTCAGATGCCACAGAAATTTCTCGAGTTCGTCAATCCGTTCGCGAGATTTGGGAATTTGAAGTTAAGGAATGCTTGAGAAACCACAAAAATTTTCGAAATTCTGATACTCGAAACCAATAACTACAAAGGCCTAGGGGAAAAATACGCACACCATTGTAATCGGGCGAGTTTCTACTTTCAGATGCAACAGAAATTTCTCGAGTTCGTCGATTCGTTCGCGAGATATGGGAATTTGAAGTTAAGGAATGCTTGAGAAACCATCAAAATTTTCGAAAGTCTGATACTCGAAACCAGTAACTACAAAGGCCTAGGGGAAAAATACACCTACCGTTGTAATCGGGCGAGTTTCTGCTTTCACATGCAACAGGAATTTCTCGAGTTCGTCAATCCGTTCGGGAGATATGGGAGTTTGAAGTTAAGGAATGGTTGAGAAACCATCAAAATATTCGCTGGTCTGTTACTCGAAACCAATAACTGGAATGGCCTAGGGGAAAAGTACACACACCATTGTAATCGGACGAGTTTCTACTTTCAGATGCAACAGGAATTTCTCGAGTTCGTCAACCCGTTCGCGAGATATGGGAGTTTGAAGTTAAGGAATGGTTGAGAAACCATTAAAATATTCGCTGGTCTGTTACTCGAAACCAATAACTGGAATGGCCTAGGGGAAAAGTACACACACCATTGTAATCGGACGAGTTTCTACTTTCAGATGCAACAGGAATTTCTCGAGTTCGTCAACCCGTTCGCGAGATATGGGAGTTTGAAGTTAAGGAATGCTTGGGAAACCATCAAAATTTTCAGAAGTCTGATACTCGAAACCAATAACTACAAAGGCCTAGGGGAAAAATACACCTACCGTTGTAAACGGGCGAGTTTCTACTTTCACATGCAGCCTGAATTTCTCGAGCTCGGCAATCCGTTCGCGAGATATGGGAGTTTGAAATTAAGGAATGGTTGAGAAACCATCAAAATTTTCGCTGGTCTGATACTCGAAACCAATAACAGGGATGGCCTAGGGGAAAAGTACACACACCATTGTAATCGGGCGAGTTTCTACTTTCACATGCAACAGGAATTTCTCGAGTTCGGAAATCCGTTCGCGAGATATGGGAGTTTGAAGTTAAGGAATGGTTGCGAAACCATCAAAATTTTCACCGGTCTGCTACTCGAAACCAATAACCGGAATGGCCTAGGGGAAAAGTACACACACCATTGTAATCGGGCGAGTTTCTACTTTCAGATGCCACAGAAATTTCTCGAGTTCGTCAATCCGTTCGCGAGATTTGGGAATTTGAAGTTAAGGAATGCTTGAGAAACCACAAAAATTTTCGAAATTCTGATACTCGAAACCAATAACTACAAAGGCCTAGGGGAAAAATACGCACACCATTGTAATCGGGCGAGTTTCTACTTTCAGATGCAACAGAAATTTCTCGAGTTCGTCGATTCGTTCGCGAGATATGGGAATTTGAAGTTAAGGAATGCTTGAGAAACCATCAAAATTTTCGAAAGTCTGATACTCGAAACCAGTAACTACAAAGGCCTAGGGGAAAAATACACCTACCGTTGTAATCGGGCGAGTTTCTGCTTTCACATGCAACAGGAATTTCTCGAGTTCGTCAATCCGTTCGGGAGATATGGGAGTTTGAAGTTAAGCAATGGTTGAGAAACCATCAAAATTTTCGCTGGTCTGATACTCGAAACCAATAACTGGAATGGCCTAGGGGAAAAGTACACACATCATTGTAATCGGTCGACTTTCTACTTTCAGATGCAACAGGAAATAATCGAGTTCGTCAATCCGTTCGCGAGATATGGCAGTTTGAAGTTAAGGAATGCTTGAGGAACCATCAAAATTTTCGCTGGTCTGATACTTGAAACCAATAACTGGAATGGCCTAGGGGAAAAGTACACATACCATTGTAATCGTGCGAGTTTCTACTTTCAGATGCAACAGGAATTTCTCGAGTTCGTCAATCCTTTCGCGAGATATGGGAGTTTGAAGTTAAGGAATGGTTGAGAAACCATCAAAATTTTCGCTGGTCTGATACTCGAAACCAATAACTGGAATGGCCTAGGGGAAAAGTACACACACCATTGTAATGGGGCGAGTTTCTACTTTCAGATGCAACAGAAATTTCTCGAGTTCGTCAATCCGTTCGCGAGATATGGGAATTTGAAGTTAAGGAATGCTTGAGAAACCATCAAAATTTTCGAAAGTCTGATACTCGAAACCAATAACTGGAATCGCCTAGGGGAAAAGTACACATACCATTGTAATCGTGCGAGTTTCTACTTTCAGATGCAACAGGAATTTCTCGAGTTCTTCAATCCGTTCGCGAGATATGGGTGTTTGAAGTTAAGGAATGCTTGGGAAACCATCAAAATTTTCAGAAGTCTGATACTCGAAACCAATAACTACAAAGGCCTAGGGGAAAAGTACACACACCATTGTAATCGGACGAGTTTCTACTTTCAGACGCAACAGGAATTTCTCGAGTTCGTCAATCCGTTCGCGAGATATGGGTGTTTGAAGTTAAGGAATGGTTGAGAAACCATCAAAATTTTCGCTGGTCTGATACTCGAAACCAATAACTGGAATGGCCTAGGGGAAAAGTACACATACCATTGTAATCGTGCGAGTTTCTACATTCAGATGCAACAGGAATTTCTCGAGTTCGTTAATCCTTTCGCGAGATATGGGAGTTTGAAGTTAAGGAATGGTTGAGAAACCATCAAAATTTTCGCTGGTCTGATACTCGAAACCAATAACTGGAATGGCCTAGGGCAAAAGTACACACACCATTGTAATCGGGCTAGTTTCTACTTTCAGATGCAACAGAAATTTCTCGGGTTCGTCAATCCGTTCGGGAGATATGGGAGTTTGAAGTTGAGGAATGGCTGTGAAACCATTAAAATTTTCGCTGGTCTGATACTCGAAACCAATAACTGGAATGGCCTAGGGGAAAAGTACACACACCATTGTAATCGGGCGAGTTTCTACTTTCAGATGCAACAGAAATTTCTCGAGTTCGTCAATCCGTTCGCGAGATATGGGAGTTTGAAGTTAAGGAATGGTTTTGAAACCATCAAAATTTTCGCTGGTCTGATACTCGAAACCAATAACTGGAATGGCCTAGGGGAAAAGTACACACACCATTGTAATCGGGCGAGTTTCTACTTTCAGATGCAACAGAAATTTCTGGAGTTCGTCAATCCGTTCGCGAGATATGGGAATTTGAAGTTAAGGAATGCTTGAGAAACCATCAAAATTTTCGAAAGTCTGATACTCGAAACCAATAACTACAAAGGCCTAGGGGAAAAGTACACACACCATTGTAATCGGGCGAGTTTCTACTTTCAGATGCAACAGGAATTTCTTGAGTTCGTCAACCCGTTCGCGAGATATGGGAGTTTGAATTTAAGGAATGCTTGGGAAACCATCAAAATTTTCAGAAGTCTGATACTCGAAACCAATAACTGCAAAGGCCTAGGGAAAAAATACACCTACCGTTGTAATCGGTCGAGTTTCAACTTTCACATGCAACCTGAATTTCTCGAGTTCGGCAATCCGTTCGCGAGATATGGGAGTTTGAAATTAAGGAATGGTTGAGAAACCATCAAAATTTTCGCTGGTCTGATACTCGAAACCAATAACAGGGATGGCCTAGGGGAAAAGTACACACACCATTGTAATCGGGCGAGTTTCTACTTTCACATGCAACAGGAATTTCTCGAGTTCGGAAATCCGTTCGCGAGATATGGAAGTTTGAAGTTAAGGAATGGTTGCGAAACCATCAAAATTTTCACCGGTCTGCTACTCGAAACCAATAACCGGAATGGCCTAGGGGAAAAGTACACACACCATTGTAATCGGGCGAGTTTCTACTTTCAGATGCCACAGAAATTTCTCGAGTTCGTCATTCCGTTCGCGAGATTTGGGAATTTGAAGTTAAGGAATGCTTGAGAAACCACAAAAATTTTCGAAATTCTGATACTCGAAACCAATAACTACAAAGGCCTAGGGGAAAAATACGCACACCATTGTAATCGGGCGAGTTTCTACTTTCAGATGCAACAGAAATTTCTCGAGTTCGTCGATCCGTTCGCGAGATATGGGAATTTGAAGTTAAGGAATGCTTGAGAAACCATCAAAATTTTCGAAAGTCTGATACTCGAAACCAGTAACTACAAAGGCCTAGGGGAAAAATACACCGACCGTTGTAATCGGGCGAGTTTCTACTTTCACATGCAACAGGAATTTCTCGAGTTCGTCAATCCGTTCGGGAGATATGGAAGTTTGAACTTAAGGAATGGTTGAGAAACCATCAAAATTTTCGCTGGTCTGATACTCGAAACCAATAACTGGAATGGCCTAGGGGAAAAGTACACACACCATTGTAATCGGTCGACTTTCTACTTTCAGATGCAACAGGAAATAATCGAGTTCGTCAATCCGTTCGCGAGATATGGCAGTTTGAAGTTAAGGAATGCTTGAGAAACCATCAAAATTTTCGCAAGTCTGATACTCGAAACCAATAACTGGAATGGCCTAGGGGAAAAGTACACACACCATTGTAATCGGTCGACTTTCTACTTTCAGATGCAACAGGAAATAATCGAGTTCGTCAATCCGTTCGCGAGATATGGCAGTTTGAAGTTAAGGAATGCTTGAGAAACCATCAAAATTTTCGCAAGTCTGATACTCGAAACCAATAACTACTATGATCTAGGGCAAAAATACACATACCTTTGTAATCGGTCGACTTTCTACTTTCAGATGCAACAGGAAATAATCGAGTTCGTCAATCCGTTCGCGAGATATGGCAGTTTGAAGTTAAGGAATGCTTGAGAAACCATCAAAATTTTCGCAAATCTGATATTCGAAACCAATAACTACTATGATCTAGGGCAAAAATACACATACCTTTGTATTCGGGCGAGTTTCCACTTTCCGATGCAACAGGCATTTCTCGAGTTCGTCAACCCGTTCGCGAGATACGGGAGTTTGAAGATACGGAATGGTTGAGAAACCATCAAAATTTTCGCTGGTTTGATACTCGAAACCAATAACTGGAATGGCCTAAGGGAAAAGTACACATACCATTGTAATCGTGCGAGTTTCTACTTTCAGATGCAACAGGAATTTCTCGAGTTCGTCAATCCGTTCGCGAGATATGGGAGTTTGATGTTAAGGAATGGATGAGAAACCATTAAAATTTTCGCTGGTCTGATACTCGAAACCAATAACTGGAATGGCCAAGGGGAAAAGTACACATACCATTGTAATCGTGCGAGTTTCTACTTTCAGATGCAACAGGAATTTCTCGAGTTCGTCAATCCGTTCGCGAGATATGGGAGTTTGATGTTAAGGAATGGTTGAGAAACCATCAAAATTTTCGCTGGTCTGATACTCGAAACCAATAACTGGAATAGCCTAGGGGAAAAGTACACATACCATTGTAATCGTGCGAGTTTCTACTTTCAGATGCAACAGGAATTTCTCGAGTTCGTCAATCCTTTCGCGAGATATGGGAGTTTGAAGTTAAGGAATGGTTGAGAAACCATCAAAATGTTCGCAGGTCTGATACTCGAAACCAATAACTGGAATGGCCAAGGGGAAAAGTACACACACCATTGTAATCGGGCTAGTTTCTACTTTCAGATGCAACAGAAATTTCTCGAGTTCGTCAATCCGTTCGCGAGATATGGGAGTTTGAAGTTAAGGAATGGTTGTGAAACCATCAAAATTTTCGCTGGTCTGATACTCGAAACCAATAACTGGAATGGCCTAGGGGAAAAGTACACACACCATTGTAATCGGGCGAGTTTCTACTTTCAGATGCAACAGAAATTTCTCGAGTTCGTCAATCCGTTCGCGAGATATGGGAATATGAAGTTAAGGAATGCTTGAGAAACCATCAAAATTTTCGAAAGTCTGATACTCGAAATCAATAACTACAAAGGCCTAGGGGAAAAATACACCTACCGTTGTAATCGGGCGAGTTTCTACTTTCACATGCAACAGGAATTTCTCGAGTTCGTCAATCCGATCGCGGGATATGGGTGTTTGAAGATACGGAATGGTTGAGAAACCATCAACATTTTCGCTGGTCTGATACTCGAAACCAATAACTGGAATGGCCTAAGGGAAAAGTACACATACCATTGTAATCGTGCGAGTTTCTACTTTCAGATGCAACAGGAATTTCTCGAGTTCGTCAATCCGTTCGCGAGATATGGGAGTTTGATGTTAAGGAATGGTTGAGAAACCATCAAAATTTTCGCTGGTCTGATACTCGAAACCAATAACTGGAATGGCCTAGGGGAAAAGTACACATACCATTGTAATCGTGCGAGTTTCTACTTTCAGATGCAACAGGAATTTCTCGAGTTCGTCAATCCTTTCGCGAGATATGGGAGTTTGAAGTTAAGGAATGGTTGAGAAACCATCAAAATTTTCGCTGGTCTGATACTCGAAACCAATAACTGGAATGGCCTAGGGGAAAAGTACACATACCATTGTAATCGTGCGAGTTTCTACTTTCAGATGCAACAGGAAATAATCGAGTTCGTCAATCCGTTCACGAAATATGGCAGTTTGAAGTTAAGGAATGCTTGAGAAACCATCAAAATTTTCGCAAGTCTGATACTCGAAACCAATAACTACTATGATCTAGGGCAAAAATACACATACCTTTGTAATCGGGCGAGTTTCCACTTTCAGATGCAACAGGAATTTCTCGAGTTCGTCAATCCGTTCGCGAGATATGGGTGTTTGAAGTTAAGGAATGCTTGAGAAACCATCAAAATTTTCGCAAGTCTGATACTAGAAACCAATAACTACTATGATCTAGGGCAAAAATACACATACCTTTGTATTCGGGCGAGTTTCCACTTTCAGATGCAACAGGCATTTCTCGAGTTCGTCAACCCGTTCGCGAGATACGGGAGTTTGAAGATACGGAATGGTTGAGAAACCATCAAAATTTTCGCTGGTCTGATACTCGAAACCAATAACTGGAATGGCCTAGGGGAAAAGTACACATTCCATTGTAATCGTGCGAGTTTCTACTTTCAGATGCAACAGGAATTTCTCGAGTTCGTCAATCCGTTCGCGAGATATGGGTGTTTGAAGTTAAGGAATGCTTGGGAAACCATCAAAATTTTCAGAAGTCTGATACTCGAAACCAATAACTGCAAAGGCCGAGGGGAAAAATACACCTACCGTTGTAATCGGGCGAGTTTCTACTTTCACATGCAACCTGAATTTCTCGAGTTCGGCAATCCGTTCGCGAGATATGGGAGTTTGAAATTATGGAATGGCTGAGAAACCATCAAAATTTTCGCTGGTCTGATACTCCAAACCAATAACTGGAATGGCCTAGGGGAAAAGTACACACACCATTGTAATCGGGCGAGTTTCTACTTTCACATGCAACAGGAATTTCTCAAGTTCGGAAATCCATTCGCGAGATATGGGAGTTTGAAGTTGAGGAATGGTTGTGAAACAATCAAAATTTTTGCTGGTCTGCTACTCGAAACCAATAACTGGAATGGCCTAGGGAAAAAGTAAACACACCATTGTAATCGGGCGAGTTTCTACTTTCAGATGCAACAGAAATTTCTCGAGTTCGTCAATCCGTTCGCGAGATTTCGGAATTTGAAGTTAAGGAATGCTTGAGAAACCATCAAAATTTTCGAAAGTCTGTTACTCGAAACCAATAACTACAAAGGCCTAGGGGAAAAATACACCTACCGTTGTAAACGGGCTAGTTTCTACTTTCACATGCAACAGGAATTTCTCGAGTTCGTCAATCCGTTCGCGAGATATGGGTGTTTGAAGTTAAGGAATCGTTGAGAAACCATCAAAATTTTCGCTGGTCTGGTACTCGAAACCAATAACTGGAATGGCCTAGGGGAAAAGTACACATACCATTGAAATCGTGCGAGTTTCCACTTTCAGATGCAACAGGAATTTCTCGAGTTCGTCAATCCGTTCGCGAGAAATGGGAGTTTGAAGATACGGAATGGTTGAGAAACCATCAAAATTTTCGCTGGTCTGATACTCGAAACCAATAACTACTATGGCCTAAGTCAAAAATGCACATACCGTTGAAATCGGGCGAGTTTCTGCTTTCAGATGCAACAGGAATTTCTCGAGTTCGTCAATCCGTTCGCGAGAAATGGGAGTTTGAAGTTAAGGAATGCTTGAGAAACCATCAAAATTTTCGCAAGTCTGATACTCGAAACCAATAACTACTATGATCTAGGGCAAAAATACACATACCTTTGTATTCGGGCGAGTTTCCACTTTCAGATGCAACAGGCATTTCTTGAGTTCGTCAACCCGTTCGCGAGATACGGGAGTTTGAAGATACGGAATGGTTGAGAAACCATCAAAATTTTCGCTGGTCTGATACTCGAAACCAATAACTGGAATGGCCTAGGGGAAAAGTACACATACCGTTGTAATCGTGCGAGTTTCTACTTTCAGATGCAACTGGAATTTCTCGAGTTCGTTACTCCTTTCGCGAGATATGGGAGTTTGAAGTTAAGGAATGATTGAGAAACCATCAAAATTTTCGCTGGTCTGGTACTCGAAACCAATAAATGGAATGGCCTAGGGCAAAAGTACACACGCCTTTGTATTCGGGCGAGTTTCCACTTTCAGATGCAACAGAAATTTCTCGAGTTCGTCAATCCGTTCGGGAGGTATGGGAGTTTGAAGTTAAGGAATGGCTGTGAAACCATTCAAATTTTCGCTGGTCTGATACTCGAAACCAATAACTGGAATGGCCTAGGGGAAAAGTACACACACCATTGTAATCGGGCGAGTTTCTACTTTCAGATGCAATTGAAACTTCTCGAGTTCGTCAATCCGTTCGCGAGATATGGGAATTTGAAGTTAAGGAATGCTTGAGAAACCATCAAAATTTTCGAAAGTCTGATACTCGAAACCAATAACTACAAAGGCCTAGGGGAAAAGTACACACACCATTGTAATTGGGCGAGTTTCTACTTTCAGATGCAACAGGAATTTCTCGAGTTCGTCAACCCGTTCGCGAGATATGGGAGTTTGAATTTAAGGAATGCTTTGGAAACCATCAAAATTTTCAGAAGTCTGATACTCGAAACCAATAACTGCAAAGGCCTAGGGGAAAAATACACCTACCGTTGTAATCGGGCGAGTTTCAACTTTCACATGCAACCTGAATTTCTCGAGTTCGGAAATCCGTTCGCGAGATATGGGAGTTCGAAATTAAGGAATGGTTGAGAAACCATCAAAATTTTCGCTGGTCTGATACTCGAAACCAATAACTGGAATGGCCTAGGGGAAAAGTACACATACCATTGTAATCGTGCGAGTTTCTACTTTCAGATGCAACAGGAAATAATCGAGTTCGTCAATCCGTTCACGAAATATGGCAGTTTGAAGTTAAGGAATGCTTGAGAAACCATCAAAATTTTCGCAAGTCTGATACTCGAAACCAATAGCTACTATGATCTAGGGCAAAAATACACATACCTTTGTAATCGGGCGAGTTTCCACTTTCAGATGCAACAGGAATTTCTCGAGTTCGTCAATCCGTTCGCGAGATACGGGAGTTTGAAGATACGGAATGGTTGAGAAACCATCAAAATTTTCGCTGGTCTGATACTCGAAACCAATAACTGGAATGGCCTAGGGGAAAAGTACACATTCCATTGTAATCGTGCGAGTTTCTACTTTCAGATGCAACAGGAATTTCTCGAGTTCGTCAATCCGTTCGCGAGATATGGGTGTTTGAAGTTAAGGAATGCTTGGGAAACCATCAAAATTTTCAGAAGTCTGATACTCGAAACCAATAACTGCAAAGGCCGAGGGGAAAAATACACCTACCGTTGTAATCGGGCGAGTTTCTACTTTCACATGCAACCTGAATTTCTCGAGTTCGGCAATCCGTTCGCGAGATATGGGAGTTTGAAATTATGGAATGGCTGAGAAACCATCAAAATTTTCGCTGGTCTGATACTCCAAACCAATAACTGGAATGGCCTAGGGGAAAAGTACACACACCATTGTAATCGGGCGAGTTTCTACTTTCACATGCAACAGGAATTTCTCAAGTTCGGAAATCCATTCGCGAGATATGGGAGTTTGAAGTTGAGGAATGGTTGTGAAACAATCAAAATTTTTGCTGGTCTGCTACTCGAAACCAATAACTGGAATGGCCTAGGGAAAAAGTAAACACACCATTGTAATCGGGCGAGTTTCTACTTTCAGATGCAACAGAAATTTCTCGAGTTCGTCAATCCGTTCGCGAGATTTCGGAATTTGAAGTTAAGGAATGCTTGAGAAACCATCAAAATTTTCGAAAGTCTGTTACTCGAAACCAATAACTACAAAGGCCTAGGGGAAAAATACACCTACCGTTGTAAACGGGCTAGTTTCTACTTTCACATGCAACAGGAATTTCTCGAGTTCGTCAATCCGTTCGCGAGATATGGGTGTTTGAAGTTAAGGAATCGTTGAGAAACCATCAAAATTTTCGCTGGTCTGGTACTCGAAACCAATAACTGGAATGGCCTAGGGGAAAAGTACACATACCATTGAAATCGTGCGAGTTTCCACTTTCAGATGCAACAGGAATTTCTCGAGTTCGTCAATCCGTTCGCGAGAAATGGGAGTTTGAAGATACGGAATGGTTGAGAAACCATCAAAATTTTCGCTGGTCTGATACTCGAAAC
The DNA here is from genome assembly GCF_051014685.1 of Ptiloglossa arizonensis. Classification (NCBI taxonomy): domain Eukaryota; kingdom Metazoa; phylum Arthropoda; class Insecta; order Hymenoptera; family Colletidae; genus Ptiloglossa; species Ptiloglossa arizonensis. Next base: position 849,606 of record NW_027478433.1, on the reverse strand, counting down.
CAATAACTACTATGGCCTAAGTCAAAAATGCACATACCGTTGAAATCGGGCGAGTTTCTGCTTTCAGATGCAACAGGAATTTCTCGAGTTCGTCAATCCGTTCGCGAGAAATGGGAGTTTGAAGTTAAGGAATGCTTGAGAAACCATCAAAATTTTCGCAAGTCTGATACTCGAAACCAATAACTACTATGATCTAGGGCAAAAATACACATACCTTTGTATTCGGGCGAGTTTCCACTTTCAGATGCAACAGGCATTTCTTGAGTTCGTCAACCCGTTCGCGAGATACGGGAGTTTGAAGATACGGAATGGTTGAGAAACCATCAAAATTTTCGCTGGTCTGATACTCGAAACCAATAACTGGAATGGCCTAGGGGAAAAGTACACATACCGTTGTAATCGTGCGAGTTTCTACTTTCAGATGCAACTGGAATTTCTCGAGTTCGTTACTCCTTTCGCGAGATATGGGAGTTTGAAGTTAAGGAATGATTGAGAAACCATCAAAATTTTCGCTGGTCTGGTACTCGAAACCAATAAATGGAATGGCCTAGGGCAAAAGTACACACGCCTTTGTATTCGGGCGAGTTTCCACTTTCAGATGCAACAGAAATTTCTCGAGTTCGTCAATCCGTTCGGGAGGTATGGGAGTTTGAAGTTAAGGAATGGCTGTGAAACCATTCAAATTTTCGCTGGTCTGATACTCGAAACCAATAACTGGAATGGCCTAGGGGAAAAGTACACACACCATTGTAATCGGGCGAGTTTCTACTTTCAGATGCAATTGAAACTTCTCGAGTTCGTCAATCCGTTCGCGAGATATGGGAATTTGAAGTTAAGGAATGCTTGAGAAACCATCAAAATTTTCGAAAGTCTGATACTCGAAACCAATAACTACAAAGGCCTAGGGGAAAAGTACACACACCATTGTAATCGGGCGAGTTTCTACTTTCAGATGCAACAGGAATTTCTCGAGTTCGTCAACCCGTTCGCGAGATATGGGAGTTTGAATTTAAGGAATGCTTTGGAAACCATCAAAATTTTCAGAAGTCTGATACTCGAAACCAATAACTGCAAAGGCCTAGGGGAAAAATACACCTACCGTTGTAATCGGGCGAGTTTCAACTTTCACATGCAACCTGAATTTCTCGAGTTCGGAAATCCGTTCGCGAGATATGGGAGTTCGAAATTAAGGAATGGTTGAGAAACCATCAAAATTTTCGCTGGTCTGATACTCGAAACCAATAACTGGAATGGCCTAGAGGAAAAGTACACACACCATTGTAATCGGGCGAGTTTCTACTTTCACATGCAACAGGAACTTCTCGAGTTCGGAAATCCGTTCGCGAGATATGGGAGTTTGAAGTTAAGGAATGGTTGTGAAACCATCAAAATTTTCGCTCGTCTGCTACTCGAAACCAATAACTGGAATGGCCTAGGGGAAAAGTACACTCACCATTGTAATCGGGCGAGTTTCTACTTTCAGATGCAGCAGAAATTTCTCGAGTTCGTCAATCCGTTCGCGAGATTTGGGAATTTGAAGTTAAGGAATGCTTGAGATACCATCAAAATTTTCGAAAGTATGATACTCGAAACCAATAACTACAAAGGCCTAGGGAAAAAATACACCTACCGTTTTAATCGGGCGAGTTTCTACTTTCACATGCAACAGGAATTTCTCGAGTTCGTCAATCCGTTCGCGAGAAATGGGAGTTTGAAGTTAAGGAATGGTTGAGAAACTATCAAAATTTTCGCAAGTCTGATACTCGAAACAAATAACTACAAAGGCCTAGGTGAAAAACACACATATATTTGTAATCGGGCGAGTTTCTACTTTAAGATGCAACTGGAATTTCTCGAGTTCGTCAATCCGTTCGCGAGAAATGGGAGTTTGAATTTAAGGAATGTTTGAGAAACTATCAAAATTTTCGCAAGTCTGATACTCGAAACCAATAACTACAATGGCCTAGGGGGAAAATACACACACCTTTGCAATCGGGCCAGTTTCCATTTTCAGATGCAACAGGAATATCTCGAGTTCGTCAATCCGTTCGCGAGAAATGGGAGTTTGAAGTTAAGGAATGCTTGAGAAACCATCAAAATTTTCGCAAGTCTGATACTCGAAACCAATAACTACTATGATCTAGGGCAAAAATACACATACCTTTGTATTCGGGCGAGTTTCCACTTTCAGATGCAACAGGCATTTCTCGAGTTCGTCAACCCGTTCGCGAGATACGGGAGTTTGAAGATACGGAATGGTTGAGAAACCATCACAATTTTCGCTGGTCTGATACTCGAAACCAATAAATGGAATGGCCCAGGGGAAAAGTACACACACCATTGTAATCGGGCTAGTTTCTACTTTCAGATGCAACAGAAATTTCTCGAGTTCGTCAATCCGTTCGCGAGATATGGGAGTTTGAAGATAAGGAATGGTTGAGAAACCATCAAAATTTTCGCAAGTCTGATACTCGAAATCAATAACTACAAAGGCCTAGGGGAGAAATACACCTACCGTTGTAATCGGGCGAGTTTCTACTTTCACATGCAACAGGAATTTCTCGAGTTCGACAATCCGTTCGCGAGATATGGGTGTTTGAAGTTAAGGAATGGTTGAGAAACCATCAAAATTTTCGCTGGTCTGATACTCGAAACCAATAACTGGAATGGCCTAGGGGAAAAGTACACACACCATTGTAATCGGTCGACTTTCTACTTTCAGATGCAACAGGAAATACTCGAGTTCGTCATTCCGTTCGCGAGATATGGGAGTTTGAAGTTACGGAATGGTTGAGAAACCATCAAAATTTTCGCAATTCTGATACTCGAAACCAATAACTGGAACGGCCTAGGGGAAAAGTACACACACCATTGTAATCGGGCGAGTTTCTACCTTCAGATGCAACAGGAACTTCTCGAGTTTGTCAATCCGTTCGTGAGATATAGGAGTTTGAAGTTAAGGAATGGTTGAGAAACCATCAAAATTTTCGCAAGTCTGGTACTCGAAACCAATAACTACAATGGCCTAGGGAAAAAATACACATACCGTTGTGATCGGGCGAGTTTCTGCTTTCAGATGCAACAGGAATTTCTCGAGTTCCTCAATCCGTTCGCGAGATATGGGAGTTTGAAGTTACGGAATGGTTGAGAAACCATCAAAATTTTCGCAAGTCTGATACTCGAGAGCAATAACTACTATTTCCTAGGGCAAAAATACACATACCGTTGTAATCGGGCGACTTTCTGCTTTCAGATGCAACAGGAATTTCTCGAGTTCGTCAATCCGTTCGTGAGATATGGGAGTTTGAAGATAAGGAATGGTTGAGAAACCATCAAAATTTTCGCAAGTCTGATACTCGAGAGCAATAACTACTATTTCCTAGGGCAAAAATACACATACCGTTGTAATCGGGCGACTTTCTGCTTTCAGATGCAACAGGAATTTCTCGAGTTCGTCAATCCGTTCGTGAGATATGGGAGTTTGAAGATAAGGAATGGTTGAGAAACCATCAAAATTTTCGCAAGTCTGATACTCGAAACCAATAACTACAATGGCCTAGGAGAAAAATACACATACCGTAGTAATCGGGCGAGTATCTGCTTTCATATGTAACAGGAAGTTCTCGAGTTCGTCAATCCGTTCGCGAGATTTTGGAGGTTTGAAGTAAGGAATGCTTGAGAAACCATCAAAATTTTCGCTGGTCTGATACTCGAAACCTATAACTGGAATTGCCTAGGGGAAAAGTACAGACACCATTGTAATCGGGCGAGTTTCTACTTTCAGATGCAACAGGAATTTCTCGAGTTCGTCAATCCGTTCGCGAGATTTTGGAGTTTGAAGTTAAGGAATGGTTGAGAAACCTTCAAAATTTTCGCAAGTCTGATACTCGAAACCAATAACAACTATGGCCTAGGGCAAAAATACACACCATTGTAATCGGGCGAGTTTCTGCTTTCAGAAGCAGCAGGAATTTCTCGAGTTCGTCAATCCGTTCGTGAGATATGGGAGTTTGAAGTTAAGGAATGGTTGAGAAACCATTAAAATTTTCGCAAGTCTGATACTCGAAACCAATAACTACAATAGCCTATGAGAAAAATACACATACCGTAGTAATCGGGCGAGTATCTGCTTTCATATGCAACAGGAATTTCTCGAGTTCGTCAATCCGTTCGCGAGATATGGAAGTTTGAAGTTACGGAATGTTTGAGGAACCATCAAAATTTTCGCTGGTCTGATACTCGAAACCAATAACTGGAATGGCCTAGGGGAAAAGTACACATACCTTTGTAATCGAGCAAGTATCTGCTTTCAGATGGAACAGGAATTTCTCGAGTTCGTCAATCCGTTCGCGAGATTTTGGAGTTTGAAGTTAAGGAATGATTGAGAAACCATCAAAATTTTCGCAAGTCTGATACTCGAAACCAATAACCACGATGGCCTAGGGCAAAAATACACATGCCGTTGTAATCGGGCGACTTTCTGCTTTCAGATGCAACAGGAATTTCTCGAGTTCGTCAATCAGTTCGCGAGATATGGGAGTTTGAAGTTAAGGAATGGTTGAGAAACCATGAAAATTTTCGCAAGTCTGATACTCGAAACCAATAACTACAATGGCCTAGGGCAAAAATACACATACCGCTGTAATCGGGCGGGTTTCGTCTTTCAGATGCAGCAGGACTTTCTAGAGTTCGTTAATCCGTTCGCGAGATATGGGGGTTTGAAGATAAGGAATGGTTGAGAAACCATCAAAATATTTGCAAGTCTGATACTCGAGACCAATAACTACTATTTCCTAGGGCAAAAATACACACACCGCTGTAATCGAACGAGTTTGTGCTTTCAGAAGCAGCAGGAATTTCTCGAGTTCGTCAATCCGTTCGTGAGATATGGGAGTTTGAAGTTAAGGAATGGTTGAGAAAGCATTAAAATTTTCGCAAGTCTGATACTCGAGACCAATAACTACTATTTCCTAGGGCAAAAATTCACGTACCGCTGTAATCGGGCGAGTATCTGCTTTCATATGCAACAGGAATTTCTCGAGTTCGTCAATCCGTTCGCGAGATATGGGAGTTTGAAGTTACGGAATGTTTGTGGAACCATCAAAATTTTCGCTGGTCTGATACTCGAAACCTATAACTGGAATGGCCTAGGGGAAAAGTACAGACACCATTGTAATCGGGCGAGTTTCTACTTTCAGGTGCAACAGGAATTTCTCGAGTTCGTCAATCCGTTCGCGAGGTTTTGGAGTTTGAAGTTAAGGAATGGTTGAGAAACCATCAAAATTTTCGCAAGTCTGATACTCGAGACCAATAACTACTATTGCCTAGGGCAAAAATACACATACCGTTGTAATCGGGCGAGTTTCTGTTTTCAGACAAAACTGGAATTTCTCGAGTTCGTCAATCCGTTCGCGAGATATGGGAGTTTGAAGTTAAGGAATGGTTGAGAAACCATCAAAATTTTCGCAAGTCTGATACTCGAAACCAATAACTACGACGGCCTAGGGCAAAAATACACATACCGTTGTAATCGGGCGTGTTTTTGCTTTCAGATGCAACCGGAATTTCCCGAGTTCGTCAATCCGTTCGCGCGATATGGGAGTTTTAATTTAAAGAATGGTTGGGAACCCATCAAAATTTTCGCAAGTCTGATACTCGAAACCAATAACTGGAACGGCCTAGGGGAAAAATACACATACCGTTGGAATCGGGCGAGTTTCTGTTTTCAGATAAAACTGGAATTTCTCGAGTTCGTCAATCCGTTCGCGAGATATGGGAGTTTGAAGTTAAGGAATGGTTGAGAAACGATCCAAATTTTCGCAAGTCTGACAAACCAAACCAATAACTACAAAGGCCTAGGGGAAAAATACACATAGCGTTGTAATCGGGCGAGTTTCTGCTTTCAGATGCAACAGGAATTTCTCGAGTTCGTCAATCCGTTCGCGAGATATGGTAGTCTGAAGTTAAGGAATGGTTTAGAAACCATCAAAATTTTCGAAAGTCTGATACTCGAAACCAATAACTGGAACGGCGTATGGGAAAAGTGCAGACACCATTGTAATCGGGCGAGTTTCTACATTCAGATGCAACAGGAATTTCTCGAGTTCGTCAATCCGTTCGCGAGATATGGGAGTTTGAAGTTAAGGAATGGTTGAGAAACCATCAAAATTTTCGCAAGTCTGATACTCGAAACCAGTAACTGGAACGCCCTGGGAGAAAAATACACAAACTGTTGTAATCGTGCGAGTTTCTGCTTTCAGATGCAACAGGAATTTCTCGAGTTAGTGAATCCGTGCGCGAGATATGGGAGTTTGATGTTAAGGAATGGTTGAGAAACTATCAAAATTTTCGCAAGTCTGATACTCGAAACCAATAACTACGATGGCCTACGGCAAAAACACACATACCGTTGTAATCGGGCGAGTTTCTGCTTCCAGATGCAACAGGAATTTCTCGAGTTCGTCAATCCGTTCGCGAGATATGGTAGTCTGAAGTTAAGGAATGGTTGAGAAACCACAAAATTTTCGCAAGTCTGACACTCGAAACCAATAACTGGAACGACCTAGGGGAAAAGTACACACACCATTGTAATCGGGCGAGTTTCTGCTTTCAGATAAAACTGGAATTTCTCGAGTTCGTCAATCCGTTCGCGAGATATGGGAGTTTGAAGTTAAGGAATGGTTGAGAAACCATCAAAATTTTCGCAAGTCTGATTCTCGAATCCTATAACTGGAACGGCCCAGGGGAAAAGTACACACACCATTGTAATCAGGCGAGTTTCTACTTTCAGATGCAAGAGGAATTTCTCGAGTTCGTCAATCCGTTCGCGAGATATGGGAGTTTGAAGTTAAGGAATGGTTGAGAAACCATCATAATTTTCGCAAGTCCGATACTCGAAACCAATAACTGGTACGGCCTAGGGGAAAAATACACATACCGTTGTAATCGTGCGAGTTTCTGCTTTCAGATGCAACAGGAATTTCTCGAGTTAGTCAATCCGTGCGCGAGATATGGTAGTCTGAATTTAAGGAATGGTTGAGAAACCATCAAATTTTTCCGAAGTCTGATACTCGAAACCAATGACTATGATTGCCTAGGGCAAAAATAAACATGCCGTTGTAATCGGGAGAGTTTCTGCTTTCAGACGCAACAGGAATTTCCCGAGTTCGTCAATCCGTTCGCGAGATATGGTAGTCTGAAGTTAAGGAATGGTTGAGAAACCACAAAATTTTCGCAAGTCTGAAAGTCGAAACCAATAACTGGAACGACCTAGGGGAAAAGTACGCACACCATTGTAATCGGGCGAGTTTCTGCTTTCAGATGCAACAGGAATTTCTCGAGTTCGTCAATCCGTTCGCGAGATATGGTAGTCTGAAGTTAAGGAATGGTTGAGAAACCACAAAATTTTCGCATGTCTGACACTCGAAACCAATAACTGGATCGACCTAGGGGAAAAGTACGCACACCATTGTAATCGGGCGAGTTTCTGCTTTCAGATAAAACTGGAATTTCTCGAGTTCGTCAATCCGTTCGCGAGATATGGGAGTTTGAAGTTAAGGAATGGTTGAGGAACCATCAAAATTTTCGCAAGTCTGATTCTCGAAACCTATAACTGGAACGGCCCAGGGGAAAAGTACACACACCATTGTAATCGGGCGAGTATTTACTTTTAGATGCAAGAGGAATTTCTCGAGTTCGTCAATCCGTTCGCGAGGTATGGGAGTTTGAATTTAAGGAATTGCTGAGAAACCATCAAAATTTTCTCAAGTCTGATACTCGAAACCAATAACTGGAACGCCCTGGTGGAAAAATACATATACCGCTGTAATCGGGCGAGTTTCTGCTTTCAGATGCAACAGGAATTTCTCGAGTTCGTCAATCCGTTCGCGAGATATGGTAGTCTGAAGTTAAGGAATGGTTGAGAAACCACAAAATTTTCGCAAGTCTGACACTCGAAACCAATAACTGGAACGACCTAGGGGAAAAGTACACACACCGTTGTAATCCTGCGAGTTTCTGCTTTCAGATGCAACAGGAATTTCTCGAGTTCGTCAATCCGTTCGCGAGATATGGGAGTTTGAAGTTAAGGAATGGTTTAGAAACCATCAAAATTTTCGCAAGTCTGATACTCGAAACCAATACCTGGAACGGCCTAGGGGAAAAGTGCAGACACCATTGTAATCGGGCGAGTTTCTACTTTCAGATGCAAGAGGAATTTCTCGAGTTCGTCAATCCGTTCGCGAGATATGGGAGTTTGAAGTTAAGGAATGGTTGAGAAACCATCAAAATTTTCGCAAGTCTGATACTCGAAACCAATAGCTACGATGGCCTAGGGCAAAAATACACATACCTTTGTAATCGGGCGTGCTTCTGCTTTCAGATGCAAAAGGAATTTCTCGAGTTCGTCATTCCGTTCGCGAGATATGGGAGCTTGAAGTTAAGGAATGGTTGAGAAACCATCAAAATTTTCGCAATTCTGACACTCGAAACCAATAACTACAATGGCCCAGGAGAAAAATACACATACCGTTGTAATCGTGCGAGTTTCTGCTTTCAGATGCAACAGGAATTTCTCGAGTTCGTCAATCCGTTCGCGAGATATGGGAGTTTGAAGTTAAGGAATAGTTGAGAAACCATAAAAATTTTCGCAAGTCTGATACTCGAAACCAATAACTGGAACGCCCTAGGGGAAAAGTACCCACACCATTGAAATCGGACGAGTTTCCATTTTCAGATGGAACAGGAATTTCTCGAGTTAGTCAACCCGTTCGCGAGATATGGGAGTTTGAAGTTATGGAATGGTTGAGGAACCACAAAATTTTCTGAAGTCTGATACTCGAAACCAAAAACTGGAACGGCCTACGCGAAAAGTACACACACCATTGTAATCGGGCGAGTTTCTACTGTCAGACGCGACAGGAATTTCTCGAGTTCGTCAATCCGTTCGCGAGATATGGGAGTTTGAACTTAAGGAGTGGTTGAGAAACCATCATAATTTTCGCAAGTCCGATACTCGAAACCAATAACTGGTACGGCCTAGGGGAAAAATACACATACCGTTGTTATCGTGCGAGTTTCTGCTTTCAGATGCAACAGGAATTTCTCGAGTTAGTCAATCCGTGCGCGAGATATGGGAGTTTGATGTTAAAGAATGGTTGAGAAACCATCAAATTTTTCCGAAGTCTGATCCTCGAAACCAATGACTACGATTGCCTAGGGCAAAAATAAACATGCCGTTGTAATCGGGAGAGTTTCTGCTTTCAGACGCGACAGGAATTTCTCGAGTTAGTCAATCCGTGCGCGAGATATGGGAGTTTGATGTTAAAGAATGGTTGAGAAACCATCAAATTTTTCCGAAGTCTGATCCTCGAAACCAATGACTACGATTGCCTAGGGCAAAAATAAACATGCCGTTGTAATCGGGAGAGTTTCTGCTTTCAGATGCAACAGGAATTTCTCGAGTTCGTCAATCCGTTCGCGAGATATGGTAGTCTGAAGTTAAGGAATGGTTGAGAAACCACAAAATTTTCGCAAGTCTGACACTCGAAACCAATAACTGGATCGACCTAGGGGAAAAGTACGCACACCATTGTAATCGGGCGAGTTTCTGCTTTCAGATAAAATTGGAATTTCTCGAGTTCGTCTATCCGTTCGCGAGATATAGGAGTTTGAAGTTAAGGAATGGTTGAGGAACCATCAAAATTTTCGCAAGTCTGATTCTCGAAACCTATAACTGGAACGGCCCAGGGGAAAAGTACACACACCATTGTAATCGGGCGAGTATTTACTTTCAGATGCAAGAGGAATTTCTCGAGTTCGTCAATCCGTTCGCGAGGTATGGGAGTTTGAATTTAAGGAATTGCTGAGAAACCATCAAAATTTTCGCTAGTCTGATACTCGAAACCAATAACTGGAACGCCCTGGTGGAAAAATACATATACCGCTGTAATCGGGCGAGTTTCTGCTTTCAGATGCAACAGGAATTTCTCGAGTTCGTCAATCCGTTCGCGAGATATGGTAGTCTGAAGTTAAGGAATGGTTGAGAAACCACAAAATTTTCGCAAGTCTGACACTCGAAACCAATAACTGGAACGACCTAGGGGAAAAGTACACACACCATTGTAATCGGGCGAGTTTCTGCTTTCAGATAAAACTGGAATTTCTCGAGTTCGTCAATCCGTTCGCGAGATATGGGAGTTTGAAGTTAAGGAATGGTTGAGAAACCATCAAAATTTTCGCAAGTCTGATTCTCGAATCCTATAACTGGAACGGCCCAGGGGAAAAGTACACACACCATTGTAATCGAGCGAGTATTTACTTTCAGATGCAAGAGGAATTTCTCGAGTTCGTCATTCCGTTCGCGAGGTATGTGAGTTTGAATTTAAGGAATGGTTGAGAAACCATCAAAATTTTCGCAAGTCTGATACTTGAAACCTCTAACTACAATGGCCTAGGAGAAAAATACACATACCGTTGTAATCCTGCGAGTTTCTGCTTTCAGATGCAACAGGAATTTTTCGAGTTCGTCAATCCGTTCGCGAGATATGGGAGTTTGAAGTTAAGGAATGGTTTAGAAACCATCAAAATTTTCGCAAGTCTGATACTCGAAACCAATAACTGGAACGGCCTAGGGGAAAAGTGCAGACACCATTGTAATAGTGCGAGTTTCTACTTTCAGATGCAGCAGGAATTTCTCGAGTTCGTCAATCCGTTCGCGAGATATGGGAGTTTGAACTTAAGGAGTGGTTGAGAAACCATCATAATTTTCGCAAGTCTGATACTCGAGACCAATAACTGGTACGGCCTAGGGGAAAAGTACACATACCGTTGTAATCGGGCGAGTTTCTGCTTTCAGATGCAACAGGAATTTCTCGAGTTCGTCAATCCGTTCGGGAGATATGGTAGTCTGAAGTTAAGGAATGGTTGAGAAACCACAAAATTTTCGCAAGTCTGACACTCGAAACCAATAACTGGAACGACCTAGGGGAAAAGTACACACACCATTGTAATCGGGCGAGTTTCTGCTTTCAGATAAAACTGGAATTTCTCGAGTTCGTCAATCCGTTCGCGAGATATGGGAGTTTGAAGTTAAGGAATGGTTTAGAAACCATCAAAATTTTCGCGAGTCTGATTCTCGAAACCTATAACTGGAACGGTCCAGGGGAAAAGTACACACACCATTGTAATCGGGCGAGTATTTACTTTCAGATGCAAGAGGAATTTCTCGAGTTCGTCAATCCGTTCGCGAGGTATGGGAGTTTGAATTTAAGGAATTGCTGAGAAACCATCAAAATTTTCGCTAGTCTGATACTCGAAACCAATAACTGGAACGCCCTGGTGGAAAAATACATATACCGCTGTAATCGGGCGAGTTTCTGCTTTCAGATGCAACAGGAATTTCTCGAGTTCGTCAATCCGTTCGCGAGATATGGTAGTCTGAAGTTAAGGAATGGTTGAGAAACCACAAAATTTTCGCAAGTCTGACACTCGAAACCAATAACTGGAACGACCTAGGGGAAAAGTACACACACCATTGTAATCGGGCGAGTTTCTGCTTTCAGATAAAACTGGAATTTCTCGAGTTCGTCAATCCGTTCGCGAGATATGGGAGTTTGAAGTTAAGGAATGGTTGAGAAACCATCAAAATTTTCGCAAGTCTGATTCTCGAATCCTATAACTGGAACGGCCCAGGGGAAAAGTACACACACCATTGTAATCGAGCGAGTATTTACTTTCAGATGCAAGAGGAATTTCTCGAGTTCGTCATTCCGTTCGCGAGGTATGTGAGTTTGAATTTAAGGAATGGTTGAGAAACCATCAAAATTTTCGCAAGTCTGATACTTGAAACCTCTAACTACAATGGCCTAGGAGAAAAATACACATACCGTTGTAATCCTGCGAGTTTCTGCTTTCAGATGCAACAGGAATTTCTCGAGTTCGTCAATCCGTTCGCGAGATATGGGAGTTTGAAGTTAAGGAATGGTTTAGAAACCATCAAAATTTTCGCAAGTCTGATACTCGAAACCAATAACTGGAACGGCCTAGGGGAAAAGTGCAGACACCATTGTAATAGTGCGAGTTTCTACTTTCAGATGCAGCAGGAATTTCTCGAGTTCGTCAATCCGTTCGCGAGATATGGGAGTTTGAACTTAAGGAGTGGTTGAGAAACCATCATAATTTTCGCAAGTCTGATACTCGAGACCAATAACTGGTACGGCCTAGGGGAAAAGTACACATACCGTTGTAATCGGGCGAGTTTCTGCTTTCAGATGCAACAGGAATTTCTCGAGTTCGTCAATCCGTTCGGGAGATATGGTAGTCTGAAGTTAAGGAATGGTTGAGAAACCACAAAATTTTCGCAAGTCTGACACTCGAAACCAATAACTGGAACGACCTAGGGGAAAAGTACACACACCATTGTAATCGGGCGAGTTTCTGCTTTCAGATAAAACTGGAATTTCTCGAGTTCGTCAATCCGTTCGCGAGATATGGGAGTTTGAAGTTAAGGAATGGTTTAGAAACCATCAAAATTTTCGCAAGTCTGATACTCGAAACCAATAACTGGAACGGCCTAGGGGAAAAGTGCAGACACCATTGTAATCGGGCGAGTTTCTACTTTCAGATGCAAGAGGAATTTCTCGAGTTCGTCAATCCGTTCGCGAGATATGGGAGTTTGAAGTTAAGGAATGGTTGAGAAACCATCAAAATTTTCGCAAGTCTGATACTCGAAACCAATAGCTACGATGGCCTAGGGCAAAAATGCACATACCTTTGTAATCGGGCGCGTTTCTGCTTTCAGATGCAAAAGGAATTTCTCGAGTTCGTCAATCCGTTCGCGAGATATGGTAGTCTGAATTTAAGGAATGGTTGAGAAACCATCAAATTTTTCCGAAGTCTGATCCTCGAAAGCAATGACTACGATTGCCTAGGGCAAAAATAAACATGCCATTGTAATCGGGAGAGTTTCTGCTTTCAGATGCAACAGGAATTTCTCGAGTTCGTCAATCCGTTCGCGATATATGGTAGTCTGAAGTTAAGGAATGGTTGAGAAACCACAAAATTTTCGCAAGTCTGACACTCGAAACCAATAACTGGAACGACCTAGGGGAAAAGTACACACACCATTGTAATCGGGCGAGTTTCTGCTTTCAGATAAAACTGGAATTTCTCGAGTTCGTCAATCCGTTCGCGAGATATGGGAGTTTGAAGTTAAGGAATGGTTGAGAAACCATCAAAATTTTCGCAAGTCTGATTCTCGAATCCTATAACTGGAACGGCCCAGGGGAAAAGTACACACACCATTGTAATCGGGCGAGTATTTACTTTCAGATGCAAGAGGAATTTCTCGAGTTCGTCAATCCGTTCGCGAGGTATGTGAGTTTGAATTTAAGGAATGGTTGAGAAACCATCAAAATTTTCGCAAGTCTGATACTCGAAACCAATAACTACGATGGCCTAGGGCAAAAATACAGATACCGTTGTAATCGGGCGTGTTTCTGCTTTCAGATGCAACAGGAATTTCTCGAGTTCGTCAATCTGTTCGCGAGATATGGGTGTTCGATGTTAAGGAATGGTAGAGAAACCATCAAAATTTTCGTAAGTCTGATACTTGAAACCTCTAACTACAATGGCCTAGGAGAAAAATACACATACCGTTGTAATCCTGCGAGTTTCTGCTTTCAGATGCAACAGGAATTTCTCGAGTTCGTCAATCCGTTCGCGAGATATGGGAGTTTGAAGTCAAGGAATGGTTTAGAAACCATCAAAATTTTCGCAAGTCTGATACTCGAAACCAATAACTGGAACGGCCTAGGGGAAAAGTGCAGACAGCATTGTAATAATGCGAGTTTCTACTTTCAGATGCAGCAGGAATTTCTCGAGTTCGTCAATCCGTTCGCGAGATATGGGAGTTTGAACTTAAGGAGTGGTTGAGAAACCATCATAATTTTCGCAAGTCTGATACTCGAGACCAATAACTGGTACGGCCTAGGGGAAAAGTACACATACCGTTGTAATCCGGCGAGTTTCTGCTTTCAGATGCAACAGGAATTTCTCGAGTTCGTCAATCCGTTCGGGAGATATGGTAGTCTGAAGTTAAGGAATGGTTGAGAAACCACAAAATTTTCGCAAGTCTGACACTCGAAACCAATAACTGGAACGACCTAGGGGAAAAGTACACACACCATTGTAATCGGGCGAGTTTCTGCTTTCAGATAAAACTGGAATTTCTCGAGTTCGTCATTCCGTTCGCGAGATATGGGAGTTTGATGTTAAGGAATGGTTGAGAAACTATCAAAATTTTCGCAAGTCTGATACTCGAAACCAATAACTACGATGGCCTACGGCCAAAACACACATACCGTTGTAACCGGGCGAGTTTCTGCTTTCAGATGCAACAGGAATTTCTCGAGTTCGTCAATCCGTTCGCGAGATATGGTAGTCTGAATGTAAGGAATGGTTGGGAAACCATCAAATTTTTCCGAAGTCTGATACTCGAAACCAATGACTACGATTGCCTAGGGCAAAAATAAACGTACCGTTGTAATCGGGAGAGTTTCTGCTTTCAGACGCAACAGAAATTTCCAGAGTTCGTCAATCCGTTCGCGAGATATGGTAGTCTGAAGTTAAGGAATGGTTGAGAAACAACAAAATTTTCGCAAGTCTGACACTCGAAACCAATAACTGGAACGACCTAGGGGAAAAGTACACTCACCATTGTAATAGGGCGTGTTTCTGCTTTCAGATGCAACAGGAATTTCTCGAATTCGTCAATCCGTTCGCGAGGTATGGTAGTCTGAAATTAAGGAATGGTTGATAAACCACAAAATTTTCGCAAGTCTGATACCAGAAACCAAAAACTGGAACGGCCTAGGGGAAAAGTACACACACCATTGTAATAGGGCGTGTTTCTGCTTTCAGATGCAACAAGAGTTTCTCGAGTTAGTCAATCCGTTCGCGAGATATGGGAGTTTGATGTTAAGGAATGGTTGAGAAACTATCAAAATTTTCGCAAGTCTGATACTCGAAACCAAAAACTGGAACGGCCTAGGGGAAAAGTACACACACCATTGTAATCGGGCGAGTTTCTACTTTCAGATGCAACAGGAATTTCTCGAGTTCGTCAATCCGTTCGCGAGATGTGGGAGTTTGAAGTTAAGGAATGGTTGAGAAACCATCCAAATTTTCGCAAGTCTGATACTCGAAACCAATAACTGGAATGGCCTAGGGCAAAAGTACACACACCATTGTAATCGGGCGAGTTTCTACTTTCAGATGCAACAGAAATTTCTCGAGTTCGTCAATCCGTTCGCGAGATATGGGAATTTGAAGTTAAGGAATGCTTGAGAAACCATCAAAATTTTCGAAAGTCTGTTACTCGAAACCAATAACTACAAAGGCCGAGGGGAAAAGTACACACACCGTTGTAACCGGGCGAGTTTCTGCTTTCAGATGCAACAGGAATTTCTCGAGTTCGTCAATCCGTTCGCGAGATATGGGTGTTTGAAGTTAAGGAATGGTAGAGGAACCATCAAAATTTTCGCAAGTCTGATACTCGAAACCAATAACTACAATGGCCTAGGAGAAAAATACACATACCGTTGTAATCGTGGGAGTTTCTACTTTCAGATGAAACAGGATTTTCTGGAGTTCGTCAATCCGTTCGCGAGATATTGGAGTTTGAAGTTAAGGAATGGTTGAGAAACCATCAAAATTTTCGCAAGTCTGATGTTGCGCCTTGGACGACGTGAGTTGTCGTTGGTTGTAGGTTCTCGTCGTCCGCGCTTCTCGACAGCTCGTTAGAGGTCTCGAGATGGTTGGTGATTAAAAATGCACTATTGTCGATGTGGTTCAACAATAATATATTTTGTACAATGATGGTGAAGATTGTTGTTCGAACTTGCTGGCACAGTTGTATTTCAAGTTTCGACTTGTGTAGGCGAAGTGTAAGAATGTTTCAAGTGTGACTTCTGGCAAATATGTAAGTCAGTGACTCCGTGTGTAATTTGTAAGTGATAGACTTGTGGCAAACTTGTAAGTCTTGCAAGTGGTGGTGACTCGTGGCAAACTTGTAGGAGTCTTGTCACTTGTAACAGTGTGACGTGTAGTGACGTAGTGTAATGACGTGATCTAAAGACCAGTGTTTAATGACATTTTTCGCGTCTCTACCCTCCGCTATATACACTAGGCTCAGGATCTGATTGGTCGAGGAAATTTGGAGGTGGACAGCGGTGGTGCAGGAAAGGGATCCCAGGAGTGGGAATGTTAGTTTAAAACGTGGGTTCTTGGAAGTCAAAGTTACTAAAAATCATAAAACGGCGAAAGTCGCCTTAATTACTTGCAGCTGCTTAGCAGCCCTCCAAGAACCCAGGCAGGGTAGTTAGTTGACGGGGGGAAGTACGTGCGCTGATGACATGCTCGGCACCCGTACTAATCCCGCCATAAAACGTAGGGCTCGACGGACTGCGCCGATTTTTGCGTGTCGCAACATACCGCCCCCCTTGAGCGGTTACGGTCAACAGATCCGGAGGTTTACAGGTGTAGAGGTTTGATTTCTTTGTCCTATGACTGTATACATTTCTTAGACTACCGGGCGCGGAGCTTACATAATACATAATGATACATATGTACATATAACCTTAATCTAAGGGCAACGGAGAAGTCTCTGGACGCTGCGTTTGTATTCGTTGAGAGTATTTGCGGTGATAACGCGTGTAACGCTATCATCCCCTGGATGAAGAGCGACGATCCTGCCCAGGGCCCAGTGAAGCGGGGGGACGTTGTCTCCGTTGGTCGATGATCAGCGTGCCCTCCTGGACTTCCTGTGGTACTTGGGTGTGCCGCGTTCTACGAACTGTCAGTTCGTGCATGCAGTCCTTGTGCCGTCGTCAACCTGTTGGCTGGAACTTCGGCTCCGCTAGACTCATGGACACTTGTGATCAAGTCCGATCCGAGATGGCCACGTGCAAGGGCCGTGAGGTGGTTAGGGTCGGGGGACAAGGGAGCGAGTGGACGGGAGTTTAAAATGGCTTCGACTTCGGCAAGATACGTTATCATGGCTGTAACTTGTTAATAACGTCCTGCCGTAAGCGCGAATTAAATTTCGTGTTAACGCCGTGACGACCGCCCCCCGTAATCCCCCGAAGTTAGCTGCGCGCTTGGAAGACAGACTGATGTCTTCAGCGTATCGCAGCCATTGAGGACCGCGAATATGAGTTAACGGGGTTGAACTTGCGAGGTTCTACCCCCCGTGATAGGCAGTCGGCTGGGTTGTTTAGGGTTGGCACGTGGCGTCATTGTGCTTCGTGCACTGACCTTACGTCGCTTACCTGGTTCGCGACGAAAGCCTTCAACGCGCGCGGCGGAGTCCTCATCCATGGTAGGACGATCATTGCGTCGTTTCCGAATATCTTTCGCGCCGGCGGCGATTTGATTGACTTTATTTTGGCGTTGAAGGGTTTGATTAGCAGAATTGCCGCGCACGGTTCTGTTTTGACTAGCGTTTTCGCCGACCACGAGCCACCCTAACAAGGTTTTCCTGAGCATGACGGTGGGCTCAGCTAGCCTAATTTGCCCTACGCTCAAAAGGTTCCAGAAAAGTTGCGCCCCTAATAAACCGTCGATTTCCGACGGCTTGTGGAACTCCGGGTCGGCCAACGGTATATTGTTAGGCAGCTGCAACTTGTCGCGATCAATTTGGACGTCTGGAAGAGGCGCGGCGATTTCCTCGGCTATTAGAAACGTCACCTCGCTGGCGAAGCTGGTGACGCGCGACTGTATGCGAGCCTTTGCGTAATGCGTAATCTCTGATTTCATCCGGTTCATTCCGGTTACCGGAATTTGCGTTTCGTTGAGTTGTAAATTCAAACGTTTCGCGAACCGATGGGTGAGAAAGTGTGATTGAGCGCACGAGTCCACCATTATTCGGCACGGTCGCGATTCCCCATTCTTATTAACGACATTGATGATCGCGGTGGACAGTATGGCTCGGCTGTCCGTGTTGCTGCTCAAGCAAGTAACGTGCACGCGACTGCCTGAGGGGCGTAAGTCCTCCGGCGCGTCCGTGTGCAACAACGTGTGATGCTTTTCGTTGCACACCTGGCAATTGCGCACAGTGCACGCGGTTGCAACGTGTCCTTGCTTTAAGCAGTTCAGGCACAGCCGCGCCTCCGCTACCACCTTCGCGCGTTGAGCTACGGTAGCTTTCTTAAATTCGTCGCACGCGTAAATGGAATGGGGTGCCCGGCACATGGGGCAGGAAATCTGTACCGTTGTATGGACTCGCGTCTCATGAGCCCTGAGTTGCATGGGTCGCGCGGGTCGCGGCGTGGGAAGAATATGCGGAGCGCGGTTGTGAACATCTGCGCGGTGCGCGGCGGATGCGGTGTTCGACGGCTCCAAATCGTGACAGCGATCGCGAAGAAATTTGCACAATTCGTCCAAGCTCGGGAACGTGTTTTCGCGAGTGTGCTCCCGCCACTTTAAGTTTGTCTCCTGGTCGAGTCGCGACAGGCATAAAAAGATCAGAAGCGTATCAGCTGATGGCTGTTGAATTGTTTTCAAGGCGCGATAATGGGATTCTAGCGTCGTCAAAAACGGTCGCAGGTTGCTGTGCGTAACCTTGGCCATACTTGGCAGCTCGAACAGGGCGCGCACGTGGTTGTTCACGATTACCGCAGGCCTATTGTAATGTTCTTCTACGAGATTCCACGCCGTAATGTAATTCGCGGCCGAAATCTCCAACGATTCGATCAAACTGGACGCTTCACCGCGCAAACACGATCGCAGATACATCAGCTTGCGGCAATCGCTCAAACGCACGCTGTCGTGAACCGCGGACCTGAATTGGTCGGCGAAACCTGGCCATTCCTCGTACCGTCCGCTGAATTGCGGCAGGTTGAGTTTAGGCAGATTTATATCGCCTTCAAGGACCTCTGCGCTGGTGGGTGTCGTATTCGCGAAGCGTTCGCGTTGCGGTTGTTGCGCGATAACGGTTTGCACGGATTTTAGTAGTCTGCGCGCGACGGCGAGGCACGAGAAATACGAATTTTTAATGTGGATTCGCTCCCTACGTGAGTCTCCCGTTTCGTCTGTTGAGTCGAGATCGGTTTGGGACTTCCCGAATGACGCGAATTCGTTTGTCAAATCGGCCACGCGCATTTCAATTTCGTCTTCTTGGACGGTGGGGTCGCAGCCGTCAAGAAATTGGCTAAAGGCGGCTACCTCATCTTTGAAGGCAGCGCGTTGTGAGTTTAAGACACGAAGACGCGATTCTACGGACGGAGCCATAATAACGTATTTACGTCGAAAAAGAGGAAAACGGGGGAGGACGGAATGGAACTTGATCGAAGTGCCTGAGTGTACGTTACCGTTCCGCCGTCTTCGATGTTGGCCTCTGGACTTCTGCAACCTCTGGGTCGTTGCTTATCCAGTGGGCTGCTTGGTACCGCTGTGCGGCTGCTGTTGCGTCCGTTCAGCTCCTTGGTATCCTGTTGTCGCAGCTCAGCTCCTTCAGCTCAGCTCCTTGGTTTCGAAGTTACTGGACTCGATGGCTGTCGGTGTGACGACGTCGAGTGGCAGGAATGATGACTCTCGTCCGTTGTTCCGTGGTGTAGGTTGGATTCAGGATGGAAATGTTTTTCCAACGCTGGATCCGTGGTAGGACCAAAATGTCCGTGTTGTAGTTTGGATTCAGGATGGAATGTTTTCCAACGCTGTATCCGTGGTAGGACCAAAATGTCCGTGTTGTAGTTTGGATTCAGGATGGAATGTTTTCCAACGCTGGATCCGGCTCGAAGGACCAAAATGTTGCGCCTTGGACGACGTGAGTTGTCGATGATTGTAGGTTCTCGTCGTCCGCGCTTCTCGACAGCTCGTTAGAGGTCTCGAGATGGTTGGTGATTAAAAATGCACTATTGTCGATGTGGTTCAACAATAATATATTTTGTACAATGATGGTGAAGATTGTTGTTCGAACTTGCTGGCACAGTTGTATTTCAAGTTTCGACTTGTGTAGGCGAAGTGTAAGAATGTTTCAAGTGTGACTTCTGGCAAATATGTAAGTCAGTGACTCCGTGTGTAATTTGTAAGTGATAGACTTGTGGCAAACTTGTAAGTCTTGCAAGTGGTGGTGACTCGTGGCAAACTTGTAGGAGTCTTGTCACTTGTAACAGTGTGACGTGTAGTGACGTAGTGTAATGACGTGATCTAAAGACCAGTGTTTAATGACATTTTTCGCGTCTCTACCCTCCGCTATATACACTAGGCTCAGGATCTGATTGGTCGAGGAAATTTGGAGGTGGACAGCGGTGGTGCAGGAAAGGGATCCCAGGAGTGGGAATGTTAGTTTAAAACGTGGGTTCTTGGAAGTCAAAGTTACTAAAAATCATAAAACGGCGAAAGTCGCCTTAATTACTTGCAGCTGCTTAGCAGCCCTCCAAGAACCCAGGCAGGGTAGTTAGTTGACGGGGGGAAGTACGTGCGCTGATGACATGCTCGGCACCCGTACTAATCCCGCCATAAAACGTAGGGCTCGACGGACTGCGCCGATTTTTGCGTGTCGCAACATCTGATACTCGAAACCAATAACTGGAACGGCCTAGGGGAAAAGTGCAGACACCATTGTAATAGGGCGAGTTTCTACTTTCAGATGCAACAGGAATTTCTCGAGTTCGTCAAACCGTTCGCGAGATATGGGAGTTTGAACTTAAGGAGTGGTTGAGAAACCATCATAATTTTCGCAAGTCTGATACTCGAAACCAATAACTGGTACGGCCTAGGGGAAAAATACACATACCGTTGTAATCGTGCGAGTTTCTGCTTTCAGATGCAACAGGAATTTCTCGAGTTAGTCAATCCGTGCGCGAGATATGGGAGTTTGATGTTAAGGAATGGTTGAGAAACTATCAAAATTTTCGCAAGTCTGATACTCGAAACCAATAACTACGATGGCCTACGTCAAAAACACACATACCGTTGTAATCGGGCGAGTTTCTGCTTTCAGATGCACCAGGAATTTCTCGAGTTCGTCAATCCGTTCGCGAGATATGGTAGTCTGAATTTAAGGAATGGTTGAGAAACCATCAAATTTTTCCGAAGTCTGATACTCGAAACCAATGACTACGAATGCCTAGGGTAAAAATAAACATACCGTTGTAATCGGGCGAGTTTCTACTTTCAGATGCAACAGGAATTTCTCGAGTTAGTCAATCCGTTCGCGAGATATGGGAGTTTGAAGTTAAGGAATGGTTGAGAAACTATCAAAATTTTCGCAAGTCTGATACTCGAAACCAATAACTACGATGGCCTACGGCAAAAACACACATACCGTTGTAATCGGGCGAGTTTCTGCTTTCAGATGCAACACGAATTTCTCGAGTTCGTCAATCCGTTCGCGAGATATGGTAGTCTGAATATAAGGATTGGTTGAGAAACCTCAAAATTTTCTTAAGTCTGACACTCGAAACCAATAACTGGAACGGCCTAGGGGAAAAGTACACACACCATTGTAATCGGGCGAGTTTCTACATTCAGATGCAAGAGGAATTTCTCGAGTTCGTCAATCCGTTCGCGAGATGTGGGAGTTTGAAGTTAAGGAATGGTTGAGAAACCATCAAAATTTTCGCAAGTCTGATACTCGAAACCAATAACTACGATATCTAGGGAAAAAATACACATACCGTTGTAATCGGGCGTGTTTCTGCTTTCAGATGCAACAGGAATTTCTCGAGTTCGTCAATCCGTTCGCGAGATATGGGAGTTTGAAGTTAAGGAATGGTTGAGAAACCATCCAAATTTTCGCAAGTCTGACACTCGAAACCAATAACTACAATGGCATAGGGGAAAAATACACATACCGTTGTAATCGGGAGAGTGTCTACTTTCAGATGCAACAGGAACTTCTCGAGTTCGTCAATCCGTTCGCGAGATATGGGAGCTTGAAGTTAAGGAATGGTTGATAAACCATCAAAATTTTCGCAAGTCTGATACTCGAAACCAATAACTACGATACCTAGGGAAAAAATACACATACCGTTGTAATCGGGCGCGTTTCTGCTTTCAGATGCAACAGGCATTTCTCGAGTTCGTCAATCCGTTCGCGAGATATGGGAGTTTGAAGTGAAGGAATGGTTGAGAAACCATCAAAATTTTGCCAATTCTGATACTCGAAACCAATAACTGGACCAGCCTAGGGGAAAAGTGCAGACACCATTGTAATAGGGCTAGTTTCTACTTTCAGATGCAACAGGAATTTCTCGAGTTCGTCAATCCGTTCGCGAGATATGGGAGTTTGAACTTAAGGAATGGTTGAGAAACCATCAAAATTTTCGCAAGTCTGACACTCCAGACCAATAACTACAATGGCCTAGGGGAAAAATACACATACCGTTGTAACCGGGCGAGTTTCTGCTTTCAGATACAATAGGAATTTCTGGAGTTCGTCAATCCGTTCGCGAGATATGGGAGTTTGAAGTTAAGGAATGGTTGAGAAACTATCAAAATTTTCGCAAGTTTGATACTCGAAACCAATAACTACGATGGCCTACGGCAAAAACACACATACCGTTGTAATCGGGCGAGTTTTTGCTTTCAGATGCAACAGGAATTTCTCGAGTCAGTCAATCCGTTCGCGAGGTATGGAAGTTTGAAGTTAAGGAATTGTTGAGAAACCATCAAAATTTTCGCAAGTCTGATACTCGAAACCAATAACTGGAACGCCCTGGTGGAAAAATACATATACCATTGTAATCGGGCGAGTTTTTGCTTTCAGATAAAACTGGAATTTCTCGAGTTCGTCAATCCGTTCGCGAGATATGGGAGTTTGAAGTTAAGGAATGGTTGAGAAACCATCAAAATTTTCGCAAGTCTGATTCTCGAAACCTATAACTGGAACGGCCCAGGGGAAAAGTACACACACCCTTGTAATCGGGCGAGTATTTACTTTCAGATGCAAGAGGGATTTCTCGAGTTCGTCAATCCGTTCTCGAGGTATGGGAGTTTGAATTTAAGGAATGGTTGAGAAACCATCAAAATTTTCGCAAGTCTGATACTCGAAACCAATAACTACGATGGCCTAGGGCAAAAATACACATACCGTTGTAATCGGGCGTGTTTCTGCTTTCAGATGCAACAGGAATTTCTCGAGTTCGTCAATCCGTTCGCGAGATATGGGTGTTTGAAGTTAAGGAATGGTAGAGGAACCATCAAAATTTTCGCAAGTCTGATACTCGAAACCAATAACTACAATGGCCTAGGAGAAAAATACACATACCGTTGTAATCGTGGGAGTTTCTACTTTCAGATGAAACAGGATTTTCTGGAGTTCGTCAATCCGTTCGCGAGATATTGGAGTTTGAAGTTAAGGAATGGTTGAGAAACCATCAAAATTTTCGCAAGTCTGATACTCGAAACCAATAACTGGAGAGGCCTAGGGGAAAAGAACACACACCACTGTAATCGGGCGAGTTTCTACTTTCAGATGCAACAGGAATTTCTCGAGTTAGTCAATCCGTTCGCGAGATATGGGAGTATGAAGTTAAGGAATGGTTGAGAAACCATCAAAATTTTAGCAAGCCTGATACTCGAAACCAATAACTGGAACGGTCTAGGGGAAAAGTACACACACCATTGTAATCGGGCAAGTTTCTACTTTCAGATGCAACAGGAATTTCTCGAGTTCGTCAAACCGTTCGCGAGATATGGGAGTTTGAAGTTAAGGAATGGTCGAGAAACTATCAAAATTTTCGCAAGTCTGATACTCGAAACCAATAGCTACGATGGCCTAGGGCAAAAATACACATACCTTTGTAATCGGGCGTGTTTCTGCTTTCAGATGCAAAAGGAATTTCTCGAGTTCGTCATTCCGTTCGCGAGATATGGGAGCTTGAAGTTAAGGAATGGTTGAGAAACCATCAAAATTTTCGCAATTCTGACACTCGAAACCAATAACTACAATGGCCCAGGAGAAAAATACACATACCGTTGTAATCGTGCGAGTTTCTGCTTTCAGATGCAACAGGAATTTCTCGAGTTCGTCAATCCGTTCGCGAGATATGGGAGTTTGAAGTTAAGGAATAGTTGAGAAACCATAAAAATTTTCGCAAGTCTGATACTCGAAACCAGTAACTGGAACGCCCTAGGGGAAAAGTACCCACACCATTGAAATCGGGCGAGTTTCCACTTTCAGATGGAACAGGAATTTCTCGAGTTAGTCAACCCGTTCGCGAGATATGGGAGTTTGAAGTTATGGAATGGTTGAGGAACCACAAAATTTTCTTAAGTCTGATACTCGAAACCAAAAACTTGGACGGCCTCCGCGAAAAGTACACACACCATTGTAATCGGGCGAGTTTCTACATTCAGATGCAACAGGAATTTCTCAAGTTAGTCAATCCGTTCGCGAGATATGGGAGTTTGAAGTTAAGGAATGGTTTAGAAACCATCAAAATTTTCGCAAGTCTGATGCTCGAAACCAATAACTGGAACGGCCTAGGGGAAAAGTGCAGACACCATTGTAATAGGGCGAGTTTCTACTTTCAGATGCAACAGGAATTTCTCGAGTTCGTCAAACCGTTCGCGAGATATGGGAGTTTGAAGTTAAGGAATGGTCGAGAAACTATCAAAATTTTCGCAAGTCTGATACTCGAAACCAATAGCTACGATGGCCTAGGGCAAAAATACACATACCTTGGTAATCGGGCGTGTTTCTGCTTTCAGATGCAAAAGGAATTTCTCGAGTTCGTCATTCCGTTCGCGAGATATGGGAGCTTGAAGTTAAGGAATGGTTGAGAAACCATCAAAATTTTCGCAATTCTGACACTCGAAACCAATAACTACAATGGCCCAGGAGAAAAATACACATACCGTTGTAATCGTGCGAGTTTCTGCTTTCAGATGCAACAGGAATTTCTCGAGTTCGTCAATCCGTTCGCGAGATATGGGAGTTTGAAGTTAAGGAATAGTTGAGAAACCATAAAAATTTTCGCAAGTCTGATACTCGAAACCAGTAACTGGAACGCCCTAGGGGAAAAGTACCCACACCATTGAAATCGGGCGAGTTTCCACTTTCAGATGGAACAGGAATTTCTCGAGTTAGTCAACCCGTTCGCGAGATATGGGAGTTTGAAGTTATGGAATGGTTGAGGAACCACAAAATTTTCTTAAGTCTGATACTCGAAACCAAAAACTTGGACGGCCTCCGCGAAAAGTACACACACCATTGTAATCGGGCGAGTTTCTACATTCAGATGCAACAGGAATTTCTCAAGTTAGTCAATCCGTTCGCGAGATATGGGAGTTTGAAGTTAAGGAATGGTTTAGAAACCATCAAAATTTTCGCAAGTCTGATGCTCGAAACCAATAACTGGAACGGCCTAGGGGAAAAGTGCAGACACCATTGTAATAGGGCGAGTTTCTACTTTCAGATGCAACAGGAATTTCTCGAGTTCGTCAAACCGTTCGCGAGATATGGGAGTTTGAACTTAAGGAGTGGTTGAGAAACCATCATAATTTTCGCAAGTCTGATACTCGAAACCAATAACTGGTACGGCCTAGGGGAAAAATACACATACCGTTGTAATCGTGCGAGTTTCTGCTTTCAGATGCAACAGGAATTTCTCGAGTTAGTCAATCCGTGCGCGAGATATGGGAGTTTGATGTTAAGGAATGGTTGAGAAACTATCAAAATTTTCGCAAGTCTGATACTCGAAACCAATAACTACGATGGCCTACGGCAAAAACACACATACCGTTGTAATCGGGCGAGTTTCTGCTTTCAGATGCACCAGGAATTTCTCGAGTTCGTCAATCCGTTCGCGAGATATGGTAGTCTGAAGTTAAGGAATGGTTGAGAAACCACAAAATTTTCGCAAGTCTGATTCTCGAAACCTATAACTGGAACGGCCCAGGGGAATAGTACACACATCATTGTAATCGGGCGAGTATTTACTTTCAGATGCATGAGGAATTTCTCGAGTTCGTCAATCCGTTCGCGAGGTATGGGAGTTTGAATTTAAGGAATTGTTGAGAAACCATCAAAATTTTCGCAAGTCTGATACTCGAAACCAATAACTGGAACGCCCTGGTGGGAAAATACATATACCGCTGTAATCGGGCGAGTTTCTGCTTTCAGATGCAACAGGAATTTCTCGAGTTCGTCAATCCGTTCGCGAGATATGGTAGTCTGAAGTTAAGGATTGGTTGAGAAACCACAAAATTTTCGCAAGTCTGATACTCGAAACCAATAACTGGAACAGCCTAGGGGAAAAGTGCAGACACCATTGTAATAGGGCTAGTTTCTACTTTCAGATGCAACAGGAATTTCTCGAGTTCGTCAATCCGTTCGCGAGATATGGGAGTTTGAACTTAAGGAATGGTTGAGAAACCATCAAAATTTTCGCAAGTCTGACACTCCAGACCAATAACTACAATGGCCTAGGGGAAAAATACACATACCGTTGTAACCGGGCGAGTTTCTGCTTTCAGATACAATAGGAATTTCTCGATTTCGTCAATCCGTTCGCGAGATATGGGAGTTTGAAGTTAAGGAATGGTTGAGAAACTATCAAAATTTTCGCAAGTCGGATACTCGAAACCAATAACTACGATGGCCTACGGCAAAAACACACATACCGTTGTAATCGGGCGAGTTTCTGCTTTCAGATGCAACAGGAATTTCTCGAGTCAGTCAATCCGTTCGCGAAATATGGGAGTTTGAAGTTAAGGATTGGTTGAGAAACCATCAAAATTTTGGCAAGTCTGATACTCGAAACCAATAACTACGATGGCCTACGGCAAAAACACACATACCGTTGTAATCGGGCGAGTTTCTGCTTTCAGATGCAACAGGAATTTCCCGAGTTCGTCAATCCGTTCGCGAGATATGGTAGTCTGAAGTTAAGGAATGGTTGAGAAACCACAAAATTTTCGCAAGTCTGACACTCGAAACCAATAACTGGAACGGCCTAGGGGAGAAGTACACACACCATTGTAATCGGGCGTGTTTCTGCTTTCAGATGCAACAGGAATTTCTCGAGTTAGTCAATCCGTTCGCGA
Source organism: Ptiloglossa arizonensis (assembly GCF_051014685.1). NCBI lineage: Eukaryota > Metazoa > Arthropoda > Insecta > Hymenoptera > Colletidae > Ptiloglossa > Ptiloglossa arizonensis. The sequence continues at coordinate 822,555 of NW_027478433.1, read as the reverse complement.
GATATGGGAGTTTGATGTTAAGGAATGGTTGAGAAACTATCAAAATTTTCGCAAGTCTGATACTCGAAACCAATAACTACGATGGCCTACGGCAAAAACACACATACCGTTGTAATCGGGCGAGTTTCTGCTTTCAGATGCAACAGGAATTTCTCGAGTTAGTCAATCCGTTCGCGAGATATGGGAGTTTGATGTTAAGGAATGGTTGAGAAACCACAAAATTTTCGCAAGTCTGACACTCGAAACCAATAACTGGAACGACCTAGGGGAAAAGTACGCACACCATTGTAATCGGGCGAGTTTCTGCTTTCAGATGCGACAGGAATTTCTCGAGTTCGTCAATCCGTTCGCGAGATATGGTAGTCTGAAGTTAAGGAATGGTTGAGAAACCACAAAATTTTCGCAAGTCTGACACTCGAAACCAATAACTGGAACGACCTAGGGGAAAAGTACACACACCATTGTAATCGGGCGAGTTTCTAATTTCAGATAAAACTGGAATTTCTCGAGTTCGTCAATCCGTTCGCGAGATATGGGAGTTTGAAGTTAAGGAATGGTTGAGAAACCATCAAAATTTTCGCAAGTCTGATTCTCGAAACCAATAACTACAATGGCCTAGGAGAAAAATACACATACCGTTGTAATCCTGCGAGTTTCTGCTTTCAGATGCAACAGGAATTTCTCGAGTTCGTCAATCCGTTCGCGAGATATGGGAGTTTGAATTTAAGGAATGGTTGAGAAACCATCAAAATTTTCGCAAGTCTGATACTCGAAACCAATAACTACGATGGCCTAGGGCAAAAATACACATACCGTTGTAATCGGGCGTCTTTCTGCTTTCAGATGCAACAGGAATTTCTCGAGTTCGTCAATCCGTTCGCGAGATATGGGTTTTTGAAATTAAGGAATGGTAGAGAAACCATCAAAATTTTCGCAAGTCTGATACTCGAAACCAATAACTGGAACGGCCTAGGGGAGAAGTACACACAACACTGTAATCGGGCGTGTTTCTGCTTTCAGATGCAACAGGAATTTCTCGAGTTAGTCAATCCGTTCGCGAGATATGGGAGTTTGATGTTAAGGAATGGTTGAGAAACTATCAAAATTTTCGCAAGTCTGATACTCGAAACCAATAACTACGATGGCCTACGGCAAAAACACACATACCGTTGTAATCGGGCGAGTTTCTGCTTTCAGATGCAACAGGAATTTCTCGAGTCAGTCAATCCGTTCGCGAAATATGGGAGTTTGAAGTTAAGGATTGGTTGAGAAACCATCAAGATTTTGGCAAGTCTGATACTCGAAGCCAATAACTACGATGGCCTACGGCAAAAACACACATACCGTTGTAATCGGGCGAGTTTCTGCTTTCAGATGCAACAGGAATTTCTCGAGTTAGTCAATCCGTTCGCGAAATATGGGAGTTTGAAGTTAAGGATTGGTTGAGAAACCATCAAAAGTTTCGCAAGTCTGATACTCGAAACCAATAACTGGAACGGCCTAGGGGAGAAGTACACACAACATAGTAATCGGGCGTGTTTCTGCTTTCAGATGCAACAGGAATTTCTCGAGTTAGTCAATCCGTTCGCGAGATATGGGAGTTTGATGTTAAGGAATGGTTGAGAAACTATCAAAATTTTCGCAAGTCTGATACTCGAAGCCAATAACTACGATGGCCTACGGCAAAAACACACATACCGTTGTAATCGGGCGAGTTTCTGCTTTCAGATGCAACAGGAATTTCTCGAGTTAGTCAATCCGTTCGCGAGATATGGTAGTCTGAAGTTAAGGAATGGTTGAGAAACCACAAAATTTTCGCAAGTCTGACACTCGAAACCAATAACTGGAACGACCTAGGGGAAAAGTACGCACACCATTGTAATCGGGCGAGTTTCTGCTTTCAGATGCGACAGGAATTTCTCGAGTTCGTCAATCCGTTCGCGAGATATGGTAGTCTGAATTTAAGGAATGGTTGAGAAACCACAAAATTTTCGCAAGTCTGACACTCGAAACCAATAACTGGAACTACCTAGGGGAAAAGTACACACACCATTGTAATCGGGCGAGTATCTGCTTTCAGATAAAACTGGAATTTCTCGAGTTCGTCAATCCGTTCGCGAGATATGGGAGTTTGAAGTTAAGGAATGGTTGAGAAACCATCAAAATTTTCGCAAGTCTGATTCTCGAATCCTATAACTGGAACGGCCCAGGGGAAAAGTACACACACCATTGTAATCGGGCGAGTATTTACTTTCAGATGCAAGAGGTATTTCTCGAGATCGTCAATCCGTTCGCGAGGTATGGGAGTTTGAATTTAAGGAATGGTTGAGAAACCATCAAAATTTTCGCAAGTCTGATACTCGAAACCAATAACTACGATGGCCTAGGGCAAAAATACACATACCGTTGTAATCGGGCGTGTTTCTGCTTTCAGATGCAACAGGAATTTCTCGAGTTCGTCAATCCGTTCGCGAGATATGGGTGTTTGAAGTTAAGGAATGGTAGAGAAACCATCAAAATTTTCGTAAGTCTGATACTCGAAACCAATAACTACAATGGCCTAGGAGAAAAATACACATACCGTTGTAATCCTGCGAGTTTCTGCTTTCAGATGCAACAGGAATTTCTCGAGTTCGTCAATCGGTTCGCGAGATATGGGAGTTTGAATTTAAGGAATGGTTGAGAAACCATCAAAATTTTCGCAAGTCTGATACTCGAAACCAATAACTACGATGGCCTAGGGCAAAAATACACATACCGTTGTAATCGGGCGTGTTTCTGCTTTCAGATGCAACAGGAATTTCTCGAGTTCGTCAATCCGTTCGCGAGATGTGGGTTTTTGAAGTTAAGGAATGGTAGAGAAACCATCGAAATTTTCGCAAGTCTGATACTCGAAACCAATAACTGGAACGGCCTAGGGGAGAAGTACACACACCATTGTAATCGGGCGTGTTTCTGCTTTCAGATGCAACAGGAATTTCTGGAGTTCGTCAATCCGTTCGCGAGATATGGGAGTTTGAAGTTAAGGAATGGTTGAGAAACCATCAAAATTTTCGCAAGTCTGACACTCCAGAACAATACCTACAATGGCCTAGGGGAAAAATACGCATACACGTTGTAACCGGGCCAGTTTCTGCTTTCAGATACAATAGGAATTTCTCGAGTTCGTCAATCCGTTCGCGAGATATGGGAGTTTGAAGTTAAGGAATGGTTGAGAAACTATCAAAATTTTCGCAAGTCTGATTCTCGAATCCTATAACTGGAACGGCCCAGGGGAAAAGTACACACACCATTGTAATCGGGCGAGTATTTACTTTCAGATGCAAGAGGTATTTCTCGAGATCGTCAATCCGTTCGCGAGGTATGGGAGTTTGAATTTAAGGAATGGTTGAGAAACCATCAAAATTTTCGCAAGTCTGATACTCGAAACCAATAACTACGATGGCCTAGGGCAAAAATACACATACCGTTGTAATCGGGCGTGTTTCTGCTTTCAGATGCAACAGGAATTTCTCGAGTTCGTTAATCCGTTCGCGAGATATGGGTGTTTGAAGTTAAGGAATGGTAGAGAAACCATCAAAATTTTCGTAAGTCTGATACTCGAAACCAATAACTACAATGGCCTAGGAGAAAAATACACATACCGTTGTAATCCTGCGAGTTTCTGCTTTCAGATGCAACAGGAATTTCTCGAGTTCGTCAATCCGTTCGCGAGATATGGGAGTTTGAATTTAAGGAATGGTAGAGAAACCATCGAAATTTTCGCAAGTCTGATACTCGAAACCAATAACTGGAACGGCCTAGGGGAGAAGTACACACACCATTGTAATCGGGCGTGTTTCTGCTTTCAGATGCAACAGGAATTTCTGGAGTTCGTCAATCCGTTCGCGAGATATGGGAGTTTGAAGTTAAGGAATGGTTGAGAAACCATCAAAATTTTCGCAAGTCTGACACTCCAGAACAATACCTACAATGGCCTAGGGGAAAAATACGCATACCGTTGTAACCGGGCCAGTTTCTGCTTTCAGAAACAATAGGAATTTCTCGAGTTCGTCAATCCGTTCGCGAGATATGGGAGTTTGAAGTTAAGGAATGGTTGAGAAACTATCAAAATTTTCGCAAGTCTGATACTCGAAACCAATAACTACGATGGCCTACGGCAAAAACACACATACCGTTGTAATCGGGCGAGTTTCTGCTTTCAGATGCACCAGGAATTTCTCGAGTTGGTCAATCCGATCGCGAGATATGGTAGTCTGAAGTTAAGGAATGGTTGAGAAACTACAAAATTTTCGCAAGTCTGACGCTCGAAACCAATAACTGGAAAGCCTAGGAGAAAAGTACACACACCATTGTAACCGGGCGAGTTTCTACTTTCAGATGCAACAGGAATTTGTCGAGTTCGTCAATCCGTTCGCGAGATATGGGAGTTTGAATTTAAGGAATGGTTGAGAAACCATCAAAATTTTCGCAAGTCTGATACTCGCAACCAATAACTGGAGAGGCCTAGGGGAAAAGTACACACACCATTGTAATCGGGCGAGTTTCTACTTTCAGATGCAACAGGAATTTCTCGAGTTAGTCAATCCGTTCGCGAGATATGGGAGTTTGAAGTTAAGGAATGGTTGAGAAACCATCAAAATTTTCGCAAGTCTGATACACGAAACCTATAACTGGAATGGCCTAGGGGAAAAGTACACACAACATTGTAATCGGGAGAGATTCTGCTTTCAGATAAGACTGGAATTTCTTGAGTTCGTCAATCCGTTCGCGAGATATGGGAGTTTGAAGTTAAGGAATGGCAGGGAAACCATCAAAATTTTCGCAAGTCTGATACTCGAAACCAATAACTGGAACGCCCTAGGGGGAAAGTACCCACACCATTGTGATCGGGCGAGTTTCTACTTTCAGATGCAACAGGAATTTCTCGAGTTAGTCAATCCGTTCGCGAGATATGGGAGTTTGAATTTAAGGAACGGTTGATTAACCATCAAAATTTTCGCAAGTCTGATACTCTAAACCAATAACTACAATGGCCTAGGGGAAAATTACACATACCGTTGTAATCGGGCGGGTTTCTGCTTTCAGATGCACCAGGAATTTCACGAGTTCGTCAATCCGCTCCCGAGATTTGGGAGTTTGAAGTTAAGAAATGGTTGAGACACCATCAAAATTGTCGCAAGTCTGATACTCGAAACCAATAACTGGAACGGCCCAGAGGAAAAGCACACACTCCATTGTAATCGGGCGGGTTTCTGCTTTCAGATGCACCAGGAATTTCTCGAGTTCGTCAATCCGTTCACGAGATATGGGAGTTTGAAGTTAAGAAATGGTTGAGACACCATCAAAATTTACGCAAGTCTGATAGGCGAAACCAATAACTACGATGGCCTAGGGCAAAAATACACATACCGTTGTAATCGGGCGTGTTTCTGCTTTCAGATGCAACAGGAATTTCTCGAGTTCGTCAATCCGTTCGCGAGATATAGGAGTTTGAAGTTAAGGAATAGTTGAGAAACCTTAAAAATTTTCGCAAGTTTGATACTCGAAACCAATAACTGGAACGCCCTAGGGGGAAAGTACCCACACCATTGTGATCGGGCGAGTTTCTACTTTCAGATGCAACAGGAATTTCTCGAGTTAGTCAATCCGTTCGCGAGATATGGGAGTTTGAAGTTAAGGAATGGTTGAGAAACCATCTAAATTTTCGCAATTCTGATACTCGAAACCAATAACTGGAACGGCCTAGGGGAAAAGTACACACACCATTGTAATCGGGCGAGTTTCTACTTTCAGATGCAACAGGAATTTGTCGAGTTCGTCAATCCGTTCGCGAGATATGGGAGTTTGAATTTAAGGAATGGTTGAGAAACCATCAAAATTTTCGCAAGTCTGATACTCGAAACCAATAACTGGAGAGGCCTAGGGGAAAAGTACACACACCATTGTAATCGGGCGAGTTTCTACTTTCAGATGCAACAGGAATTTCTCGAGTTAGTCAATCCGTTCGCGAGATATGGGAGTTTGAAGTTAAGGAATGGATGAGAAACCATCAAAATTTTCGCAAGTCTGATACACGAAACCTATAACTGGAATGGCCTAGGGGAAAAGTACACACACCATTGTAATCGGGAGAGTTTCTGCTTTCAGGTAAAACTGGAATTTCTCGAGTTCGTCAATCCGTTCGCGAGATATGGGAGTTTGAAGTTAAGGAATGGCAGGGAAACCATCAAAATTTTCGCAAGTCTGATACTCGAAACCAATAACTGGAGAGGCCGAGGGGAAAAGTACACACACCATTGTAATCGGGCGAGTTTCTACTTTCAGATGCAACAGGAATTTCTCGAGTTAGTCAATCCGTTCGCGAGATATGGGAGTTTGAAGTTAAGGAATGGATGAGAAACCATCAAAATTTTCGCAAGTCTGATACACGAAACCTATAACTGGAATGGCCTAGGGGAAAAGTACACACACCATTGTAATCGGGAGGGTTTCTGCTTTCAGGTAAAACTGGAATTTCGCGAGTTCGTCAATCCGTTCGCGAGATATGGGAGTTTGAAGTTAAGGAATGGCAGGGAAACCATCAAAATTTTCGCAAGTCTGATACTCGAAACCAATAACTGGAACGGCCTAGGGGAAAAGTACACACACCATTGTAATCGGGCAAGTTTTTACTTTCAGATGCAAGAGGAATTTCTCGAGTTCGTCAATCCGTTCGCGAGATATGGGAGTTTGAAGTTAAGGAATGGTTGAGCAACTATCAAAATTTTCGCAAGTCTGATACTCGAAACCAATAACTACGATGGCCTACGGCAAAAACACACATACCGTTGTAATCGGGCGAGTTTCTGCTTTCAGATGCAACAGGAATTTCTCGAGTCAGTCAATCCGTTCGCGAAATATGGGAGTTTGAAGTTAAGGATTGGTTGAGAAACCATCAAAATTTTGGCAAGTCTGATACTCGAAACCAATAACTGGAACGGCCTAGGGGAAAAGTACACACACCACTGTAATCGGGCGAGTTTCTACTTTCAGATGCAACAGGAATTTCTCGAGTTAGTCAATCCGTTCGCGAAATATGGGAGTTTGAAGTTAAGGATTGGTTGAGAAACCATCAAAAGTTTCGCAAGTCTGATACTCGAAGCCAATAACTACGATGGCCTACGGCAAAAACACATACCGTTGTAATCGGGCGAGTTTCTGCTTTCAGATGCAACAGGAATTTCTCGAGTTAGTCAATCCGTTCGCGAGATATGGTAGTCTGAATTTAAGGAATGGTTGAGAAACCATCAAATTTTTCCGAAGTCTGATACACGAAACCAATGACTACGATTGCCTAGGGCAAAAATAAACATACTGTTGTAATCGGGAGAGTTTCTGCTTTCAGACGCAACAGGAATTTCCCGAGTTCGTCAATCCGTTCGCGAGATATGGTAGTCTGAAGTTAAGGAATGGTTGAGAAACCACAAAATTTTCGCAAGTCTGACACTCGAAACCAATAACTGGAACGACCTAGGGGAAAAGTACGCACACCATTGTAATCGGGCGAGTTTCTGCTTTCAGATGCGACAGGAATTTCTCGAGTTCGTCAATGCGTTCGCGAGATATGGTAGTCTGAAGTTAAGGAATGGTTGAGAAACCACAAAATTTTCGCAAGTCTGACACTCGAAACCAATAACTGGAACGACCTAGGGGAAAAGTACACACACAATTGTAATCGGGCGAGTTTCTGCTTTCAGATAAAACTGGAATTTCTCGAGTTCGTCAATCCGTTCGCGAGATATGGGAGTTTGAAGTTAAGGAATGGTTGAGAAACCATCAAAATTTTCGCAAGTCTGATTCTCGAATCCTATAACTGGAGCGGCCCAGGGCAAAAGTACACACACCATTGTAATCGGGCGAGTATTTACTTTCAGATGCAAGAGGTATTTCTCGAGTTCGTCAATCCGTTCGCGAGATATGGGTGTTTGAAGTTAAGGAATGGTAGAGAAACCATCAAAATTTTCGTAAGTCTGATACTCGAAACCAATAACTACAATGGCCTAGGAGAAAAATACACATACCGTTGTAATCCTGCGAGTTTCTGCTTTCAGATGCAACAGGAATTTCTCGAGTTCGTCAATCCGTTCGCGAGATATGGGAGTTTGAATTTAAGGAATGGTTGAGAAACCATCAAAATTTTCGCAAGTCTGATACTCGAAACCAATAACTACGATGGCCTAGGGCAAAAATACACATACCGTTGTAATCGGGCGTGTTTCTGCTTTCAGATGCAACAGGAATTTCTCGAGTTCGTCAATCCGTTCGCGAGATATGGGTTTTTGAAGTTAAGGAATGGTAGAGAAACCATCGAAATTTTCGCAAGTCTGATACTCGAAACCAATAACTGGAACTGCCTAGGGGAGAAGTACACACACCATTGTAATCGGGCGTGTTTCTGCTTTCAGATGCAACAGGAATTTCTGGAGTTCGTCAATCCGTTCGCGAGATATGGGAGTTTGAAGTTAAGGAATGGTTGAGAAACCATCAAAATTTTCGCAAGTCTGATACTCGAAACCAATTACTACGATGGCCTACGGCAAAAACACACATACCGTTGTAATCGGGCGAGTTTCTGCTTTCAGATGCAACAGGAATTTCTCGAGTCAGTCAATCCGTTCGCGAAATATGGGAGTTTGAAGTTAAGGATTGGTTGAGAAACCATCAAAATTTTGGCAAGTCTGATACTCGACACCAATAACTGGAACGGCCTAGGGGAAAAGTACACACACCATTGTAATCGGGCGAGTTTCTACTTTCAGATGCAACAGGAATTTCTCGAGTTAGTCAATCCGTTCGCGAAATATGGGAGTTTGAAGTTAAGGATTGGTTGAGAAACCATCAAAAGTTTCGCAAGTCTGATACTCGAAACCAATAACTGGAACGGCCTAGGGGAGAAGTACACACAACATTGTAATCGGGCGTGTTTCTGCTTTCAGATGCAACAGGAATTTCTCGAGTTAGTCAATCCGTTCGCGAGATATGGGAGTTTGATGTTAAGGAATGGTTGAGAAACTATCAAAATTTTCGCAAGTCTGATACTCGAAACCAATAACTACGATGGCCTACGGCAAAAACACACATACCGTTGTAATCGGGCGAGTTTCTGCTTTCAGATGCAACAGGAATTTCTCGAGTCAGTCAATCCGTTCGCGAAATATGGGAGTTTGAAGTTAAGGATTGGTTGAGAAACCATCAAAATTTTGGCAAGTCTGATACTCGAAACCAATAACTGGAACGGCCTAGGGGAAAAGTACACACACCATTGTAATCGGGCGAGTTTCTACTTTCAGATGCAACAGGAATTTCTCGAGTTAGTCAATCCGTTCGCGAAATATGGGAGTTTGAAGTTAAGGATTGGTTGAGAAACCATCAAAAGTTTCGCAAGTCTGATACTCGAAACCAATAACTGGAACGGCCTAGGGGAGAAGTACACACAACATTGTAATCGGGCGTGTTTCTGCTTTCAGATGCAACAGGAATTTCTCGAGTTAGTCAATCCGTTCGCGAGATATGGGAGTTTGATGTTAAGGAATGGTTGAGAAACTATCAAAATTTTCGCAAGTCTGATACTCGAAACCAATAACTACGATGGCCTACGGCAAAAACACACATACCGTTGTAATCGGGCGAGTTTCTGCTTTCAGATGCAACAGGAATTTCTCGAGTTAGTCAATCCGTTCGCGAGATATGGTAGTCTGAATTTAAGGAATGGTTGAGAAACCATCAAATTTTTCCGAAGTCTGATACTCGAAACCAATGACTACGATTGCCTAGGGCAAAAATAAGCATACCGTTGTAATCGGGAGAGTTTCTGCTTTCAGACGCAACAGGAATTTCCCGAGTTCGTCAATCCGTTCGCGAGATATGGTAGTCTGAAGTTAAGGAATGGTTGAGAAACCACAAAATTTTCGCAAGTCTGACACTCGAAACCAATAACTGGAAAGACCTAGGGGAAAAGTACACACAGCATTGTTATCGGGCGAGTTTCTGCTTTCAGATAAAACTGGAATTTCTCGAGTTCGTCAATCCGTTCGCGAGATATGGGAGTTTGAGGTTAAGGAATGGTTGAGAAACCATCAAAATTTTCGCAAGTCTGATTCTCGAAACCTATAACTGGAACGGCCCAGGGGAATAGTACACACACCATTGTAATCGGGCGAGTATTTACTTTCAGATGCAAGAGGAATTTCTCGAGTTCGTCAATCCGTTCGCGAGGTATGGGAGTTTGAATTTAAGGAATTGTTGAGAAACCATCAAAATTTTCGCAAGTCTGATACTCGAAACCAATAACTGGAACGCCCTGGTGGAAAAATACATATACCGCTGTAATCGGGCGAGTTTCTGCTTTCAGATGCAACAGGAATTGCTCGAGTTCGTCAATCCGTTCGCGAGATATGGTAGTCTGAAGTTAAGGAATGGTTGAGAAACCACAAAATTTTCGCAAGTCTGACACTCGAAACCAATAACTGGAACGACCTAGGGGAAAAGTACACACACCATTGTAATCGGGCGAGTTTCTGCTTTCAGATAAAACTGGAATTTCTCGAGTTCGTCAATCCGTTCGCGAGATATGGGAGTTTGAAGTTAAGGAATGGTTGAGAAACCATCAAAATTTTCGCAAGTCTGATTCTCGAATCCTATAACTGGAACGGCCCAGGGGAAAAGTACACACACCATTGTAATCGGGCGAGTATTTACTTTCAGATGCAAGAGGTATTTCTCGAGATCGTCAATCCGTTCGCGAGGTATGGGAGTTTGAATTTAAGGAATGGTTGGGAAACCATCAAAATTTTCGCAAGTCTGATACTCGAAACCAATAACTACGATGGCCTAGGTCAAAAATACACATACCTTTGTAATCAAGCGTGTTTCTGTTTTCAGATGCAACAGGAATTTCTCGAGTTCGTCAATCCGTTCGCGAGATATGGGAGCTTGAAGTTAAGGAATGGTTGAGAAACCATCAAAATTTTCGCAAGTCTGACACTCGAAACCAATAACTACAATGGCCCAGGAGAAAAATACACATACCGTTGTAATCGTGCGAGTTTCTGCTTTCAGATGCAACTGGAATTTCTCGAGTTAGTCAATCCGTTCGCGAGATATGGGAGTTTGAAGTTAAGGAATGGTTGAGAAACTATCAAAATTTTCGCAAGTCTGATACTCGAAAGCAATAACTACGATGGCCTACGGCAAAAACACACATACCGTTGTAATTGGGCGAGTTTCTGTTTTCAGATGCAACAGGAATTTCTCGAGTCAGTCAATCCGTTCGCGAAATATGGGAGTTTGAAGTTAAGGATTGGTTGAGAAACCATCAAAATTTTCGCAAGTCTGATACTCGAAACCAATAACTGGAACGGCCTAGGGGAAAAGTACACACACCATTGTAATCGGGCGAGTTTCTACTTTCAGATGCAACAGGAATTTCCCGAGTTAGTCAATCCGTTCGCGAAATATGGGAGTTTGAAGTTAAGGATTGGTTGAGAAACCATCAAAAGTTTCGCAAGTCTGATACTCGAAACCAATAACTGGAACGGCCTAGGGGAGAAGTGCACACACCATTGTAATCGGGCGTGTTTCTGCTTTCAGATGCAACAGGAATTTCTCGAGTTAGTCAATCCGTTCGCGAGATATGGGAGTTTGATGTTAAGGAATGGTTGAGAAACTATCAAAATTTTCGCAAGTCTGATACTCGAAACCAATAACTGGAACAGCCTACGGGAAAAGTGCAGACACCATTGTAATAGGGCTAGTTTCTACTTTCAGATGAAACAGGAATTTCTCGAGTTCGTCAATCCGTTCGCGAGATATGGGAGTTTGAACTTAAGGAGTGGTTGAGAAACCATCATAATTTTCGCAAGTCTGATGCTCGAAACCAATAACTGGTACGGGCTAGGGGAAAAATACACACACCATTGTAATAGGGCGAGTTTCTACTTTCAGATGCAACAGAAATTTCTCGAGTTCGTCAATCCGTTCGCGAGATATGGGAGTTTGAAGTTAAGGAATGGTTGAGAAACCATCAAAATTTTCGCAATTCTGATACTCGAAACCAATAACTGGAACGGCTTAGGTGAAAAGTACGCATATCATTGTAATCGGGCGAGTTTCTACTTTCAGATGCAACAGGAATTTCTCGAGTTCGTCCATCCGTTCGCGAGATATGGGAGTTTAAAGTTAAGGAATGGTTGAGAAACTATCAAAATTTTCGCAAGTCTGATACTCGAAACCAATAACTACGATGGCCTACGGCAAAAACACACATACCGTTGTAATCGGGCGAGTTTCTGCTTTCAGATGCAACAGGAGTTTCTCGAGTTCGTCAATCCGTTCGCGAGATATGGGAGTTTGAAGTTAAGGAATGGTTGAGAAACTATCAAAATTTTCGCAAGTCTGATACTCGAAAGCAATAACTACGATGGCCTACGGCAAAAACACACATACCGTTGTAATTGGGCGAGTTTCTGTTTTCAGATGCAACAGGAATTTCTCGAGTCAGTCAATCCGTTCGCGAAATATGGGAGTTTGAAGTTAAGGATTGGTTGAGAAACCATCAAAATTTTCGCAAGTCTGATACTCGAAACCAATAACTGGAACGGCCTAGGGGAAAAGTACACACACCATTGTAATCGGGCGAGTTTCTACTTTCAGATGCAACAGGAATTTCCCGAGTTAGTCAATCCGTTCGCGATATATGGGAGTTTGAAGTTAAGGATTGGTTGAGAAACCATCAAAAGTTTCGCAAGTCTGATACTCGAAACCAATAACTGGAACGGCCTAGGGGAGAAGTACACACACCATTGTAATCGGGCGTGTTTCTGCTTTCAGATGCAACAGGAATTTCTCGAGTTAGTCAATCCGTTCGCGAGATATGGGAGTTTGATGTTAAGGAATGGTTGAGAAACTATCAATATTTTCGCAAGTCTGATACTCGAAACCAATAACTACGACGGCCTACGGCAAAAACACAAATACCGTTGTAATCGGGCGAGTTTCTGCTTTCAGATGCAACAGGAATTTCTCGAGTTCGTCAATCCGTTCGCGAGATATGGGAGTTTGAAGTTAAGGAATGGTTGAGAAACCATCCAAATTTTCGCAAGTCTGACACTCGAAACCAATAACTACAATGGCATAGGGGAAAAATACACATACCGTTGTAATCGGGAGAGTGTCTACTTTCAGATGCAACAGGAACTTCTCGAGTTAGTCAATCCGTTCGCGAGATATGGGAGTTTGAATTTAAGGAATGGTTGAGAAACATTCAAAATTCTCGCAAGTCTGATACTCGAAACCAATAACTGGAACGCCCTGGGGGAAAAATACACATACCGTTGTAATCGGGCGAGTTTCTGCTTTCAGATGCACCAGGAATTTCTCGAGTTGGTCAATCCGATCGCGAGATATGGTAGTCTGAAGTTAAGGAATGGTTGAGAAACTACAAAATTTTCGCAAGTCTGACGCTCGAAACCAATAACTGGAAAGCCTAGGAGAAAAGTACACACACCATTGTAACCGGGCGAGTTTCTACTTTCAGATGCAACAGGAATTTGCCGAGTTCGTCAATCCGTTCGCGAGATATGGGAGTTTGAATTTAAGGAATGGTTGAGAAACCATCAAAATTTTCGCAAGTCTGATACTCGCAACCAATAACTGGAGAGGCCTAGGGGAAAAGTACACACACCATTGTAATCGGGCGAGTTTCTACTTTCAGATGCAACAGGAATTTCTCGAGTTAGTCAATCCGTTCGCGAGATATGGGAGTTTGAAGTTAAGGAATGGTTGAGAAACCATCAAAATTTTCGCAAGTCTGATACACGAAACCTATAACTGGAATGGCCTAGGGGAAAAGTACACACAACATTGTAATCGGGAGAGATTCTGCTTTCAGATAAGACTGGAATTTCTTGAGTTCGTCAATCCGTTCGCGAGATATGGGAGTTTGAAGTTAAGGAATGGCAGGGAAACCATCAAAATTTTCGCAAGTCTGATACTCGAAACCAATAACTGGAACGCCCTAGGGGGAAAGTACCCACACCATTGTGATCGGGCGAGTTTCTACTTTCAGATGCAACAGGAATTTCTCGAGTTAGTCAATCCGTTCGCGAGATATGGGAGTTTGAATTTAAGGAACGGTTGATTAACCATCAAAATTTTCGCAAGTCTGATACTCTAAACCAATAACTACAATGGCCTAGGGGAAAATTACACATACCGTTGTAATCGGGCGGGTTTCTGCTTTCAGATGCACCAGGAATTTCACGAGTTCGTCAATGCGCTCCCGAGATTTGGGAGTTTGAAGTTAAGAAATGGTTGAGACACCATCAAAATTGTCGCAAGTCTGATACTCGAAACCAATAACTGGAACGGCCCAGAGGAAAAGCACACACTCCATTGTAATCGGGCGGGTTTCTGCTTTCAGATGCACCAGGAATTTCTCGAGTTCGTCAATCCGTTCACGAGATATGGGAGTTTGAAGTTAAGAAATGGTTGAGACACCATCAAAATTTACGCAAGTCTGATAGGCGAAACCAATAACTACGATGGCCTAGGGCAAAAATACACATACCGTTGTAATCGGGCGTGTTTCTGCTTTCAGATGCAACAGGAATTTCTCGAGTTCGTCAATCCGTTCGCGAGATATAGGAGTTTGAAGTTAAGGAATAGTTGAGAAACCTTAAAAATTTTCGCAAGTTTGATACTCGAAACCAATAACTGGAACGCCCTAGGGGGAAAGTACCCACACCATTGTGATCGGGCGAGTTTCTACTTTCAGATGCAACAGGAATTTCTCGAGTTAGTCAATCCGTTCGCTAGATATGGGAGTTTGAAGTTAAGGAATGGTTGAGAAACCATCTAAATTTTCGCAATTCTGATACTCGAAACCAATAACTGGAACGGCCTAGGGGAAAAGTACACACACCATTGTAATCGGGCGAGTTTCTACTTTCAGATGCAACAGGAATTTGTCGAGTTCGTCAATCCGTTCGCGAGATATGGGAGTTTGAATTTAAGGAATGGTTGAGAAACCATCAAAATTTTCGCAAGTCTGATACTCGAAACCAATAACTGGAGAGGCCTAGGGGAAAAGTACACACACCATTGTAATCGGGCGAGTTTCTACTTTCAGATGCAACAGGAATTTCTCGAGTTAGTCAATCCGTTCGCGAGATATGGGAGTTTGAAGTTAAGGAATGGATGAGAAACCATCAAAATTTTCGCAAGTCTGATACACGAAACCTATAACTGGAATGGCCAAGGGGAAAAGTACACACACCATTGTAATCGGGAGAGTTTCTGCTTTCAGGTAAAACTGGAATTTCTCGAGTTCGTCAATCCGTTCGCGAGATATGGGAGTTTGAAGTTAAGGAATGGCAGGGAAACCATCAAAATTTTCGCAAGTCTGATACTCGAAACCAATAACTGGAGAGGCCTAGGGGAAAAGTACACACACCATTGTAATCGGGCGAGTTTCTACTTTCAGATGCAACAGGAATTTCTCGAGTTAGTCAATCCGTTCGCGAGATATGGGAGTTTGAAGTTAAGGAATGGATGAGAAACCATCAAAATTTTCGCAAGTCTGATACACGAAACCTATAACTGGAATGGCCTAGGGGAAAAGTACACACACCATTGTAATCGGGAGGGTTTCTGCTTTCAGGTAAAACTGGAATTTCTCGAGTTCGTCAATCCGTTCGCGAGATATGGGAGTTTGAAGTTAAGGAATGGCAGGGAAACCATCAAAATTTTCGCAAGTCTGATACTCGAAACCAATAACTGGAACGCCCTAGGGGGAAAGTACCCACACCATTGTGATTGGGCGGGTTTCTGCTTTCAGATGCACCAGGAATTTCTCGAGTTCGTCAATCCGCTCCCGAGATATGGGAGTTTGAAGTTAAGAAATGGTTGAGACACCATCAAAATTGTCGCAAGTCTGATACTCGAAACCAATAACTGGAACGGCCTAAAGGAAAAGCACACACTCCATTGTAATCGGGCGGGTTTCTGCTTTCAGATGCACCAGGAATTTCTCGAGTTCGTCAATCCGTTCACGAGATATGGGAGTTTGAAGTTAAGAAATGGTTGAGACACCATCAAAATTTACGCAAGTCTGATACGCGAAACCAATAACTACGATGGCCTAGGGCAAAAATACACATACCGTTGTAATCGGGCGTGTTTCTGCTTTCAGATGCAACAGGAATTTCTCGAGTTCGTCAATCCGTTCGCGAGATATAGGAGTTTGAATTTAAGGAATGGTTGAGAAACCATCAAAATTTTCGCAAGTCTGATACTCGAAACCAATAACTGGAGAGGCCTAGGGGAAAAGTACACACACCATTGTAATCGGGCGAGTTTCTACTTTCAGATGCAACAGGAATTTCTCGAGTTAGTCAATCCGTTCGCGAGATGTGGGAGTTTGAAGTTAAGGAATGGATGAGAAACCATCAAAATTTTCGCAAGTCTGATACACGAAACCTATAACTGGAATGGCCTAGGGGAAAAGTACACACACCATTGTAATCGGGAGAGTTTCTGCTTTCAGGTAAAACTGGAATTTCTCGAGTTCGTCAATCCGTTCGCGAGATATGGGAGTTTGAAGTTAAGGAATGGCAGGGAAACCATCAAAATTTTCGCAAGTCTGATACTCGAAACCAATAACTGGAACGGCCTAGGGGAAAAGTACACACACCATTGTAATCGGGCAAGTTTTTACTTTCAGATGCAAGAGGAATTTCTCGAGTTCGTCAATCCGTTCGCGAGATATGGGAGTTTGAATTTAACGAATGGTTGAGAAACCATCAAAATTTTCGCAAGTCTGATACGCGAAACCAATAACTACGATGGCCTAGGGCAAAAATACACATACCGTTGTAATCGGGCGGGTTTCTGCTTTCAGATGCACCAGGAATTTCTCGAGTTCGTCAATCCGTTCACGAGATATGGGAGTTTGAACTTAAGGAGTGGTTGAGAAACCATCATAATTTTCGCAAGTCTGATACTCGAAACCAATAACTGGAACGGCCTAGTGGAAAAGTACGCACATCATTGTAATCGGGCGAGTTTCTACTTTCAGATGCAACAGGAATTTCTCGAGTTCGTCAATCCGTTCGCAAGATATGGGAGTTTGAACTTAAGGAATGGCTGAGAAACCATCAAAATTTTCGCAAGGCTGATATACGATACCAATAACTGGAACGGCCTAGGGGCAAAGTACAAACACCATTGTAATCGGGCGAGTTTCTACTTTCAGATGCAACAGGAACTTCTCGAGTTCGTCATTCCGTTCACGAGATATGGAAGTTTGAAGTTAAGGATTGGTTGTGAATCCATCAAAATTTTCGCAATTCTGATACTCGAAGCCAATAACTACAATGGCCTAGGCGAAAAGTACACACACCGTTGTAATCGGGCGAGTTTCTACTTTCAGATGCAACAGGAACTCCTCGAGTTAGTCAATCCGTTCGCGAGATATGGGAGTATGAAGTTAAGGAATGGTTGAGAAACCATCAAAATTTTCGCAAGTCTGATACTCGAAACCAATAACTGGAACGCCCTGGGGGAAAAATACACATACCGTTGTAGTAGGGCGAGTTTCTGCTTTCAGATGCAACAGGAATTTCTCGAGTTCGTCAATCCGTTCGCGAGATATGGGAGCTTGAAGTTAAGGAATGGTTGAGAAACCATCAAAATTTTCGCAAGTCTGGCACTCGAAACCAATAACTACAATGGCCTAGGAGAAAAATACACATACCGTTGTAATCCTGCGAGTTTCTGCTTTCAGATGCAACAGGAATTTCTCGAGTTCGTCAATCCGTTCGCGAGATATGGGAGTTTGAATTTAAGGAATGGTTGAGAAACCATCAAAATTTTCGCAAGTCTGATACTCGAAACCAATAACTACGATGGCCTAGGGCAAAAATACACATACCGTTGTAATCGGGCGTCTTTCTGCTTTCAGATGCAACAGGAATTTCTCGAGTTCGTCAATCCGTTCGCGAGATATGGGTTTTTGAAGTTAAGGAATGGTAGAGAAACCATCAAAATTTTCGCAAGTCTGATACTCGAAACCAATAACTGGAACGGCCTAGGGGAGAAGTACACACAACACTGTAATCGGGCGTGTTTCTGCTTTCAGATGCAACAGGAATTTCTCGAGTTAGTCAATCCGTTCGCGAGATATGGGAGTTTGATGTTAAGGAATGGTTGAGAAACTATCAAAATTTTCGCAAGTCTGATACTCGAAACCAATAACTACGATGGCCTACGGCAAAAACACACATACCGTTGTAATCGGGCGAGTTTCTGCTTTCAGATGCAACAGGAATTTCTCGAGTCAGTCAATCCGTTCGCGAAATATGGGAGTTTGAAGTTAAGGATTGGTTGAGAAACCATCAAGATTTTGGCAAGTCTGATACTGGAAACCAATAACTGGAACGGCCTAGGGGAAAAGTACACACACCATTGTAATCGGGCGAGTTTCTACTTTCAGATGCAACAGGAATTTCTCGAGTTAGTCAATCCGTTCGCGAAATATGGGAGTTTGAAGTTAAGGATTGGTTGAGAAACCATCAAAAGTTTCGCAAGTCTGATACTCGAAACCAATAACTGGAACGGCCTAGGGGAGAAGTACACACAACATAGTAATCGGGCGTGTTTCTGCTTTCAGATGCAACAGGAATTTCTCGAGTTAGTCAATCCGTTCGCGAGATATGGGAGTTTGATGTTAAGGAATGGTTGAGAAACTATCAAAATTTTCGCAAGTCTGATACTCGAAGCCAATAACTACGATGGCCTACGGCAAAAACACACACACCGTTGTAATCGGGCGAGTTTCTGCTTTCAGATGCAACAGGAATTTCTCGAGTTAGTCAATCCGTTCGCGAGATATGGTAGTCTGAAGTTAAGGAATGGTTGAGAAACCACAAAATTTTCGCAAGTCTGACACTCGAAACCAATAACTGGAACGACCTAGGGGAAAAGTACGCACACCATTGTAATCGGGCGAGTTTCTGCTTTCAGATGCGACAGGAATTTCTCGAGTTCGTCAATCCGTTCGCGAGATATGGTAGTCTGAATTTAAGGAATGGTTGAGAAACCACAAAATTTTCGCAAGTCTGACACTCGAAACCAATAACTGGAACTACCTAGGGGAAAAGTACACACACCATTGTAATCGGGCGAGTTTCTGCTTTCAGATAAAACTGGAATTTCTCGAGTTCGTCAATCCGTTCGCGAGATATGGGAGTTTGAAGTTAAGGAATGGTTGAGAAACCATCAAAATTTTCGCAAGTCTGATTCTCGAATCCTATAACTGGAACGGCCCAGGGGAAAAGTACACACACCATTGTAATCGGGCGAGTATTTACTTTCAGATGCAAGAGGTATTTCTCGAGATCGTCAATCCGTTCGCGAGGTATGGGAGTTTGAATTTAAGGAATGGTTGAGAAACCATCAAAATTTTCGCAAGTCTGATACTCGAAACCAATAACTACGATGGCCTAGGGCAAAAATACACATACCGTTGTAATCGGGCGTGTTTCTGCTTTCAGATGCAACAGGAATTTCTCGAGTTCGTCAATCCGTTCGCGAGATATGGGTGTTTGAAGTTAAGGAATGGTAGAGAAACCATCAAAATTTTCGTAAGTCTGATACTCGAAACCAATAACTACAATGGCCTAGGAGAAAAATACACATACCGTTGTAATCCTGCGAGTTTCTGCTTTCAGATGCAACAGGAATTTCTCGAGTTCGTCAATCGGTTCGCGAGATATGGGAGTTTGAAGTTAAGGAATGGTTGAGAAACCATCAAAATTTTCGCAAGTCTGATACTCGAAACCAATAACTACGATGGCCTAGGGCAAAAATACACATACCGTTGTAATCGGGCGTGTTTCTGCTTTCAGATGCAACAGGAATTTCTCGAGTTCGTCAATCCGTTCGCGAGATGTGGGTTTTTGAAGTTAAGGAATGGTAGAGAAACCATCGAAATTTTCGCAAGTCTGATACTCGAAACCAATAACTGGAACGGCCTAGGGGAGAAGTACACACACCATTGTAATCGGGCGTGTTTCTGCTTTCAGATGCAACAGGAATTTCTGGAGTTCGTCAATCCGTTCGCGAGATATGGGAGTTTGAAGTTAAGGAATGGTTGAGAAACCATCAAAATTTTCGCAAGTCTGACACTCCAGAACAATACCTACAATGGCCTAGGGGAAAAATACGCATACCGTTGTAACCGGGCCAGTTTCTGCTTTCAGATACAATAGGAATTTCTCGAGTTCGTCAATCCGTTCGCGAGATATGGGAGTTTGAAGTTAAGGAATGGTTGAGAAACTATCAAAATTTTCGCAAGTCTGATTCTCGAATCCTATAACTGGAACGGCCCAGGGGAAAAGTACACACACCATTGTAATCGGGCGAGTATTTACTTTCAGATGCAAGAGGTATTTCTCGAGATCGTCAATCCGTTCGCGAGGTATGGGAGTTTGAATTTAAGGAATGGTTGAGAAACCATCAAAATTTTCGCAAGTCTGATACTCGAAACCAATAACTACGATGGCCTAGGGCAAAAATACACATACCGTTGTAATCGGGCGTGTTTCTGCTTTCAGATGCAACAGGAATTTCTCGAGTTCGTTAATCCGTTCGCGAGATATGGGTGTTTGAAGTTAAGGAATGGTAGAGAAACCATCAAAATTTTCGTAAGTCTGATTCTCGAATACTATAACTGGAACGGCCCAGGGGAAAAGTACACACACCATTGTAATCGGGCGAGTATTTACTTTCAGATGCAAGAGGTATTTCTCGAGATCGTCAATCCGTTCGCGAGATATGGGAGTTTGAATTTAAGGAATGGTAGAGAAACCATCGAAATTTTCGCAAGTCTGATACTCGAAACCAATAACTGGAACGGCCTAGGGGAGAAGTACACACACCATTGTAATCGGGCGTGTTTCTGCTTTCAGATGCAACAGGAATTTCTGGAGTTCGTCAATCCGTTCGCGAGATATGGGAGTTTGAAGTTAAGGAATGGTTGAGAAACCATCAAATTTTTCCGAAGTCTGATACACGAAACCAATGACTACGATTGCCTAGGGCAAAAATAAACATACTGTTGTAATCGGGAGAGTTTCTGCTTTCAGACGCAACAGGAATTTCTCGAGTCAGTCAATCCGTTCGCGAAATATGGGAGTTTGAAGTTAAGGATTGGTTGAGAAACCATCAAAATTTTGGCAAGTCTGATACTCGAAACCAATAACTGGAACGGCCTAGGGGAAAAGTACACACACCACTGTAATCGGGCGAGTTTCTACTTTCAGATGCAACAGGAATTTCTCGAGTTAGTCAATCCGTTCGCGAAATATGGGAGTTTGAAGTTAAGGATTGGTTGAGAAACCATCAAAAGTTTCGCAAGTCTGATACTCGAAGCCAATAACTACGATGGCCTACGGCAAAAACACATACCGTTGTAATCGGGCGAGTTTCTGCTTTCAGATGCAACAGGAATTTCTCGAGTTAGTCAATCCGTTCGCGAGATATGGTAGTCTGAATTTAAGGAATGGTTGAGAAACCATCAAATTTTTCCGAAGTCTGATACACGAAACCAATGACTACGATTGCCTAGGGCAAAAATAAACATACTGTTGTAATCGGGAGAGTTTCTGCTTTCAGACGCAACAGGAATTTCCCGAGTTCGTCAATCCGTTCGCGAGATATGGTAGTCTGAAGTTAAGGAATGGTTGAGAAACCACAAAGTTTTCGCAAGTCTGACACTCGAAACCAATAACTGGAACGACCTAGGGGAAAAGTACGCACACCATTGTAATCGGGCGAGTTTCTGCTTTCAGATGCGACAGGAATTTCTCGAGTTCGTCAATGCGTTCGCGAGATATGGTAGTCTGAAGTTAAGGAATGGTTGAGAAACCACAAAATTTTCGCAAGTCTGACACTCGAAACCAATAACTGGAACGACCTAGGGGAAAAGTACACACACCATTGTAATCGGGCGAGTTTCTGCTTTCAGATAAAACTGGAATTTCTCGAGTTCGTCAATCCGTTCGCGAGATATGGGAGTTTGAAGTTAAGGAATGGTTGAGAAACCATCAAAATTTTCGCAAGTCTGATTCTCGAATCCTATAACTGGAACGGCCCAGGGGAAAAGTACACACACCATTGTAATCGGGCGAGTATTTACTTTCAGATGCAAGAGGTATTTCTCGAGATCGTCAATCCGTTCGCGAGGTATGGGAGTTTGAATTTAAGGAATGGTTGAGAAACCATCAAAATTTTCGCAAGTCTGATACTCGAAACCAATAACTACGATGGCCTAGGGCAAAAATACACATACCGTTGTAATCGGGCGTGTTTCTGCTTTCAGATGCAACAGGAATTTCTCGAGTTCGTCAATCCGTTCGCGAGATATGGGTGTTTGAAGTTAAGGAATGGTAGAGAAACCATCAAAATTTTCGTAAGTCTGATACTCGAAACCAATAACTACAATGGCCTAGGAGAAAAATACACATACCGTTGTAATCCTGCGAGTTTCTGCTTTCAGATGCAACAGGAATTTCTCGAGTTCGTCAATCCGTTCGCGAGATATGGGAGTTTGAATTTAAGGAATGGTTGAGAAACCATCAAAATTTTCGCAAGTCTGATACTCGAAACCAATAACTACGATGGCCTAGGGCAAAAATACACATACCGTTGTAATCGGGCGTGTTTCTGCTTTCAGATGCAACAGGAATTTCTCGAGTTCGTCAATCCGTTCGCGAGATATGGGTTTTTGAAGTTAAGGAATGGTAGAGAAACCATCGAAATTTTCGCAAGTCTGATACTCGAAACCAATAACTGGAACGGCCTAGGGGAGAAGTACACACACCATTGTAATCGGGCGTGTTTCTGCTTTCAGATGCAACAGGAATTTCTGGAGTTCGTCAATCCGTTCGCGAGATATGGGAGTTTGAAGTTAAGGAATGGTTGAGAAACCATCAAAATTTTCGCAAGTCTGATACTCGAAACCAATAACTGGAACAGCCTAGGGGAAAAGTGCAGACACCATTGTAATAGGGCTAGTTTCTACTTTCAGATGCAACAGGAATTTCTCGAGTTCGTCAATCCGTTCGCGAGATATGGGAGTTTGAACTTAAGGAATGGTTGAGAAACTATCAAAACTTTCGCAAGTCTGATACTCGAAACCAATAACTACGATGGCCTACGGCAAAAACACACATACCGTTGTAATCGGGCGAGTTTCTGCTTTCAGATGCAACAGGAATTTCTCGAGTCAGTCAATCCGTTCGCGAAATATGGGAGTTTGAAGTTAAGGATTGGTTGAGAAACCATCAAAATTTTGGCAAGTCTGATACTCGAAACCAATAACTGGAACGGCCTAGGGGAAAAGTACACACACCATTGTAATCGGGCGAGTTTCTACTTTCAGATGCAACAGGAATTTCTCGAGTTAGTCAATCCGTTCGCGAAATATGGGAGTTTGAAGTTAAGGATTGGTTGAGAAACCATCAAAAGTTTCGCAAGTCTGATACTCGAAACCAATAACTGGAACGGCCTAGGGGAGAAGTACACACAACATTGTAATCGGGCGTGTTTCTGCTTTCAGATGCAACAGGAATTTCTCGAGTTAGTCAATCCGTTCGCGAGATATGGGAGTTTGATGTTAAGGAATGGTTGAGAAACTATCAAAATTTTCGCAAGTCTGATACTCGAAACCAATAACTACGATGGCCTACGGAAAAAACACACATACCGTTGTAATCGGGCGAGTTTCTGCTTTCAGATGCAACAGGAATTTCTCGAGTCAGTCAATCCGTTCGCGAAATATGGGAGTTTGAAGTTAAGGATTGGTTGAGAAACCATCAAAATTTTGGCAAGTCTGATACTCGAAACCAATAACTGGAACGGCCTAGGGGAAAAGTACACACACCATTGTAATCGGGCGAGTTTCTACTTTCAGATGCAACAGGAATTTCTCGAGTTAGTCAATCCGTTCGCGAAATATGGGAGTTTGAAGTTAAGGATTGGTTGAGAAACCATCAAAAGTTTCGCAAGTCTGATACTCGAAACCAATAACTGGAACGGCCTAGGGGAGAAGTACACACAACATTGTAATCGGGCGTGTTTCTGCTTTCAGATGCAACAGGAATTTCTCGAGTTAGTCAATCCGTTCGCGAGATATGGGAGTTTGATGTTAAGGAATGGTTGAGAAACTATCAAAATTTTCGCAAGTCTGATACTCGAAACCAATAACTACGATGGCCTACGGCAAAAACACACATACCGTTGTAATCGGGCGAGTTTCTGCTTTCAGATGCAACAGGAATTTCTCGAGTTAGTCAATCCGTTCGCGAGATATGGTAGTCTGAATTTAAGGAATGGTTGAGAAACCATCAAATTTTTCCGAAGTCTGATACTCGAAACCAATGACTACGATTAACTAGGGCAAAAATAAGCATACCGTTGTAATCGGGAGAGTTTCTGCTTTCAGACGCAACAGGAATTTCCCGAGTTCGTCAATCCGTTCGCGAGATATGGTAGTCTGAAGTTAAGGAATGGTTGAGAAACCACAAAATTTTCGCAAGTCTGACACTCGAAACCAATAACTGGAAAGACCTAGGGGAAAAGTACACACAGCATTGTTATCGGGCGAGTTTCTGCTTTCAGATAAAACTGGAATTTCTCGAGTTCGTCAATCCGTTCGCGAGATATGGGAGTTTGAGGTTAAGGAATGGTTGAGAAACCATCAAAATTTTCGCAAGTCTGATTCTCGAAACCTATAACTGGAACGGCCCAGGGGAATAGTACACACACCATTGTAATCGGGCGAGTATTTACTTTCAGATGCAAGAGGAATTTCTCGAGTTCGTCAATCCGTTCGCGAGGTATGGGAGTTTGAATTTAAGGAATTGTTGAGAAACCATCAAAATTTTCGCAAGTCTGATACTCGAAACAAATGACTACGATTGCCTAGGGCAAAAATAAACATACCGTTGTAATCGGGAGAGTTTCTGCTTTCAGACGCAACAGGAATTTCCCGAGTTCGTCAATCCGTTCGCGAGATATGGTAGTCTGAAGTTAAGAAATGGTTGAGAAACCACAAAATTTTCGCAAGTCTGACACTCGAAACCAATAACTGGAACGACCTAGGGGAAAAGTACGCACACCATTGTAATCGGGCGAGTTTCTGCTTTCAGATGCAACAGGAATTTCTCGATTTCGTCAATCCTTTCGCGCGATATGGTAGTCTGAAGTTAAGGAATGGTTGAGAAACCACAAAATTTTCGCAAGTCTGACACTCGAAACCAATAACTGGAAAGACCTAGGGGAAAAGTACACACAGCATTGTTATCGGGCGAGTTTCTGCTTTCAGATAAAACTGGAATTTCTCGAGTTCGTCAATCCGTTCGCGAGATATGGGAGTTTGAAGTTAAGGAATGGTTGAGAAACCATCAAAATTTTCGCAAGTCTGATTCTCGAAACCTATAACTGGAACGGCCCAGGGGAATAGTACACACACCATTGTAATCGGGCGAGTATTTACTTTCACATGCAAGAGGAATTTCTCGAGTTCGTCAATCCGTTCGCGAGGTATGGGAGTTTGAATTTAAGGAATTGTTGAGAAACCATCAAAATTTTCGCAAGTCTGATACTCGAAACCAATAACTGGAACGCCCTGGTGGAAAAATACATATACCGCTGTAATCGGGCGAGTTTCTGCTTTCAGATGCAACAGGAATTGCTCGAGTTCGTCAATCCGTTCGCGAGATATGGTAGTCTGAAGTTAAGGAATGGTTGAGAAACCACAAAATTTTCGCAAGTCTGACACTCGAAACCAATAACTGGAACGACCTAGGGGAAAAGTACACACACCATTGTAATCGGGCGAGTTTCTGCTTTCAGATAAAACTGGAATTTCTCGAGTTCGTCAATCCGTTCGCGAGATATGGGAGTTTGAAGTTAAGGAATGGTTGAGAAACCATCAAAATTTTCGCAAGTCTGATTCTCGAATCCTATAACTGGAACGGCCCAGGGGAAAAGTACACACACCATTGTAATCGGGCGAGTATTTACTTTCAGATGCAAGAGGTATTTCTCGAGATCGTCAATCCGTTCGCGAGGTATGGGAGTTTGAATTTAAGGAATGGTTGGGAAACCATCAAAATTTTCGCAAGTCTGATACTCGAAACCAATAACTACGATGGCCTAGGTCAAAAATACACATACCTTTGTAATCAAGCGTGTTTCTGTTTTCAGATGCAACAGGAATTTCTCGAGTTCGTCAATCCGTTCGCGAGATATGGGAGCTTGAAGTTAAGGAATGGTTGAGAAACCATCAAAATTTTCGCAAGTCTGACACTCGAAACCAATAACTACAATGGCCCAGGAGAAAAATACACATACCGTTGTAATCGTGCGAGTTTCTGCTTTCAGATGCAACTGGAATTTCTCGAGTTAGTCAATCCGTTCGCGAGATATGGGAGTTTGAAGTTAAGGAATGGTTGAGAAACTATCAAAATTTTCGCAAGTCTGATACTCGAAAGCAATAACTACGATGGCCTACGGCAAAAACACACATACCGTTGTAATTGGGCGAGTTTCTGTTTTCAGATGCAACAGGAATTTCTCGAGTCAGTCAATCCGTTCGCGAAATATGGGAGTTTGAAGTTAAGGATTGGTTGAGAAACCATCAAAATTTTCGCAAGTCTGATACTCGAAACCAATAACTGGAACGGCCTAGGGGAAAAGTACACACACCATTGTAATCGGGCGAGTTTCTACTTTCAGATGCAACAGGAATTTCCCGAGTTAGTCAATCCGTTCGCGAAATATGGGAGTTTGAAGTTAAGGATTGGTTGAGAAACCATCAAAAGTTTCGCAAGTCTGATACTCGAAACCAATAACTGGAACGGCCTAGGGGAGAAGTACACACACCATTGTAATCGGGCGTGTTTCTGCTTTCAGATGCAACAGGAATTTCTCGAGTTAGTCAATCCGTTCGCGAGATATGGGAGTTTGATGTTAAGGAATGGTTGAGAAACTATCAAAATTTTCGCAAGTCTGATACTCGAAACCAATAACTGGAACAGCCTACGGGAAAAGTGCAGACACCATTGTAATAGGGCTAGTTTCTACTTTCAGATGAAACAGGAATTTCTCGAGTTCGTCAATCCGTTCGCGAGATATGGGAGTTTGAACTTAAGGAGTGGTTGAGAAACCATCATAATTTTCGCAAGTCTGATGCTCGAAACCAATAACTGGTACGGGCTAGGGGAAAAATACACACACCATTGTAATAGGGCGAGTTTCTACTTTCAGATGCAACAGAAATTTCTCGAGTTCGTCAATCCGTTCGCGAGATATGGGAGTTTGAAGTTAAGGAATGGTTGAGAAACCATCAAAATTTTCGCAATTCTGATACTCGAAACCAATAACTGGAACGGCTTAGGGGAAAAGTACGCATATCATTGTAATCGGGCGAGTTTCTACTTTCAGATGCAACAGGAATTTCTCGAGTTCGTCCATCCGTTCGCGAGATATGGGAGTTTAAAGTTAAGGAATGGTTGAGAAACTATCAAAATTTTCGCAAGTCTGATACTCGAAACCAATAACTACGATGGCCTACGGCAAAAACACACATACCGTTGTAATCGGGCGAGTTTCTGCTTTCAGATGCAACAGGAGTTTCTCGAGTTCGTCAATCCGTTCGCGAGATATGGGAGTTTGAAGTTAAGGAATGGTTGAGAAACTATCAAAATTTTCGCAAGTCTGATACTCGAAAGCAATAACTACGACGGCCTACGGCAAAAACACAAATACCGTTGTAATCGGGCGAGTTTCTGCTTTCAGATGCAACAGGAATTTCTCGAGTTAGTCAATCCGTTCGCGAGATATGGGAGTTTGATGTTAAGGAATGGTTGAGAAACTATCAATATTTTCGCAAGTCTGATACTCGAAACCAATAACTACGACGGCCTACGGCAAAAACACAAATACCGTTGTAATCGGGCGAGTTTCTGCTTTCAGATGCAACAGGAATTTCTCGAGTTCGTCAATCCGTTCGCGAGATATGGGAGTTTGAAGTTAAGGAATGGTTGAGAAACCATCCAAATTTTCGCAAGTCTGACACTCGAAACCAATAACTACAATGGCATAGGGGAAAAATACACATACCGTTGTAATCGGGAGAGTGTCTACTTTCAGATGCAACAGGAACTTCTCGAGTTAGTCAATCCGTTCGCGAGATATGGGAGTTTGAATTTAAGGAATGGTTGAGAAACATTCAAAATTCTCGCAAGTCTGATACTCGAAACCAATAACTGGAACGCCCTGGGGGAAAAATACACATACCGTTGTAATCGGGCGAGTTTCTGCTTTCAGATGCACCAGGAATTTCTCGAGTTGGTCAATCCGATCGCGAGATATGGTAGTCTGAAGTTAAGGAATGGTTGAGAAACTACAAAATTTTCGCAAGTCTGACGCTCGAAACCAATAACTGGAAAGCCTAGGAGAAAAGTACACACACCATTGTAACCGGGCGAGTTTCTACTTTCAGATGCAACAGGAATTTGTCGAGTTCGTCAATCCGTTCGCGAGATATGGGAGTTTGAATTTAAGGAATGGTTGAGAAACCATCAAAATTTTCGCCAGTCTGATACTCGCAACCAATAACTGGAGAGGCCTAGGGGAAAAGTACACACACCATTGTAATCGGGCGAGTTTCTACTTTCAGATGCAACAGGAATTTCTCGAGTTAGTCAATCCGTTCGCGAGATATGGGAGTTTGAAGTTAAGGAATGGTTGAGAAACCATCAAAATTTTCGCAAGTCTGATACACGAAACCTATAACTGGAATGGCCTAGGGGAAAAGTACACACAACATTGTAATCGGGAGAGATTCTGCTTTCAGATAAGACTGGAATTTCTTGAGTTCGTCAATCCGTTCGCGAGATATGGGAGTTTGAAGTTAAGGAATGGCAGGGAAACCATCAAAATTTTCGCAAGTCTGATACTCGAAACCAATAACTGGAACGCCCTAGGGGGAAAGTACCCACACCATTGTGATCGGGCGAGTTTCTACTTTCAGATGCAACAGGAATTTCTCGAGTTAGTCCATCCGTTCGCGAGATATGGGAGTTTGAATTTAAGGAACGGTTGATTAACCATCAAAATTTTCGCAAGTCTGATACTCTAAACCAATAACTACAATGGCCTAGGGGAAAATTACACATACCGTTGTAATCGGGCGGGTTTCTGCTTTCAGATGCACCAGGAATTTCTCGAGTTCGTCAGTCCGTTCACGAGATATGGGAGTTTGAAGTTAAGAAATGGTTGAGACACCATCAAAATTTACGCAAGTCTGATAGGCGAAACCAATAACTTCGATGGCCTAGGGCAAAAATACACATACCGTTGTAATCGGGCGTGTTTCTGCTTTCAGATGCAACAGGAATTTCTCGAGTTCGTCAATCCGTTCGCGAGATATAGGAGTTTGAAGTTAAGGAATAGTTGAGAAACCTTAAAAATTTTCGCAAGTCTGATACTCGAAACCAATAACTGGAACGCCCTAGGGGGAAAGTACCCACACCATTGTGATCGGGCGAGTTTCTACTTTCAGATGCAACAGGAATTTCTCGAGTTAGTCAATCCGTTCGCGAGATATTGGAGTTTGAAGTTAAGGAATGGTTGAGAAACCATCTAAATTTTCGCAATTCTGATACTCGAAACCAATAACTGGAACGGCCTAGGGGAAAAGTACACACACCATTGTAATCGGGCGAGTTTCTACTTTCAGATGCAACAGGAATTTGTCGAGTTCGTCAATCCGTTCGCGAGATATGGGAGTTTGAATTTAAGGAATGGTTGAGAAACCATCAAAATTTTCGCAAGTCTGATACTCGAAACCAATAACTGGAGAGGCCTAGGGGAAAAGTACACACACCATTGTAATCGGGCGAGTTTCTACTTTCAGATGCAACAGGAATTTCTCGAGTTAGTCAATCCGTTCGCGAGATATGGGAGTTTGAAGTTAAGGAATGGATGAGAAACCATCAAAATTTTCGCAAGTCTGATACACGAAACCTATAACTGGAATGGCCTAGGGGAAAAGTACACACACCATTGTAATCGGGAGAGTTTCTGCTTTCAGGTAAAACTGGAATTTCTCGAGTTCGTCAATCCGTTCGCGAGATATGGGAGTTTGAAGTTAAGGAATGGCAGGGAAACCATCAAAATTTTCGCAAGTCTGATACTCGAAACCAATAACTGGAGAGGCCTAGGGGAAAAGTACACACACCATTGTAATCGGGCGAGTTTCTACTTTCAGATGCAACAGGAATTTCTCGAGTTAGTCAATCCGTTCGCGAGATATGGGAGTTTGAAGTTAAGGAATGGATGAGAAACCATCAAAATTTTCGCAAGTCTGATACACGAAACCTATAACTGGAATGGCCTAGGGGAAAAGTACACACACCATTGTAATCGGGAGGGTTTCTGCTTTCAGGTAAAACTGGAATTTCTCGAGTTCGTCAATCCGTTCGCGAGATATGGGAGTTTGAAGTTAAGGAATGGCAGGGAAACCATCAAAATTTTCGCAAGTCTGATACTCGAAACCAATAACTGGAACGGCCTAGGGGAAAAGTACACACACCATTGTAATCGGGCAAGTTTTTACTTTCAGATGCAAGAGGAATTTCTCGAGTTCCTCAATCCGTTCGCGAGATATGGGAGTTTGAATTTAACGAATGGTTGAGAAACCATCAAAATTTTCGCAAGTCTGATACGCGAAACCAATAACTACGATGGCCTAGGGCAAAAATACACATACCGTTGTAATCGGGCGGGTTTCTGCTTTCAGATGCACCAGGAATTTCTCGAGTTCGTCAATCCGTTCACGAGATATGGGAGTTTGAACTTAAGGAGTGGTTGAGAAACCATCATAATTTTCGCAAGTCTGATACTCGAAACCAATAACTGGAACGGCCTAGGGGAACAGTACGCACATCATTGTAATCGGGCGAGTTTCTACTTTCAGATGCAACAGGAATTTCTCGAGTTCGTCAATCCGTTCGCAAGATATGGGAGTTTGAACTTAAGGAATGGTTGAGAAACCATCAAAATTTTCGCAAGGCTGATATACGATACCAATAACTGGAACGCCCTGGGGGAAAAATACACATACCGTTGTAGTAGGGCGAGTTTCTGCTTTCAGATGCAACAGGAATTTCTCGAGTTCGTCAATCCGTTCGCGAGATATGGGAGCTTGAAGTTAAGGAATGGTTGAGAAACCATCAAAATTTTCGCAAGTCTGGCACTCGAAACCAATAACTACAATGGCCTAGGGGAAAAATACACATACCGTTGAAATCGTGCGAGTTTCTGCTTTTAGATGCAATAGGGATTTCTCGAGTTCGTCAATCCGTTCGAGAGATATGGGAGTTTGAAGTTAAGGAATGGTTGAGAAACCATCAAAATTTTCGCAAGTCTGATACTCGAAAACAATAACTGGAACGCCCTCGGGGAAGAAGCACACACACCATTGTAATCGGGCGAGTTTCTACTTTCAGATGCAACAGGAATTTCTCGAGTTAGTCAATCCGTTCGCGAGATATGGGAGTTTGAAGTTAAGGAATGGTTGAGAAACCATCAAAATTTTCGCAATTCTGATACTCGAAACCAATAACTGGAACGGCCTAGGAGAAAAGTACACACACCATTGTAATCGGGCGAGTTTCTACTTTCAGATGCAACAGGAATTTGTCGAGTTCGTCAATCCGTTCGCGAGATATGGGAGTTTGAATTTAAGGAATGGTTGAGAAACCATCAAAATTTTCGCAAGTCTGATACACGAAACCAATAACTGGAGAGGCCTAGGGGAAAAGTACACACACCATTGTAATCGGGCGAGTTTCTACTTTCAGATGCAACAGGAATTTCTCGAGTTAGTCAATCCGTTCGCGAGATATGGGAGTTTGAAGTTAAGGAATGGTAGGGAAACCATCAAAATTTTCGCAAGTCTGCTAGTCGAAACCAATAACTACGATGGCCTAGGGCAAAAATACACATACCTTTGTAATCGAGCGTGTTTCTGCTTTCAGATGCAACAGGAATTTCTCGTGTTCGTCAATCCGTTCACGAGATATGGGAGTTTGAAGTTAAGAAATGGTTGAGACACCATCAAAATTTTCGCAAGTCTGATACTCGAAACCAATAACTGGAAAGCCAAGGAGAAAAGTACACACACCATTGTAACCGGGCGAGTTTCTACTTTCAGATGCAACAGGAATTTGTCGAGTTCGTCAATCCGTTCGCGAGATATGGGAGTTTGAATTTAAGGAATGGTTGAGAAACCATCAAAATTTTCGCAAGTCTGATACTCGAAACCAATAACTGGAGATGCCTAGGGGAAAAGTACACACACCATTGTAATCGGGCGAGTTTCTACTTTCAGATGCAACAGGAATTTCTCGAGTTAGTCAATCCGTTCGCGAGATATGGGAGTTTGAAGTTAAGGAATGGTTGAGAAACCATCAAAATTTTCGCAAGTCTGATACACGAAACCTATAACTGGAATGGCCTAGGGGAAAAGTACACACAACATTGTAATCGGGAGAGATTCTGCTTTCAGATAAGACTGGAATTTCTTGAGTTCGTCAATCCGTTCGCGAGATATGGGAGTTTGAAGTTAAGGAATGGCAGGGAAACCATCAAAATTTTCGCAAGTCTGATACTCGAAACCAATAACTGGAACGCCCTAGGGGGAAAGTACCCACACCATTGTGATTGGGCGAGTTTCTACTTTCAGATGCAACAGGAATTTCTCGAGTTAGTCAATCCGTTCGCGAGATATGGGAGTTTGAATTTAAGGAACGGTTGATTAACCATCAAAATTTTCGCAAGACTGATACTCTAAACCAATAACTACAATGGCCTAGGGGAAAATTACACATACCGTTGTAATCGGGCGGGTTTCTGCTTTCAGATGTACCAGGAATTTCTCGAGTTCGTCAATCCGCTCCCGAGATATGGGAGTTTGAAGTTAAGAAATGGTTGAGACACCATCAAAATTGTCGCAAGTCTGATACTCGAAACCAATAACTGGAACGGCCTAAAGGAAAAGCACACACTCCATTGTAATCGGGCGGGTTTCTGCTTTCAGATGCACCAGGAATTTCTCGAGTTCGTCAATCCGTTCACGAGATATGGGAGTTTGAAGTTAAGAAATGGTTGAGACACCATCAAAATTTACGCAAGTCTGATAGGCGAAACCAATAACTACGATGGCCTAGGGCAAAAATACACATACCGTTGTAATCGGGCGTGTTTCTGCTTTCAGATGCAACAGGAATTTCTCGAGTTCGTCAATCCGTTCGCGAGATATAGGAGTTTGAAGTTAAGGAATAGTTGAGAAACCTTAAAAATTTTCGCAAGTCTGATACTCGAAACCAATAACTGGAACGCCCTAGGGGGAAAGTACCCACACCATTGTGATCAGGCGAGTTTCTACTTTCAGATGCAACAGGAATTTCTCGAGTTAGTCAATCCGTTCGCGAGATATGGGAGTTTGAAGTTAAGGAATGGTTGAGAAACCATCTAAATTTTCGCAATTCTGATACTCGAAACCAATAACTGGAACGGCCTAGGGGAAAAGTACACACACCATTGTAATCGGGCGAGTTTCTACTTTCAGATGCAACAGGAATTTGTCGAGTTCGTCAATCCGTCGCGAGATATGGGAGTTTGAATTTAAGGAATGGTTGAGAAACCATCAAAATTTTCGCAAGTCTGATACTCGAAACCAATAACTGGAGAGGCCTAGGGGAAAAGTACACACACCATTGTAATCGGGCGAGTTTCTACTTTCAGATGCAACAGGAATTTCTCGAGTTAGTCAATCCGTTCGCGAGATGTGGGAGTTTGAAGTTAAGGAATGGATGAGAAACCATCAAAATTTTCGCAAGTCTGATACACGAAACCTATAACTGGAATGGCCTAGGGGAAAAGTACACACACCATTGTAATCGGGAGAGTTTCTGCTTTCAGGTAAAACTGGAATTTCTCGAGTTCGTCAATCCGTTCGCGAGATATGGGAGTTTGAAGTTAAGGAATGGCAGGGAAACCATCAAAATTTTCGCAAGTCTGATACTCGAAACCAATAACTGGAACGGCCTAGGGGAAAAGTACACACACCATTGTAATCGGGCAAGTTTTTACTTTCAGATGCAAGAGGAATTTCTCGAGTTCGTCAATCCGTTCGCGAGATATGGGAGTTTGAATTTAACGATTGGTTGAGAAACCATCAAAATTTTCGCAAGTCTGATACGCGAAACCAATAACTACGATGGCCTAGGGCAAAAATACACATACCGTTGTAATCGGGCGGGTTTCTGCTTTCAGATGCACCAGGAATTTCTCGAGTTCGTCAATCCGTTCACGAGATATGGGAGTTTGAACTTAAGGAGTGGTTGAGAAACCATCATAATTTTCGCAAGTCTGATACTCGAAACCAATAACTGGAACGGCCTAGTGGAAAAGTACGCACATCATTGTAATCGGGCGAGTTTCTACTTTCAGATGCAACAGGAATTTCTCGAGTTCGTCAATCCGTTCGCAAGATATGGGAGTTTGAACTTAAGGAATGGTTGAGAAACCATCAAAATTTTCGCAAGGCTGATATACGATACCAATAACTGGAACGGCCTAGGGGCAAAGTACAAACACCATGGTAATCGGGCGAGTTTCTACTTTCAGATGCAACAGGAACTTCTCGAGTTCGTCATTCCGTTCACGAGATATGGAAGTTTGAAGTTAAGGATTGGTTGTGAATCCATCAAAATTTTCGCAATTCTGATACTCGAAGCCAATAACTACAATGGCCTAGGCGAAAAGTACACACACCGTTGTAATCGGGCGAGTTTCTACTTTCAGATGCAACAGGAACTCCTCGAGTTAGTCAATCCGTTCGCGAGATATGGGAGTATGAAGTTAAGGAATGGTTGAGAAACCATCAAAATTTTCGCAAGTCTGATACTCGAAACCAATAACTGGAACGCCCTGGGGGAAAAATACACATACCGTTGTAGTAGGGCGAGTTTCTGCTTTCAGATGCAACAGGAATTTCTCGAGTTCGTCAATCCGTTCGCGAGATATGGGAGCTTGAAGTTAAGGAATGGTTGAGAAACCATCAAAATTTTCGCAAGTCTGGCACTCGAAACCAATAACTACAATGGCCTAGGGGAAAAATACACATACCGTTGAAATCGTGCGAGTTTCTGCTTTTAGATGCAATAGGGATTTCTCGAGTTCGTCAATCCGTTCGAGAGATATGGGAGTTTGAAGTTAAGGAATGGTTGAGAAACCATTAAAATTTTCGCAAGTCTGATACACGAAACCGATAACTGGAATAGCCTAGGGGAAATGTACACACACCATTGTAATCGGGAGAGTTTCTGCTTTCAGATAAAACTGGAATTTCTCGAGTTCGTCAATCCGTTCGCGAGATATGGGAGTTTGAAGTTAAGGAATGGTTGAGAAACCATCAAAATTTTCGCAAGTCTGATTCTCGAATCCTATAACTGGAACGGCCCAGGGGAAAAGTACACACACCATTGTAATCGGGCGAGTATTTACTTTCAGATGCAAGAGGTATTTCTCGAGATCGTCAATCCGTTCGCGAGGTATGGGAGTTTGAATTTAAGGAATGGTTGGGAAACCATCAAAATTTTCGCAAGTCTGATACTCGAAACCAATAACTACGATGGCCTAGGTCAAAAATACACATACCTTTGTAATCAAGCGTGTTTCTGTTTTCAGATGCAACAGGAATTTCTCGAGTTCGTCAATCCGTTCGCGAGATATGGGAGCTTGAAGTTAAGGAATGGTTGAGAAACCATCAAAATTTTCGCAAGTCTGACACTCGAAACCAATAACTACAATGGCCCAGGAGAAAAATACACATACCGTTGTTATCGTGCGAGTTTCTGCTTTCAGATGCAACTGGAATTTCTCGAGTTAGTCAATCCGTTCGCGAGATATGGGAGTTTGAAGTTAAGGAATGGTTGAGAAACTATCAAAATTTTCGCAAGTCTGATACTCGAAAGCAATAACTACGATGGCCTACGGCAAAAACACACATACCGTTGTAATTGGGCGAGTTTCTGTTTTCAGATGCAACAGGAATTTCTCGAGTCAGTCAATCCGTTCGCGAAATATGGGAGTTTGAAGTTAAGGTTGGTTGAGAAACCATCAAAATTTTCGCAAGTCTGATACTCGAAACCAATAACTGGAACGGCCTAGGGGAAAAGTACACACACCATTGTAATCGGGCGAGTTTCTACTTTCAGATGCAACAGGAATTTCCCGAGTTAGTCAATCCGTTCGCGAAATATGGGAGTTTGAAGTTAAGGATTGGTTGAGAAACCATCAAAAGTTTCGCAAGTCTGATACTCGAAACCAATAACTGGAACGGCCTAGGGGAGAAGTACACACACCATTGTAATCGGGCGTGTTTCTGCTTTCAGATGCAACAGGAATTTCTCGAGTTAGTCAATCCGTTCGCGAGATATGGGAGTTTGATGTTAAGGAATGGTTGAGAAACTATCAAAATTTTCGCAAGTCTGATACTCGAAACCAATAACTGGAACAGCCTACGTGAAAAGTGCAGACACCATTGTAATAGGGCTAGTTTCTACTTTCAGATGAAACAGGAATTTCTCGAGTTCGTCAATCCGTTCGCGAGATATGGGAGTTTGAACTTAAGGAGTGGTTGAGAAACCATCATAATTTTCGCAAGTCTGATGCTCGAAACCAATAACTGGTACGGGCTAGGGGAAAAATACACACACCATTGTAATAGGGCGAGTTTCTACTTTCAGATGCAACAGAAATTTCTCGAGTTCGTCCATCCGTTCGCGAGATATGGGAGTTTAAAGTTAAGGAATGGTTGAGAAACTATCAAAATTTTCGCAAGTCTGATACTCGAAAGCAATAACTACGACGGCCTACGGCAAAAACACACATACCGTTGTAATCGGGCGAGTTTCTGCTTTCAGATGCAACAGGAGTTTCTC
Source organism: Ptiloglossa arizonensis (assembly GCF_051014685.1). Taxonomy (NCBI): domain Eukaryota; kingdom Metazoa; phylum Arthropoda; class Insecta; order Hymenoptera; family Colletidae; genus Ptiloglossa; species Ptiloglossa arizonensis. Next base: position 785,434 of record NW_027478433.1, on the reverse strand, counting down.
GAGTTCGTCAATCCGTTCGCGAGATATGGGAGTTTGAAGTTAAGGAATGGTTGAGAAACTATCAAAATTTTCGCAAGTCTGATACTCGAAACCAATAACTGGAACAGCCTACGGGAAAAGTGCAGACACCATTGTAATAGGGCTAGTTTCTACTTTCAGATGAAACAGGAATTTCTCGAGTTCGTCAATCCGTTCGCGAGATATGGGAGTTTGAAGTTAAGGAATGGTTGAGAAACCATCAAAATTTTCGCAATTCTGATACTCGAAACCAATAACTGGAACGGCTTAGGGGAAAAGTACGCATATCATTGTAATCGGGCGAGTTTCTACTTTCAGATGCAACAGGAATTTCTCGAGTTCGTCCATCCGTTCGCGAGATATGGGAGTTTAAAGTTAAGGAATGGTTGAGAAACTATCAAAATTTTCGCAAGTCTGATACTCGAAACCAATAACTACGATGGCCTACGGCAAAAACACACATACCGTTGTAATCGGGCGAGTTTCTGCTTTCAGATGCAACAGGAGTTTCTCGAGTTCGTCAATCCGTTCGCGAGATATGGGAGTTTGAAGTTAAGGAATGGTTGAGAAACTATCAAAATTTTCGCAAGTCTGATACTCGAAAGCAATAACTACGACGGCCTACGGCAAAAACACAAATACCGTTGTAATCGGGCGAGTTTCTGCTTTCAGATGCAACAGGAATTTCTCGAGTTAGTCAATCCGTTCGCGAGATATGGGAGTTTGATGTTAAGGAATGGTTGAGAAACTATCAATATTTTCGCAAGTCTGATACTCGAAACCAATAACTACGACGGCCTACGGCAAAAACACAAATACCGTTGTAATCGGGCGAGTTTCTGCTTTCAGATGCACCAGGAATTTCTCGAGTTGGTCAATCCGATCGCGAGATATGGTAGTCTGAAGTTAAGGAATGGTTGAGAAACTACAAAATTTTCGCAAGTCTGACGCTCGAAACCAATAACTGGAAAGCCTAGGAGAAAAGTACACACACCATTGTAACCGGGCGAGTTTCTACTTTCAGATGCAACAGGAATTTGTCGAGTTCGTCAATCCGTTCGCGAGATATGGGAGTTTGAATTTAAGGAATGGTTGAGAAACCATCAAAATTTTCGCAAGTCTGATACTCGCAACCAATAACTGGAGAGGCCTAGGGGAAAAGTACACACACCATTGTAATCGGGCGAGTTTCTACTTTCAGATGCAACAGGAATTTCTCGAGTTAGTCAATCCGTTCGCGAGATATGGGAGTTTGAAGTTAAGGAATGGTTGAGAAACCATCAAAATTTTCGCAAGTCTGATACACGAAACCTATAACTGGAATGGCCTAGGGGAAAAGTACACACAACATTGTAATCGGGAGAGATTCTGCTTTCAGATAAGACTGGAATTTCTTGAGTTCGTCAATCCGTTCGCGAGATATGGGAGTTTGAAGTTAAGGAATGGCAGGGAAACCATCAAAATTTTCGCAAGTCTGATACTCGAAACCAATAACTGGAACGCCCTAGGGGAAAAGTACACACACCATTGTAATCGGGCGAGTTTCTACTTTCAGATGCAACAGGTATTTCTCGAGTTAGTCAATCCGTTCGCGAGATATGGGAGTTTGAAGTTAAGGAATGGATGAGAAACCATCAAAATTTTCGCAAGTCTGATACACGAAACCTATAACTGGAATGGCCTAGGGGAAAAGTACACACACCATTGTAATCGGGAGGGTTTCTGCTTTCAGGTAAAACTGGAATTTCTCGAGTTCGTCAATCCGTTCGCGAGATATGGGAGTTTGAAGTTAAGGAATGGCAGGGAAACCATCAAAATTTTCGCAAGTCTGATACTCGAAACCAATAACTGGAACGGCCTAGGGGAAAAGTACACACACCATTGTAATCGGGCAAGTTTTTACTTTCAGATGCAAGAGGAATTTCTCGAGTTCGTCAATCCGTTCGCAAGATATGGGAGTTTGAACTTAAGGAATGGTTGAGAAACCATCAAAATTTTCGCAAGGCTGATATACGATACCAATAACTGGAACGCCCTGGGGGAAAAATACACATACCGTTGTAGTAGGGCGAGTTTCTGCTTTCAGATGCAACAGGAATTTCTCGAGTTCGTCAATCCGTTCGCGAGATATGGGAGCTTGAAGTTAAGGAATGGTTGAGAAACCATCAAAATTTTCGCAAGTCTGGCACTCGAAACCAATAACTACAATGGCCTAGGGGAAAAATACACATACCGTTGAAATCGTGCGAGTTTCTGCTTTTAGATGCAATAGGGATTTCTCGAGTTCGTCAATCCGTTCGAGAGATATGGGAGTTTGAAGTTAAGGAATGGTTGAGAAACCATCAAAATTTTCGCAAGTCTGATACTCGAAAACAATAACTGGAACGCCCTCGGGGAAGAAGCACACACACCATTGAAATCGGGCGAGTTTCTACTTTCAGATGCAACAGGAATTTCTCGAGTTAGTCAATCCGTTCGCGAGATATGGGAGTTTGAAGTTAAGGAATGGTTGAGAAACCATCAAAATTTTCGCAATTCTGATACTCGAAACCAATAACTGGAACGGCCTAGGAGAAAAGTACACACACCATTGTAATCGGGCGAGTTTCTACTTTCAGATGCAACAGGAATTTGTCGAGTTCGTCAATCCGTTCGCGAGATATGGGAGTTTGAATTTAAGGAATGGTTGAGAAACCATCAAAATTTTCGCAAGTCTGATACACGAAACCAATAACTGGAGAGGCCTAGGGGAAAAGTACACACACCATTGTAATCGGGCGAGTTTCTACTTTCAGATGCAACAGGAATTTCTCGAGTTAGTCAATCCGTTCGCGAGATATGGGAGTTTGAAGTTAAGGAATGGTAGGGAAACCATCAAAATTTTCGCAAGTCTGCTAGTCGAAACCAATAACTACGATGGCCTAGGGCAAAAATACACATACCTTTGTAATCGAGCGTGTTTCTGCTTTCAGATGCAACAGGAATTTCTCGTGTTCGTCAATCCGTTCACGAGATATGGGAGTTTGAAGTTAAGAAATGGTTGAGACACCATCAAAATTTTCGCAAGTCTGATACTCGAAACCAATAACTGGAAAGCCAAGGAGAAAAGTACACACACCATTGTAACCGGGCGAGTTTCTACTTTCAGATGCAACAGGAATTTGTCGAGTTCGTCAATCCGTTCGCGAGATATGGGAGTTTGAATTTAAGGAATGGTTGAGAAACCATCAAAATTTTCGCAAGTCTGATACTCGAAACCAATAACTGGAGATGCCTAGGGGAAAAGTACACACACCATTGTAATCGGGCGAGTTTCTACTTTCAGATGCAACAGGAATTTCTCGAGTTAGTCAATCCGTTCGCGAGATATGGGAGTTTGAAGTTAAGGAATGGTTGAGAAACCATCAAAATTTTCGCAAGTCTGATACACGAAACCTATAACTGGAATGGCCTAGGGGAAAAGTACACACAACATTGTAATCGGGAGAGATTCTGCTTTCAGATAAGACTGGAATTTCTTGAGTTCGTCAATCCGTTCGCGAGATATGGGAGTTTGAAGTTAAGGAATGGCAGGGAAACCATCAAAATTTTCGCAAGTCTGATACTCGAAACCAATAACTGGAACGCCCTAGGGGGAAAGTACCCACACCATTGTGATTGGGCGAGTTTCTACTTTCAGATGCAACAGGAATTTCTCGAGTTAGTCAATCCGTTCGCGAGATATGGGAGTTTGAATTTAAGGAACGGTTGATTAACCATCAAAATTTTCGCAAGTCTGATACTCTAAACCAATAACTACAATGGCCTAGGGGAAAATTACACATACCGTTGTAATCGGGCGGGTTTCTGCTTTCAGATGTACCAGGAATTTCTCGAGTTCGTCAATCCGCTCCCGAGATATGGGAGTTTGAAGTTAAGAAATGGTTGAGACACCATCAAAATTGTCGCAAGTCTGATACTCGAAACCAATAACTGGAACGGCCTAAAGGAAAAGCACACACTCCATTGTAATCGGGCGGGTTTCTGCTTTCAGATGCACCAGGAATTTCTCGAGTTCGTCAATCCGTTCACGAGATATGGGAGTTTGAAGTTAAGAAATGGTTGAGACACCATCAAAATTTACGCAAGTCTGATACGCGAAACCAATAACTACGATGGCCTAGGGCAAAAATACACATACCGTTGTAATCGGGCGTGTTTCTGCTTTCAGATGCAACAGGAATTTCTCGAGTTCGTCAATCCGTTCGCGAGATATAGGAGTTTGAAGTTAAGGAATAGTTGAGAAACCTTAAAAATTTTCGCAAGTCTGATACTCGAAACAAATAACTGGAACGCCCTAGGGGGAAAGTACCCACACCATTGTGATCAGGCGAGTTTCTACTTTCAGATGCAACAGGAATTTCTCGAGTTAGTCAATCCGTTCGCGAGATATGGGAGTTTGAAGTTAAGGAATGGTTGAGAAACCATCTAAATTTTCGCAATTCTGATACTCGAAACCAATAACTGGAACGGCCTAGGGGAAAAGTACACACACCATTGTAATCGGGCGAGTTTCTACCTTCAGATGCAACAGGAATTTGTCGAGTTCGTCAATCCGTCGCGAGATATGGGAGTTTGAATTTAAGGAATGGTTGAGAAACCATCAAAATTTTCGCAAGTCTGATACTCGAAACCAATAACTGGAGAGGCCTAGGGGAAAAGTACACACACCATTGTAATCGGGCGAGTTTCTACTTTCAGATGCAACAGGAATTTCTCGAGTTAGTCAATCCGTTCGCGAGATGTGGGAGTTTGAAGTTAAGGAATGGATGAGAAACCATCAAAATTTTCGCAAGTCTGATACACGAAACCTATAACTGGAATGGCCTAGGGGAAAAGTACACACACCATTGTAATCGGGAGAGTTTCTGCTTTCAGGTAAAACTGGAATTTCTCGAGTTCGTCAATCCGTTCGCGAGATATGGGAGTTTGAAGTTAAGGAATGGCAGGGAAACCATCAAAATTTTCGCAAGTCTGATACTCGAAACCAATAACTGGAACGGCCTAGGGGAAAAGTACACACACCATTGTAATCGGGCAAGTTTTTACTTTCAGATGCAAGAGGAATTTCTCGAGTTCGTCAATCCGTTCGCGAGATATGGGAGTTTGAATTTAACGATTGGTTGAGAAACCATCAAAATTTTCGCAAGTCTGATACGCGAAACCAATAACTACGATGGCCTAGGGCAAAAATACACATACCGTTGTAATCGGGCGGGTTTCTGCTTTCAGATGCACCAGGAATTTCTCGAGTTCGTCAATCCGTTCACGAGATATGGGAGTTTGAACTTAAGGAGTGGTTGAGAAACCATCATAATTTTCGCAAGTCTGATACTCGAAACCAATAACTGGAACGGCCTAGTGGAAAAGTACGCACATCATTGTAATCGGGCGAGTTTCTACTTTCAGATGCAACAGGAATTTCTCGAGTTCGTCAATCCGTTCGCAAGATATGGGAGTTTGAACTTAAGGAATGGTTGAGAAACCATCAAAATTTTCGCAAGGCTGATATACGATACCAATAACTGGAACGGCCTAGGGGCAAAGTACAAACACCATGGTAATCGGGCGAGTTTCTACTTTCAGATGCAACAGGAACTTCTCGAGTTCGTCATTCCGTTCACGAGATATGGAAGTTTGAAGTTAAGGATTGGTTGTGAATCCATCAAAATTTTCGCAATTCTGATACTCGAAGCCAATAACTACAATGGCCTAGGCGAAAAGTACACACACCGTTGTAATCGGGCGAGTTTCTACTTTCAGATGCAACAGGAACTCCTCGAGTTAGTCAATCCGTTCGCGAGATATGGGAGTATGAAGTTAAGGAATGGTTGAGAAACCATCAAAATTTTCGCAAGTCTGATACTCGAAACCTATAACTGGAACGCCCTGGGGGAAAAATACACATACCGTTGTAGTAGGGCGAGTTTCTGCTTTCAGATGCAACAGGAATTTCTCGAGTTCGTCAATCCGTTCGCGAGATATGGGAGCTTGAAGTTAAGGAATGGTTGAGAAACCATCAAAATTTTCGCAAGTCTGGCACTCGAAACCAATAACTACAATGGCCTAGGGGAAAAATACACATACCGTTGAAATCGTGCGAGTTTCTGCTTTTAGATGCAATAGGGATTTCTCGAGTTCGTCAATCCGTTCGAGAGATATGGGAGTTTGAAGTTAAGGAATGGTTGAGAAACCATTAAAATTTTCGCAAGTCTGATACACGAAACCGATAACTGGAATAGCCTAGGGGAAATGTACACACACCATTGTAATCGGGAGAGTTTCTGCTTTCAGATAAAACTGGAATTTCTCGAGTTCGTCAATCCGTTCGCGAGACATGGGAGTTTGAAGTTAAGGAATGGCAGGGAAACCATCAAAATTTTCGCAAGTCTGATACTCGAAACCAATAACTGGAACGGCCTAGGGGAAAAGTACACACACCATTGTAATCGGGCGAGTATCTACATTCAGATGCAACAGGAATTTCTCGAGTTCGTCAATCTGTTCGCGAGATATGGGAGCTTGAACTTAAGGAATGGTTGAGAAACCATCAAAATTTTCGCAAGTCTGATACTCGAAAACAATATCTGGAACGCCCTGGGGGAAGAAGCACACACACCATTGTAATCGGGCGAGTTTCTACTTTCAGATGCAACAGGAATTTCTCGAGTTAGTCAATCCGTTCGCGAGATATGGGAGTTTGAAGTTAAGGAATGGTTGAGAAACCATCAAAATTTTCGCAATTCTGATACTCGAAACCAATAACTGGAACGGCCTAGGAGAAAAGTACACACACCATTGTAATCGGGCGAGTTTCTACTTTCAGATGCAACAGGAATTTGTCGAGTTCGTCAATCCGTTCGCGAGATATGGGAGTTTGAATTTAAGGAATGGTTGAGAAACCATCAAAATTTTCGCAAGTCTGATACTCGAAACCAATAACTGGAGAGGCCTAGGGGAAAAGTACACACACCATTGTAATCGGGCGAGTTTCTACTTTCAAATGCAACAGGAATTTCTCGAGTTAGTCATTCCGTTCGCGAGATATGGGAGTTTGAAGTTAAGGAATGGTTGAGAAACCATCAAAATTTTCTCAAGTCTGATACACGAAACCTATAACTGGAATGGCCTAGGGGAAAAGTATACACACCATTGTAATCGGGAGAGATTCTGCTTTCAGATAAAACTGGAATTTCTCGAGTTCGTCAATCCGTTCGCGAGATATGGGAGTTTGAAGTTAAGGAATGGCAGGGAAACCATCAAAATTTTCGCAAGTCTGATACTCGAAACCAATAACTGGAACGGCCTAGGGAAAAGTACACACACCATTGTAATCGGGCAAGTTTTTACTTTCAGATGCAAGAGGAATTTCTCGAGTTCGTCAATCCGTTCGCGAGATATGGGAGTTTGAATTTAACGAATGGTTGAGAAACCATCAAAATTTTCGCAAGTCTGATACGCGAAACCAATAACTACGATGGCCTAGGGCAAAAATACACATACCGTTGTAATCGGGCGTGTTTCTGCTTTCAGATGCAACAGGAATTTCTCGAGTTCGTCAATCCGTTCGCGAGATATAGGAGTTTGAAGGTAAGGAATAGTTGAGAAACCTTAAAAATTTTCGCAAGTCTGATACTCGAAACCAATAACTGGAACGCCCTAGGGGGAAAGTACCCACACCATTGTGATCGGGCGAGTTTCTACTTTCAGATGCAACAGGAATTTCTCGAGTTAGTCAATCCGTTCGCGAGATATGGGAGTTTGAATTTAAGGAACGGTTGATTAACCATCAAAATTTTCGCAAGTCTGATACTCAAAACCAATAACTACAATGGCCTAGGGGAAAATTACACATACCGTTGTAATCGGGCGGGTTTCTGCTTTCAGATGCACCAGGAATTTCTCGAGTTCGTCAATCCGTTCAGGAGATATGGGTGTTTGAAGTTAAGAAATGTTTGAGACACCATCAAAATTGTCGCAAGTCTGATACTCGAAACCAATAACTGGAACGGCCTAGAGGAAAAGTACACACTCCATTGTAATCGGGCGGGTTTCTGCTTTCAGATGCACCAGGAATTTCTCGAGTTAGTCAATCCGTTCCCGAGATATGGGAGTTTGAAGTTAAGGAATGGTTGAGAAACAATCAAAATTTTCGCAAGTCTGATACACGAAACCGATAACTGGAATGGCCTAGGGAAAAGTACACACACCATAGTAATCGGGAGAGTTTCTGCTTTCAGATAAAACTGGAATTTCTCGAGTTCGTCAATCCGTTCGCGAGATATGGGAGTTTGAAGTTAAGGAATGGCAGGGATACCATCAAAATTTTCGCAAGTCTGATACTCGAAACCAATAACTGGAACGGCCTAGGGGAAAAGTACACACACCATTGTAATCGGGCAAGTTTTTACTTTCAGATGCAAGAGGAATTTCTCGAGTTCGTCAATCCGTTCGCGAGATATGGGAGTTTGAATTTAACGAATGGTTGAGAAACCATCAAAATTTTCGCAAGTCTGAGACGCGAAACCAATAACTACGATGGCCTAGGGCAAAAATACACATACCGTTGTAATCGGGCGTGTTTCTGCTTTCAGATGCAACAGGAATTTCTCTTTTTCGTCAATCCGTTCGCGAGATATAGGAGTTTGAAGTTAAGGAATAGTTGAGAAACCTTAAAAATTTTCGCAAGTCTGATACTCGAAACCAATAACTGGAACGCCCTAGGGGGAAAGTACCCACACCATTGTGATCGGGCGAGTTTCTACTTTCAGATGCAACAGGAATTTCTCGAGTTAGTCAATCCGTTCGCGAGATATGGGAGTTTGAAGTTAAGGAATGGTTGAGAAACCATCAAAATTTTCGCAATTCTGATACTCGAAACCAATAACTGGAACGGCCTAGGAGAAAAGTACACACACCATTGTAACCGGGCGAGTTTCTACTTTCAGATGCAACAGGAATTTGTCGAGTTCGTCAATCCGTTCGCGAGATATGGGAGTTTGAATTTAAGGAATGGTTGAGAAACCATCAAAATTTTCGCAAGTCTGATACTCGAAACCAATAACTGGAACGGCCTAGGGGAAAAGTACGCACATCATTGTAATCGGGCGAGTTTCTACTTTCAGATGCAACAGGAATTTCTCGAGTTCGTCAATCCGTTCGCGAGATATCGGAGTTTGAAGCTAAGGAATGGTTGCGAATCCATCAAAATTTTCGCAAGTCTGATACTCGAAGCCAATAACTACAATGGCCTAGGCGAAAAGTACACACACCGTTGTAATCGGGCGAGTTTCTACTTTCAGATGCAACAGGAACTCTTCGAGTTGGTCAATCCGTTCGCGAGATATGGGAGTATGAAGTTAAGGAATGGTTGAGAAACCATCAAAATTTTCGCAAGTCTGATACTCGAAACCAATAACTGGAACGCCCTGGAGGAAAAATACACATACCGTTGTTGTAGGGCGAGTTTCTGCTTTCAGATGCAACAGGAATTTCTCGAGTTCGTCAATCCGTTCGCGAGATATGGGAGCTTGAAGTTAAGGAATGGTTGAGAAACCATCAAAATTTTCGCAAGTCTGGCACTCGAAACCAATAACTACAATGGCCTAGGGGAAAAATACACATACCGTTGAAATCGTGCGAGTTTCTGCTTTTAGATGCAATAAGGATTTCTCGAGTTCGTCAATCCGTTCGAGAGATATGGGAGTTTGAAGTTAAGGAATGGTTGAGAAACCATTAAAATTTTCGCAAGTCTGATACACGAAACCGATAACTGGAATAGCCTAGGGGAAAAGTACACACACCATTGTAATCGGGCGAGTTTCTACTTTCAGATGCAACAGGAATTTCTCGAGTTCGTCAATCTGTTCGCGAGATATGGGAGCTTGAACTTAAGGAATGGTTGAGAAACCATCAAAATTTTCGCAAGTCTGATACTCGAAAACAATAACTGGAACTCCCTGGGGGAAAAAGCACACACACCATTGTAATCGGGCGAGTTTCTACTTTCAGATGCAACAGGAATTTCTCGAGTTAGTCAATCCGTTCGCGAGATATGGGAGTTTGAAGTTAAGGAATGGTTGAGAAACTATCAAAATTTTCGCAGGTCTGATACTCGAAACCAATAACGGGAACGGCCTAGGGGAAAAGTACACACACCATTGTAATCGGGCGAGTTTCTACTTTCAGATGCAACAGGAATTTCTCGAGTTATCCAATCCGTTCGCGAGATATGCGAGTTTGAAGTTAAGGAATGGTTGAGAAACTATCAAAATTTTCGCAAGTCTGATACTCGAAACCAATAACTACGATACCTAGGGCAAAAATACACATACCGTTGTAATCGGGCGAGTTTCTGCTTTCAGATGCAACAGGAATTTCTCGAGTTCGTCAATCCGTTCGCGAGATATGGGAGTTTGAAGTTAAGGAATGGTTGAGAAACCATCCAAATTTTCGCAAGTCTGACACTCGAAACCAATAACTACAATGGCATAGGGGAAAAATACGCATACCGTTGTAATCGGGAGGGTGTCTACTTTCAGATGCAACAGGAACTTCTCGAGTTCGTCAATCCGTTCGCGAGATATGGGAGCTTGAAGTTAAGGAATGGTTGATAAACCATCAAAATTTTCGCAAGTCTGATACTCGAAACCAATAACTACGATACCTAGGGCAAAAATACACATACCGTTGTAATCGGGCGAGCTTCTACTTTCAGATGCAACAGGAATTTCTCGAGTTGGTCAATCCGTTCGCGAGACATGGTAGTCTGAAGTTAAGGAATGGTTGAGAAACCACAAAATTTTCGCAAGTCTGACACTCGAAACCAATAACTGGAACGACCTAGGGGAAAAGTACACACACCATTGTAATCGAGCGTGTTTCTGCTTTCAGATGCAACAGGAATTTCTCGAGTTCGTCAATCCGTTCACGAGATATGGGAGTTTGAAGTTAAGAAATGGTTGAGACACCATCAAAATTTTCGCAAGTCTGATACTCGAAACCAATAACTGGAACGCCCTAGGGGGAAAGTACCCACACCATTGTGATCGGGCAAGTTTCTACTTTCAGATGCAACAGGAATTTCTCGAGTTAGTCAATCCGTTCACGAGTAATGGAAGTTTGAAATTAAGCAACGGTTGATTAACCATCAAAATTTTCGCAAGTCTGATACTCAAAACCAATAACTACGACGGCCTAGGGGAAAATTACACATACCGTTGTAATCGGGCGAGTTTCTGCTTTCAGATGCAACAGGAATTTCTCGAGTTCGTCAATCCGTTCGCGAGATATGGGAGTTTGAATTTAAGGAATGGTTGATAAACCATCAAAATTTTCTCAAGTCTGATACTCGAAACCAATAACTACGATACCTAGGGCAAAAATACACATACCGTTGTAATCGGGCGAGTTTCTGCTTTCAGATGCAACAGGAATTTCTCGAGTTCGTCAATCCGTTCGCGAGATATGGGAGTTTGAAGTTAAGGAATGGTTGAGAAACCATCCAAATTTTCGCAAGTCTGACACTCGAAACCAATAACTACAATGGCATAGGGGAAAAATACGCATACCGTTGTAATCGGGAGGGTGTCTACTTTCAGATGCAACAGGAACTTCTGGAGTTCGTCAATCCGTTCGCGAGATATGGGAGCTTGAAGTTAAGGAATGGTTGATAAACCATCAAAATTTTCGCAAGTCTGATACTCGAAACCAATAACTACGATACCTAGGGCAAAAATACACATACCGTTGTAATCGGGCGAGCTTCTACTTTCAGATGCAACAGGAATTTCTCGAGTTGGTCAATCCGTTCGCGAGATATGGTAGTCTGAAGTTAAGGAATGGTTGAGAAACCACCAAATTTTCGCAAGTCTGACACTCGAAACCAATAACTGGAACGACCTAGGGGAAAAGTACACACACCATTGTAATCGAGCGTGTTTCTGCTTTCAGATGCAACAGGAATTTCTCGAGTTCGTCAATCCGTTCACGAGGTATGGGAGTTTGAAGTTAAGAAATGGTTGAGACACCATCAAAATTTTCGCAAGTCTGATACTCGAAACCAATAACTGGAACGCCCTAGGGGGAAAGTACCCACACCATTGTGATCGGGCGAGTTTCTACTTTCAGATGCAGCAGGAATTTCTCGAGTTAGTCAATCCGTTCGCGAGTAATGGAAGTTTGAAATTAAGCAACGGTTGATTAACCATCAAAATTTTCGCAAGTCTGATACTCAAAACCAATAACTACGACGGCCTAGGGGAAAATTACACATACCGTTGTAATCGGGCGAGTTTCTGCTTTCAGATGCAACAGGAATTTCTCGAGTTCGTCAATCCGTTCGCGAGATATGGGAGTTTGAATTTAAGGAATGGTTGAGAAACCATCAAAATTTTCGCAAGTCTGATACTCGAAACCAATAACTGGAGAGGCCTAGGGGAAAAGTACACACACCACTGTAATCGGGCGAGTTTCTACTTTCAGATGCAACAGGAATTTCTCAAGTTAGTCAATCCGTTCGCGAGATATGGGAGTTTAAAGTTAAGGAATGGTTGAGAAACCATCAAAATTTTCGCAAGTCTGATACACGAAACCGATAACTGGAATGGCCTAGGGGAAAAGCACACCCACAATTGTAATCGGGAGAGTTTCTGCTTTCAGATAAAACTGGAATTTCTCGAGTTCGTCAATCCGTTCGCGAGATATGGGAGTTTGAAGTTAAGGAATGGCAGGGAAACCATCAAAATTTTCGCAAGTCTGATACTCGAAACCAATAACTGGAACGGCCTAGGGGAAAAGTACACACACCATTGTAATCGGGCAAGTTTTTACTTTCAGATGCAAGAGGAATTTCTCGAGTTCGTCAATCCGTTCGCGAGATATGGGAGTTTGAATTTAACGAATGGTTGAGAAATCATCAAAATTTTCGCAAGTCTGATACGCGAAACCAATAACTACGATGGCCTAGGGCAAAAATACACATACCGTTGTAATCGGGCGTGTTTCTGCTTTCAGATGCAACAGGAATTTCTCGAGTTCGTCAATCCGTTCGCGAGATATGGGAGTTTGAAGTTAAGGAATACTTGAGAAACCTTAAAAATTTTCGCAAGTCTGATACTCGAAACCAATAACTGGAACGCCCTAGGGGGAAAGTACCCACACCATTGTGATCGGGCGAGTTTCTACTTTCAGATGCAACAGGAATTTCTCGAGTTAGTCAATCCGTTCGCGAGATATGGGAGTTTGAAGTTAAGGAATGGTTTAGAAACCATCAAAATTTTCGCAATTCTGATACTCGAAACCAATAACTGGAACGACCTAGGGGAAAAGTACACACACCATTGTAATCGGGCGAGTTTCTACTTTCAGATGCAACAGGAATTTGTCGAGTTCGTCAATCCGTTCGCGAGATATGGGAGTTTGAATTTAAGGAATGGTTGAGAAACCATCAAAATTTTCGCAAGTCTGATACTCGAAACCAATAACTGGAGAGGCCTAGGGGAAAAGTACACACACCATTGTAATCGGGCGAGTTTCTACTTTCAGATGCAACAGGAATTTCTCGAGTTAGTCAATCCGTTCGCGAGATATGGGAGTTTGAAGTTAAGGAATGGTTGGGAAACCATCAAAATTTTCGCAAGTCTGATACACGAAACCTATAACAGGAATGGCCTAGGGGAAAAGTACACACACCATTGTAATCGGGAGAGTTTCTGCTTTCAGATAAAACATGAATTTCTCGAGTTCGTCAATCCGTTCGCGAGATATGGGAGTTTGAAGTTAAGGAATGGCAGGGAAACCATCAAAATTTTCGCAAGTCTGATACTCGAAACCAATAACTGGAACGGCCTAGGGGAAAAGTACACACACCATTGTAATCGGGCAAGTTTTTACTTTCAGATGCAAGAGGAATTTCTCGAGTTCGTCAATCCGTTCGCGAGATATGGGAGTTTGAATTTAACGAATGGTTGAGAAACCATCAAAATTTTCGCAAGTCTGATTCGTGAAACCAATAACTACGATGGCCTAGGGCAAAGATACACATACCGTTGTAATCGGGCGTGTTTCTGCTTTCAGATGCAACAGGAATTTCTCGAGTTCGTCTATCCGTTCGCGAGATATAGGAGTTTGAAGGTAAGGAATAGTTGAGAAACCTTAAAAATTTTCGCAAGTCTGATACTCGAAACCAATAACTGGAACGCCCTAGGGGGAAAGTACCCACACCATTGTGATCGGGCGAGTTTCTACTTTCAGATGCAACAGGAATTTCTCGAGTTAGTCTATCCGTTCGCGAGATATGGTAGTTTGAATTTAAGGAACGGTTGATTAACCATCAAAATTTTCGCAAGTCTGATACTCGAAACCAATAACTGGAACGGCCTAGAGGAAAAGCACACACTCCATTGTAATCGGGCGTGTTTCTGCTTTCAGATGCAACAGGAATTTCTCGAGTTCGTCAATCCGTTCGCGAGATATAGGAGTTTGAAGGTAAGGAATAGTTGAGAAACCTTAAAAATTTTCGCAAGTCAGATACTCGAAACCAATAACTGGAACGCCCTAGGGGGAAAGTACCCACACCATTGTGATCGGGCGAGTTTCTACTTTCAGATGCAACAGGAATTTCTCGAGTTAGTCAATCCGTTCGCGAGATATGGGAGTTTGAATTTAAGGAACGGTTGATTAACCATCAAAATTTTCGCAAGTCTGATACTCGAAACCAATAACTGGAGAGGCCTAGGGGAAAAGTACACACACCACTGTAATCGGGCGAGTTTCTACTTTCAGATGCAACAGGAATTTCTCAAGTTAGTCAATCCGTTCGCGAGATATGGGAGTTTGAAGTTAAGGAATGGTTGAGAAACCATCAAAATTTTCGCAAGTCTGATACACGAAACCGATAACTGGAATGGCCTAGGGGAAAAGCACACACACCATTGTAATCGGGAGAGTTTCTGCTTTCAGATAAAACTGGAATTTCTCGAGTTCGTCAATCCGTTCGCGAGATATGGGAGTTTGAAGTTAAGGAATGGCAGGGAAACCATCAAAATTTTCGCAAGTCTGATACTCGAAACCAATAACTGGAACGGCCTAGGGGAAAAGTACACACACCATTGTAATCGGGCAAGTTTTTACTTTCAGATGCAAGAGGAATTTCTCGAGTTCGTCAATCCGTTCGCGAGATATGGGAGTTTGAATTTAACGAATGGTTGAGAAATCATCAAAATTTTCGCAAGTCTGATACACGAAACCAATAACTACGATGGCCTAGGGCAAAAATACACATACCGTTGTAATCGGGCGTGTTTCTGCTTTCAGATGCAACAGGAATTTCTCGAGTTCGTCAATCCGTTCGCGAGATATGGGAGTTTGAAGTTAAGGAATACTTGAGAAACCTTAAAAATTTTCGCAAGTCTGATACTCGAAACCAATAACTGGAGAGGCCTAGGGGAAAAGTACACACACCATTGTAATCGGGCGAGTTTCTACTTTCAGATGCAACAGGAATTTCTCGAGTTAGTCAATCCGTTCGCGAGATATGGGAGTTTGAAGTTAAGGAATGGTTGGGAAACCATCAAAATTTTCGCAAGTCTGATACACGAAACCTATAACAGGAATGGCCTAGGGGAAAAGTACACACACCATTGTAATCGGGAGAGTTTCTGCTTTCAGATAAAACATGAATTTCTCGAGTTCGTCAATCCGTTCGCGAGATATGGGAGTTTGAAGTTAAGGAATGGCAGGGAAACCATCAAAATTTTCGCAAGTCTGATACTCGAAACCAATAACTGGAACGGCCTAGGGGAAAAGTACACACACCATTGTAATCGGGCAAGTTTTTACTTTCAGATGCAAGAGGAATTTCTCGAGTTCGTCAATCCGTTCGCGAGATATGGGAGTTTGAATTTAACGAATGGTTGAGAAACCATCAAAATTTTCGCAAGTCTGATTCGTGAAACCAATAACTACGATGGCCTAGGGCAAAGATACACATACCGTTGTAATCGGGCGTGTTTCTGCTTTCAGATGCAACAGGAATTTCTCGAGTTCGTCTATCCGTTCGCGAGATATAGGAGTTTGAAGGTAAGGAATAGTTGAGAAACCTTAAAAATTTTCGCAAGTCTGATACTCGAAACCAATAACTGGAACGCCCTAGGGGGAAAGTACCCACACCATTGTGATCGGGCGAGTTTCTACTT
Organism: Ptiloglossa arizonensis; assembly: GCF_051014685.1. Lineage (NCBI taxonomy): Eukaryota > Metazoa > Arthropoda > Insecta > Hymenoptera > Colletidae > Ptiloglossa > Ptiloglossa arizonensis. The sequence goes on along the minus strand of NW_027478433.1, from coordinate 769,181 downwards.
TCAGATGCAACAGGAATTTCTCGAGTTAGTCAATCCGTTCGCGAGATATGGTAGTTTGAATTTAAGGAACGGTTGATTAACCATCAAAATTTTCGCAAGTCTGATACTCGAAACCAATAACTGGAACGGCCTAGAGGAAAAGCACACACTCCATTGTAATCGGGCGTGTTTCTGCTTTCAGATGCAACAGGAATTTCTCGAGTTCGTCAATCCGTTCGCGAGATATAGGAGTTTGAAGGTAAGGAATAGTTGAGAAACCTTAAAAATTTTCGCAAGTCAGATACTCGAAACCAATAACTGGAACGCCCTAGGGGGAAAGTACCCACACCATTGTGATCGGGCGAGTTTCTACTTTCAGATGCAACAGGAATTTCTCGAGTTAGTCAATCCGTTCGCGAGATATGGGAGTTTGAATTTAAGGAACGGTTGATTAACCATCAAAATTTTCGCAAGTCTGATACTCGAAACCAATAACTGGAGAGGCCTAGGGGAAAAGTACACACACCACTGTAATCGGGCGAGTTTCTACTTTCAGATGCAACAGGAATTTCTCAAGTTAGTCAATCCGTTCGCGAGATATGGGAGTTTGAAGTTAAGGAATGGTTGAGAAACCATCAAAATTTTCGCAAGTCTGATACACGAAACCGATAACTGGAATGGCCTAGGGGAAAAGCACACACACCATTGTAATCGGGAGAGTTTCTGCTTTCAGATAAAACTGGAATTTCTCGAGTTCGTCAATCCGTTCGCGAGATATGGGAGTTTGAAGTTAAGGAATGGCAGGGAAACCATCAAAATTTTCGCAAGTCTGATACTCGAAACCAATAACTGGAACGGCCTAGGGGAAAAGTACACACACCATTGTAATCGGGCAAGTTTTTACTTTCAGATGCAAGAGGAATTTCTCGAGTTCGTCAATCCGTTCGCGAGATATGGGAGTTTGAATTTAACGAATGGTTGAGAAATCATCAAAATTTTCGCAAGTCTGATACGCGAAACCAATAACTACGATGGCCTAGGGCAAAAATACACATACCGTTGTAATCGGGCGTGTTTCTGCTTTCAGATGCAACAGGAATTTCTCGAGTTCGTCAATCCGTTCGCGAGATATGGGAGTTTGAAGTTAAGGAATACTTGAGAAACCTTAAAAATTTTCGCAAGTCTGATACTCGAAACCAATAACTGGAACGCCCTAGGGGGAAAGTACCCACACCATTGTGATCGGGCGAGTTTCTACTTTCAGATGCAACAGGAATTTCTCGAGTTAGTCAATCCGTTCGCGAGATATGGGAGTTTGAAGTTAAGGAATGGTTTAGAAACCATCAAAATTTTCGCAATTCTGATACTCGAAACCAATAACTGGAACGGCCTAGGGGAAAAGTACACACACCATTGTAATCGGGCGAGTTTCTACTTTCAGATGCAACAGGAATTTGTCGAGTTCGTCAATCCGTTCGCGAGATATGGGAGTTTGAATTTAAGGAATGGTTGAGAAACCATCAAAATTTTCGCAAGTCTGATACTCGAAACCAATAACTGGAGAGGCCTAGGGGAAAAGTACACACACCATTGTAATCGGGCGAGTTTCTACTTTCAGATGCAACAGGAATTTCTCGAGTTAGTCAATCCGTTCGCGAGATATGGGAGTTTGAAGTTAAGGAATGGTTGGGAAACCATCAAAATTTTCGCAAGTCTGATACACGAAACCTATAACAGGAATGGCCTAGGGGAAAAGTACACACACCATTGTAATCGGGAGAGTTTCTGCTTTCAGATAAAACTGGAATTTCTCGAGTTCGTCAATCCGTTCGCGAGATATGGGAGTTTGAAGTTAAGGAATGGCAGGGAAACCATCAAAATTTTCGCAAGTCTGATACTCGAAACCAATAACTGGAACGGCCTAGGGGAAAAGTACACACACCATTGTAATCGGGCAAGTTTTTACTTTCAGATGCAAGAGGAATTTCTCGAGTTCGTCAATCCGTTCGCGAGATATGGGAGTTTGAATTTAACGAATGGTTGAGAAACCATCAAAATTTTCGCAAGTCTGATTCGCGAAACCAATAACTACGATGGCCTAGGGCAAAAATACACATACCGTTGTAATCGGGCGTGTTTCTGCTTTCAGATGCAACAGGAATTTCTCGAGTTCGTCAATCCGTTCGCGAGATATAGGAGTTTGAAGGTAAGGAATAGTTGAGAAACCTTAAAAATTTTCGCAAGTCTGATACTCGAAACCAATAACTGGAACGCCCTAGGGGGAAAGTACCCACACCATTGTGATCGGGCGAGTTTCTACTTTCAGATGCAACAGGAATTTCTCGAGTTAGTCAATCCGTTCGCGAGATATGGGAGTTTGAATTTAAGGAACGGTTGATTAACCATCAAAATTTTCGCAAGTCTGATACTCGAAACCAATAACTGGAACGGCCTAGAGGAAAAGCACACACTCCATTGTAATCGGGCGAGTTTCTACTTTCAGATGCAACAGGAATTTCTCGAGTTAGTCAATCCGTTCGCGAGATATGGGAGTTTGAAGTTAAGGAATGGTAGGGAAACCATCAAAATTTTCGCAAGTCTGATACACGAAACCTATAACAGGAATGGCCTAGGGGAAAAGTACACACATCATTGTAATCGGGCGAGTTTCTACTTTCAGATGCAACAGGAATTTCTCGAGTTCGTCAATCCGTTCGCGAGATATCGGAGTTTGAAGCTAAGGAATGGTTGCGAATCCATCAAAATTTTCGCAAGTCTGATACTCGAAACGAATAACTGGAATGGCCTAGTGGAAAAGGACACACACCGTTGTAACCGGGCGAGTTTCTACTTTCAGATGCAACAGGAATTTCTCGAGTTCGTCAATCTGTTCGCGAGATATGGGAGTTTGAACTTAAGGAATGGTTGAGAAACCATCAAAATTTTCGCAAGACTGATATACGATACCAATAACTGGAACGGCCTAGGGGAAAAGTACGCACATCATTGTAATCGGGCGAGTTTCTACTTTCAGACGCAACAGGAATTTCTCGAGTTCGTCAATCCGTTCGCGAGATATCGGAGTTTGAAGCTAAGGAATGGTTGCGAATCCATCAAAATTTTCGCAAGTCTGATACTCGAAACCAATAACTGGAACGCCCTAGGGGGAAAGTACCCACACCATTGTGATCGGGCGAGTTTCTACTTTCAGATGCAACAGGAATTTCTCGAGTTAGTCAATCCGTTCGCGAGATATGGGAGTTTGAAGTTAAGGAATGGTTTAGAAACCATCAAAATTTTCGCAATTCTGATACTCGAAACCAATAACTGGAACGGCCTAGGGGAAAAGTACACACACCATTGTAATCGGGCGAGTTTCTACTTTCAGATGCAACAGGAATTTGTCGAGTTCGTCAATCCGTTCGCGAGATATGGGAGTTTGAATTTAAGGAATGGTTGAGAAACCATCAAAATTTTCGCAAGTCTGATACTCGAAACCAATAACTGGAGAGGCCTAGGGGAAAAGTACACACACCATTGTAATCGGGCGAGTTTCTACTTTCAGATGCAACAGGAATTTCTCGAGTTAGTCAATCCGTTCGCGAGATATGGGAGTTTGAAGTTAAGGAATGGTTGGGAAACCATCAAAATTTTCGCAAGTCTGATACACGAAACCTATAACAGGAATGGCCTAGGGGAAAAGTACACACACCATTGTAATCGGGAGAGTTTCTGCTTTCAGATAAAACTGGAATTTCTCGAGTTCGTCAATCCGTTCGCGAGATATGGGAGTTTGAAGTTAAGGAATGGCAGGGAAACCATCAAAATTTTCGCAAGTCTGATACTCGAAACCAATAACTGGAACGGCCTAGGGGAAAAGTACACACACCATTGTAATCGGGCAAGTTTTTACTTTCAGATGCAAGAGGAATTTCTCGAGTTCGTCAATCCGTTCGCGAGATATGGGAGTTTGAATTTAACGAATGGTTGAGAAACCATCAAAATTTTCGCAAGTCTGATTCGCGAAACCAATAACTACGATGGCCTAGGGCAAAAATACACATACCGTTGTAATCGGGCGTGTTTCTGCTTTCAGATGCAACAGGAATTTCTCGAGTTCGTCAATCCGTTCGCGAGATATAGGAGTTTGAAGGTAAGGAATAGTTGAGAAACCTTAAAAATTTTCGCAAGTCTGATACTCGAAACCAATAACTGGAACGCCCTAGGGGGAAAGTACCCACACCATTGTGATCGGGCGAGTTTCTACTTTCAGATGCAACAGGAATTTCCCGAGTTCGTCATTCCGTTCACGAGATATGGAAGTTTGAAGTTAAGGAATGGTTGTGAATCCATCAAAATTTTCGCAATTCTGATACTCGAAGCCAATAACTACAATGGCCTAGGCGAAAAGTACACACACCGTTGTAATCCGGCGAGTTTCTACTTTCAGATGCAACAGGAACTCCTCGAGTTAGTCAATCCGTTCGCGAGATATGGGAGTATGAAGTTAAGGAATGGTTGAGAAACCATCAAAATTTTCGCAAGTCTGATACTCGAAACCAATAACTGGAACGGCCTAGAGGAAAAGCACACTCTCCATTGTAATCGGGCGAGTTTCTACTTTCAGATGCAACAGGAATTTCTGGAGTTCGTCAATCCGTTCGCGAGATATGGGAGTTTGAACTTAAGGAGTGGTTGAGAAACCATCATAATTTTCGCAAGTCTGATACTCGAAACCAATAACTGGAACGGCCTAGGGGAAAAGTACGCACATCATTGTAATCGGGCGAGTTTCTACTTTCAGGTGCAACAGGAATTTCTCGAGTTCGTCAATCCGTTCGCGAGATATCGGAGTTTGAAGCTAAGGAATGGTTGCGAATCCATCAAAATTTTCGCAAGTCTGATACTCGAAACGAATAACTGGAATGGCCTAGTGGAAAAGGACACACACCGTTGTAACCGGGCGAGTTTCTACTTTCAGATGCAACAGGAATTTCTCGAGTTCGTCAATCTGTTCGCGAGATATGGGAGTTTGAACTTAAGGAATGGTTGAGAAACCATCAAAATTTTCGCAAGGCTGATATACGATACCAATAACTGGAACGGCCTAGGGGCAAAGTACAAACACCAATGTAATCGGGCGAGTTTCTACTTTCAGATGCAACAGGAACTCCTCGAGTTAGTCAATCCGTTCGCGAGATATGGGAGTATGAAGTTAAGGAATGGTTGAGAAACCATCAAAATTTTCGCAAGTCTGATACTCGAAACCAATAACTGGAACGCCCTGGGGTAAAAATACACATACCGTTGTAGTAGGGCGAGTTTCTGCTTTCAGATGCAACAGGAATTTCTCGAGTTCGTCAATCCGTTCGCGAGATATGGGAGCTTGAAGTTAAGGAATGGTTGAGAAACCATCAAAATTTTCGCAAGTCTGGCACTCGAAACCAATAACTACAATGGCCTAGGGGAAAAATACACACACCGTTGAAATCGTGCGAGTTTCTGCTTTCAGATGCAATAGGGATTTCTCGAGTACGTCAATCCGTTCGAGAGATATGGGAGTTTGAAGTTAAGGAATGGTTGAGAAACCATTAAAATTTTCGCAAGTCTGATACACGAAACCGATGACTGGAATAGCCTAGGGGAAAAGTACACACACCATTGTAATCGGGAGAGTTTCTGCTTTCAGATAAAACTGGAATTTCTCGAGTTCGTCAATCCGTTCGCGAGATATGGGAGTTTGAAGTTAAGGAATGGCAGGGAAACCATCAAAATTTTCGCAAGTCTGATACTCGAAACCAATAACTGGAACGGCCTAGGGGAAAAGTACACACACCATTGTAATCGGGCGAGTTTCTACTTTCAGATGCAACAGGAATTTCTCGAGTTAGTCAATCCGTTCGCGAGATATGGGAGTTTGAATTTAAGGAACGGTTGATTAACCATCAAAATTTTCGCAAATCTGATACTCAAAACCAATAACTACAATGGCCTAGGGGAAAAATACACATACCGTTGAAATCGTGCGAGTTTCTGCTTTTAGATGCAATAGGGATTTCTCGAGTTCGTCAATCCGTTCGAGAGATATGGGAGTTTGAAGTTAAGGAATGGTTGAGAAACCATTAAAATTTTCGCAAGTCTGATACACGAAACCGATAACTGGAATAGCCTAGGGGAAAAGTACACACACCATTGTAATCGGGAGAGTTTCTGCTTTCAGATAAAACTGGAATTTCTCGAGTTCGTCATTCCGTTCACGAGATATGGAAGTTTGAAGTTAAGGACTGGTTGTGAATCCATCAAAATTTTCGCAATTCTGATACTCGAAGCCAATAACTACAATGGCCTAGGCGAAAAGTACACACACCATTGTAATCGGCGAGTTTCTACTTCCACATGCAACAGGAATTTCTCGAGTTCGTCATTCCGTTCGCGAGATATGGGTGGTTGAAGTTAAGGAATGGTTGAGATACCATCAAAATTTTCGCAGGTCTGATACTCGAAACACATAACTGGGAATGGCCTAGGGGAAAAATACACACACCGTTGTAATCGGGCGAGTTTCTACTTTCAGGCGCAACAGGAATTTCTGGAGTTCGTCAATCCGTTCGCGAGATATGCGAGTTTGGAGTTAAGGAATGGTTGAGAAACCATCACAATTTTCGCAAGTCTGATACTCGAAACCAATAACTACTATGGTCTAGGGCAAAAATACACATACCGTTGTAATCGGGCGAGTTTCTGCTTTCCGATGCAATAGGAAATTCTCGAGTTCGTCAATCCGTTCGCGAGATATGTGAGTTTGAAGTTAAGGAATGGTTGAGAAATCATCAAAATTTTCGCAAGGCTGATACGCGAAACCAATAACTACTATGGTCTAGGGCAAAAATACACATACCGTTGTAATCGGGCGAGTTTCTGCTTTCCGATGCAATAGGAAATTCTCGAGTTCGTCAATCCGTTCGCGAGATATGTGAGTTTGAAGTTAAGGAATGGTTGAGAAATCATCAAAATTTTCGCAAGGCTGATACTCGAAAGCAATAACTGGAATGGCCTAGGGGAAAAGTATACACACCATTGTAATCGGGCGAGCTTCTACTTTCAGATGCAACAGGAATTTCTCGAGTTTGTCATTCTGTTCGCGAGATATGGGTGTTTGATGTTAAGGAATGATTGAGAAACCATCAAAATTTTCCCTGGTCTGATTCTCGAAACCAATAACTGGAATGGCCTAGGGGAAAAATACACATACCGTTGTAATCGGGCGAGTTTCTGCTTTCCGATGCAATAGGAAATTCTCAAGTTCGTCAATCCGTTCGCGAGATATGTGAGTTTGAATTTAAGGAATGGTTGAGAAACCATCAAAATTTTCGCAAGTCTGAGACTCGAAAACCAATAACTGGAATGGCCTAGGGGAAAAGTACACACACCATTTAAATCGGGCGAGTCTCTGCTTTCAGATGCAACAGGAAATAATCGAGTTCGTCCATCCGTTCGCGAGATATGTGAGTTTGAAGTTAAGGAATGGTTGAGAAACCATCAAAATTTTCGCAAGGCTGATACTCGAAAGCAATAACTGGAATGGCCTAGGGGAAAAGTACACATACCTTTGTAATCGGGCGAGTTTCCACTTTCAGGCGCAACAGGAATTTCTGGAGTTCGTCAATCCGTTCGCGAGATATGGGAGTTTGAAGTTAAGGAATGGTTGAGAAACCATCAAAATTTTCCCAATTCTGATGCTAGAAACGAATAACTGGAATGACCGAGGGGAAAAGTACACACACCATTGTAATCGGGCGAGTCTCTGCTTTCAGGGGCAACAGGAAATAATCGAGTTCGTCAATCCGTTCGCGAGATATGCGAGTTTGGAGTTAAGGAATGGTTGAGAAACCATCACAATTTTCGCAAGTCTGATACGCGAAACCAATAACTACTATGGTCTAGGGCAAAAATACACATACCGTTGTAATCGGGCGAGTTTCTGCTTTCCGATGCAATAGGAAATTCTCGAGTTCGTCAATCCGTTCGCGAGATATGTGAGTTTGAAGTTAAGGAATGGTTGAGAAATCATCAAAATTTTCGCAAGGCTGATACTCGAAAGCAATAACTGGAATGGCCTAGGGGAAAAGTATACACACCATTGTAATCGGCCGAGCTTCTACTTTCAGATGCAACAGGAATTTCTCGAGTTGTCAATCCGTTCGAGAGATATGGGAGTTTGATGATAAGGAATGGTTGTGAAACCATCAAAATTTTCGCAAGTCTGATACTCGAAACCAATAACAACTATTGCCTAGGGCAAAAATACACATACCGTTGTAATCGGGCGAGTTTCTGCTTTCAGATGCAACAGGAATTTCTCGAGTTCGTCAATCCGTTCGCGAGATATGGAGTTTGAGGTTAAGGAATGGTTGTGAAACCATCAAAATTTTCGCAAGTCTGATACTTGAAACCAATAACTGGAATGGCCTAGGGGAAAAGCGCACACACCATTGTAATCGGGCGAGTTTCTATTTTCAGATGCAACAGGAATTTCTCGAGTTCGTCAAACCGTTCGCGAGATATGGGAGTTTTAAGTTAAGGAATGGTTGAGAAACCATCAAAATTTTCGCAAGTCTGATACACGAAACCAATAACTACTATGGTCTAGGGCAAAAATACACATACCGATGTAATCGGGCGAGTTTCTGCTTTCCGATGCAATAGGAAATTCTCGAGTTCGTCAATCCGTTCGCGAGATATGTGAGTTTGAAGTTAAGGAATGGTTGAGAAACCATCAAAACTTCGCAAGTCTGATACTCGAAACCAATAACTGGAATGGCCTAGGGGAAAAGTACACACGCCATTGTAATCGGGCAAGTTTATACTTTCAGATGCAACAGGTACTTCTCGAGTTCGTCAATCCGTTCGCGTGATATGGGAGTTTGAATTTAAGGAATGGTTGAGAAACCATCAAAATTTTCGCAATTCTGATGCTCGAAACCAATAACTGGAATGGCCTAGGGGAAAAGCACACACACCATTGTAATCGCGCGAGTTTCTGCTTTCAGATGCAGCAGGAAATAATCGAGTTCGTCAATCCGTTCGCGAGATATGGGAATTTGAAGTTAAGGAATGGTTGAGAAACCATCAAAATTTTCGCAAGGCTGATACTCGAAAGCAATAACTGGAATGGCCTAGGGGAAAAGTATACAAACCCTTGTAATCGTGCGAGTTTCTACTTTCAAATGCAACAGGAATTTCTCGAGTTCGTCAATCCGTTCGCGAGATATCGGAATTTGAAGTTAAGGAATGGTTGAGAAACCATCAAAATTTTCGCAATTCTGATGCTCGAAACCAATAACTGGAATGGCCTAGGGGAAATGTACACACACCAATGGAATCGTGCAAGTTTCTACTATCAGATGCAACAGGAATTTCTCGAGTTCGTCTATCGGTTCGCGAGATATGGGAGTTTGAAATTAAGGAATGGTTGAGAGACCATTAAAATTTTCGCAAGTCTGATACTCGAAACCAATAACTGGAATGGCCTAGGGGAAATGTACACACACCACTGTAATCGGGCGAGTTTCTACCATCAGATGCAACAGGAATTTCTCGAGTTCGTCAATCCGTTCGCGAGATATGGGAGTCTGAAGTTAAGGAATGGTTGAGAAACAATCAAAATTTTCGCCAGTCTGATACTCGAAACCAACAACTGGAATGGCCTAGGGGAAAAGTACGCACATCTTTGTAATCGGGCAAGTTTCTACTTTCAGATGCAACAGGACTTTCTCGAGTTCGTCAATCCGTTCGCGAGATATGGGAGTTTGAAGTTAAGGAATGTTTGAGAGACCATCAAAATTTTCGCAAATTTGATACTCGAAAACAATAACTACAATGGCCCAAGCCAAAAATACACATACAGCTGTAACCGGGCGAGTTTCTGCTTTCAGATGCAACAGGCATTTCTCGAGTTCGTCAATCCGTTCGCGAGATATGGGAGTTTGAAGTTAAGGAACACTTGAGATACCATCAAAATTTTCGCAAGTCTGATACTCGAAACCAATAACTACTATGGCCTAGGGCAAAAATACACATACCGTTGTAATCGGGCGAGTTTCTACTTTAAGATGCAACAGGATTTTTTCGAGTTCGTAAATCCGTTTTCGAGATATGGGAGTTTGAAGTTAAGGAATGGTTGAGAAACCATCAAAATTCTCGCAAGTCTGATACTCGAAACCAATAACTACAATGCCCTAGGGAAAAAATACACATACCGTTGTAATCGGGCGAGTTTCTGCTTTCAGATTCAACAGGAATTTCACGAGTTCTTCAATCCGTTCGCGAGATATGGGTGTTTGAAGTTAAGGAATGGTTGAGAAACCATCAAAATTCTCGCAATTCTGATACTCGAAACCAATAACTACAATGGCCTAGGGGAAAAATACAAATACCGTTGTAATCGGGCAAGTTTCTACTATCAGATGCAACAGGAATTTCTCGAGTTCGTCAATCGGTTCGCGAGATATGGGAGTTTGAAATTAAGGAATGGTTGAGAGACCATTAAAATATTCGCAAGTCTGATACTCGAAACCAATAACTGGAGTGGCCTAGGGGAAATGTACGCACACCAATGTAATCGGGCAAGTTTCTACTATCAGATGCAACAGGAATTTCTCGAGTTCGTCAATCGGTTCGCGAGATATGGGAGTTTGAAGTTAAGGAATGGTTGAGAAACCATCAAAATTCTCGCAAGTCTGATACTCGAAACCAATAACTGGAATGGCCTAGGGGAAAAGTACGCACATCTTTGTATTCGGGCAAGTTTCTACTTTCAGATGCAACAGGACTTTCTCGAGTTCGTCAATCCTTTCGCGAGATATAGGAGTTTGAAGTTAAGGAATGGTTGAGAGACCATCAAAATTTTCGCAACTCTGATACACGAAAACAATAACTACAATGGCCGAAGCCAAAAATACACATACAGCTGTAATCGGGTGAGTTCCTGCTTTCAGATGCAACAGGCATTTCTCGAGTTCGTCAATCCGTTCGCGAGATATGGGAGTTTGAAGTTAAGGAACGCTTGAGATACCATCAAAATTTTCGCAAGTCTGATACTCGAAACCAATAACTACTTTGGCCTAGGGAAAAAGTACACACACCATTGTAATCGGGCGAGTTTCTACTTTCAGATGCAACAGGAGTTTCTCGAGTTCCTTGATTCCGTTCGCGAGATATGGTAGTTAGAAGTTAAGTAATAGTTGAGAAACCATCATAATTTTCGCAAGTTTGATACTCGAAACCAATAACTACTATGGCCTAGGGCAAAAATACACATACCGTTGTAATCGGGCGAGTTTCTACTTTCAGATGCAACAGGAATTTCTCGAGTTCGTCAATGCGTTCGCGAGATATAAGTGTTAGAAGTGAAGGAATGGTTGAGAGACCATCACAATTTTCGCAAGTCTGATACTCGAAACCAATAACCACAATGGCCCAAGCCAAAAATACACATACCGTTGTAATCGGGCGAGTTTCTGCTTTCAGATGCAACAGGAATTTCTCGAGTTCGTCAAGTCGTTCGCGAGATGTGGGCGTTTGAAGTTAAGGAATGGGTGAGAAACCATCATAATTTTCGCAAGGCTGATACTCGAAACCAATAACTGGAATGGCCTAGGGGAAAATACAGATACCGTTGTAATCGGGCGAGTCTCTACTTTCAGATGCAACAGCAATTTCTCGAGTTCGTCAATCCGTTCGCGAGATATGGGTGTTTGAAGTTAAGGAATGGTTGAGAAACCATCAAAATTCTCGCAAGTCTGATACTCGAAGCCAATAACTACAATGGCCTAGGGAAAAAATACACATACCGTTGTAATCGGGCGAGTTTCTGCTTTCAGATTCAACAGGAATTTCACGAGTTCTGCAATCCGTTCGCGAGATATGGGTGTTTGAAGTTAAGGAATGGTTGAGAAACCATCAAAATTCTCGCAATTCTGATGCTCGAAACCAATAACTACAATGGCCTAGGGGAAAAATACAAATACCGTTGTAATCGGGCAAGTTTCTACTATCAGATGCTACAGGAATTTCTCGAGTTCGTCAATCGGTTCGCGAGATATGGGAGTTTGAAATTAAGGAATGGTTGAGAGACCATTAAAATATTCGCAAGTCTGATACTCGAAACCAATAACTGGAATGGCCTAGGGGAAATGTACACACACCATTGTAATCGGGCAAGTTTCTACTATCAGATGCAACAGGAATTTCTCGAGTTCGTCAATCGGTTCGCGAGATATGGGAGTTTGAAGTTAAGGATTGGTTGAGAAACCATCAAAATTCTCGCAAGTCTGATACTCGAAACCAATAACTACAATGGCCTAGGGGAAAAATACACATACCGTTGTAATCGGGCGAGTTTCTGCTTTCAGATGTAACAGAAATTTCTCGAGTTCGTCAATCGGTTCGCGTGATATGGGAGTTTGAAGTTAAGGAATGGTTGAGAAACCATCAAAATTTTCGCAATTCTGTTACTGGAAAACAATAGCTACTATGGCCTAGGGCAAAAATACACATACCGTTGTAAACGGGCAAGTTTCTGCTTTCGGATGCAACAGGAATTTCTCGAGTTCGTCAATCCGTTCGCGAGATATGGGAGTTTGAAGTTAAGGAACGCTTGAGATACCATCAAAATTTTCGCAATTCTGATACTCGAAAACAATAACTACTATGGCCTAGGGAAAAAGTACACACACCATTGTAATCGGGCGAGTTTCTACTTTCAGATGCAACAGGAATTACTCGAGTTCGTCAATCGGTTCGCGAGATATGGGAGTTTGAAATTAAGGATTGGTTGAGAAACCATCAAAATTCTCGCAAGTCTGATACTCGAAACCAATAACTACAATGGCCTAGGGGAAAAATACACATACCGTTGTAATCGGGCGAGTTTCTGCTTTCAGATGTAACAGAAATTTCTCGAGTTCGTCAATCGGTTCGCGTGATATGGGAGTTTGAAGTTAAGGAATGGTTGAGAAACCATCAAAATTTTCGCAATTCTGTTACTGGAAAACAATAGCTACTATGGCCTAGGGCAAAAATACACATACCGTTGTAAACGGGCAAGTTTCTGCTTTCGGATGCAACAGGAGTTTCTCGAGTTCGTCAATCCGTTCGCGAGATATGGGAGTTTGAAGTTAAGGAATGGTTGAGAAACCATCATAATTTTCGCAAGTTTGATACTCGAAACCAATAACTACTATGGCCTAGGGCAAAAATACACATACCGTTGTAATCGAGCGAGTTTCTACTTTCAGATGCAACAGGAATTTCTCGAGTTCGTCAATGCGTTCGCGAGATATAAGTGTTAGAAGTGAAGGAATGGTTGAGAGACCATCACAATTTTCGCAAGTCTGATACTCGAAACCAATAACTACAATGTCCCAAGCCAAAAATATACATACCGTTGTAATCGGGCGAGTTTCTGCTTTCAGATGCAACAGGAATTTCTCGAGTTCGTCAATGCGTTCGCGAGATATAAGTGTTAGAAGTGAAGGAATGGTTGAGAGACCATCACAATTTTCGCAAGTCTGATACTCGAAACCAATAACTACAATGGCCCAAGCCAAAAATACACATACCGTTGTAATCGGGCGTGTTTCTGCTTTCAGATGCAACAGGAATTTCTCGAGATCGTCAAGTCGTTCGCGAGATATGGGCGTTTGAAGTTAAGGAATGGGTGAGAAACCATCATAATTTTCGCAAGGCTGATACTCGAAACCAATAACTGGAATGGCCTAGGGGAAAATACAGATACCGTTGTAATCGGGCGAGTCTCTACTTTCAGATGCAACAGCAATTTTCGATTTCCAAAATCCGTTCGCGTGATATAGGAGTTTGAAGTGAAGGAATGGTTGAGAAACCATCAAAATTTTCGCAGGTCTGATACTCGAAACCAATAAATACATTGGCCTTGGGGAGAAATACACATACTGTTTTAATCGGGCGAGTTTCTACTTTCAGATGCAACAGCAATTTCTCGAGTTCGTCAATCCGTTCGCGAGATATGGGTGTTTGAAGTTAAGGAATGGTTGAGAAACCATCAAAATTCTCGCAAGTGTGATACACGAAACCAATAACTACAATGGCCTAGGGGAAATGTACACACACCATTGTAATCGGGCAAGTTTCTACTATCAGATGCAACAGGAATTACTCGAGTTCGTCAATCGGTTCGCGAGATATGGGAGTTTGAAATTAAGGAATGGTTGAGAGACCATTAAAATATTCGCAAGTCTGATACTCGAAACCAATAACTGGAGTGGCCTAGGGGAAATGTACGCACACCAATGTAATCGGGCAAGTTTCTACTATCAGATGCAACAGGAATTTCTCGAGTTCGTCAATCGGTTCGCGAGATATGGGAGTTTGAAGTTAAGGAATGGTTGAGAAACCATCAAAATTCTCGCAAGTCTGATACTCGAAACCAATAACTGGAATGGCCTAGGGGAAAAGTACGCACATCTTTGTATTCGGGCAAGTTTCTACTTTCAGATGCAACAGGACTTTCTCGAGTTCGTCAATCCGTTCGCGAGATATGGGAGTTTGAAGTTAAGGAATGGTTGAGAGACCATCAAAATTTTCGCAACTCTGATACTCGAAAACAATAACTACAATGGCCGAAGCCAAAAATACACATACAGCTGTAATCGGGTGAGTTTCTGCTTTCAGATGCAACAGGCATTTCTCGAGTTCGTCAATCCGTTCGCGAGATATGGGAGTTAGAAGTTAAGTAATAGTTGAGAAACCATCATAATTTTCGCAAGTTTGATACTCGAAACCAATAACTACTATGGCCTAGGGCAAAAATACACATACCGTTGTAATCGGGCGAGTTTCTACTTTCAGATGCAACAGGAATTTCTCGAGTTCGTCAATGCGTTCGCGAGATATAAGTGTTAGAAGTGAAGGAATGGTTGAGAGACCATCACAATTTTCGCAAGTCTGATACTCGAAACCAATAACTACAATGGCCCAAGCCAAAAATACACATACCATTGTAATCGGGCGAGTTTCTGCTTTCAGATGCAACAGGAATTTCTCGAGTTCGTCAAGTCGTTCGCGAGATGTGGGCGTTTGAAGTTAAGGAATGGGTGAGAAACCATCATAATTTTCGCAAGGCTGATACTCGAAACCAATAACTGGAATGGCCTAGGGGAAAATACAGATACCGTTGTAATCGGGCGAGTCTCTACTTTCAGATGCAACAGCAATTTTCGATTTCCAAAATCCGTTCGCATGATATAGGAGTTTGAAGTGAAGGAATGGTTGAGAAACCATCAAAATTTTCGCAGGTCTGATACTCGAAACCAATAAATACATTGGCCTTGGGGAGAAATACACATACTGTTTTAATCGGGCGAGTTTCTACTTTCAGATGCAACAGCAATTTCTCGAGTTCGTCAATCCGTTCGCGAGATATGGGTGTTTGAAGTTAAGGAATGGTTGAGAAACCATCAAAATTCTCGCAAGTCTGATACTCGAAGCCAATAACTACAATGGCCTAGGGAAAAAATACACATACCGTTGTAATCGGGCGAGTTTCTGCTTTCAGATTCAACAGGAATTTCACGAGTTCTTCAATCCGTTCGCGAGATATGGTTGTTGGAAGTTAAAGAATGGTTGAGAAACCATCAAAATTCTCGCAATTCTGATACTCGAAACCAATAACTACAATGGCCTAGGGGAAAAATACAAATACCGTTGTAATCGGGCAAGTTTCTACTATCAGATGCAACAGGAATTTCTCGAGTTCGTCAATCGGTTCGCGAGATATGGGAGTTTGAAATTAAGGAATGGTTGAGAGACCATTAAAATATTCGCAAGTCTGATACTCGATACCAATAACTGGAGTGGCCTAGGGGAAATGTACGCACACCAGTGTAATCGGGCAAGTTTCTACTATCAGATGCAACAGGAATTTCTCGAGTTCGTCAATCGGTTCGCGAGATATGGGAGTTTGAAGTTAAGGAATGGTTGAGAAACCATCAAAATTCTCGCAAGTCTGATACTCGAAACCAATAACTGGAATGGCCTAGGGGAAAAGTACGCACATCTTTGTATTCGGGCAAGTTTCTACTTTCAGATGCAACAGGACTTTCTCGAGTTCGTCAATCCTTTCGCGAGATATAGGAGTTTGAAGTTAAGGAATGGTTGAGAGACCATCAAAATTTTCGCAACTCTGATACACGAAAACAATAACTACAATGGCCGAAGCCAAAAATACACATACAGCTGTAATCGGGTGAGTTTCTGCTTTCAGATGCAACAGGCATTTCTCGAGTTCGTCAATCCGTTCGCGAGATATGGGAGTTTGAAGTTAAGGAACGCTTGAGATACCATCAAAATTTTCGCAAGTCTGATACTCGAAACCAATAACTACTTTGGCCTAGGGAAAAAGTACACACACCATTGTAATCGGGCGAGTTTCTACTTTCAGATGCAACAGGAGTTTCTCGAGTTCCTTGATTCCGTTCGCGAGATATGGGAGTTAGAAGTTAAGTAATAGTTGAGAAACCATCATAATTTTCGCAAGTTTGATACTCGAAACCAATAACTACTATGGCCTAGGGCAAAAATACACATACCGTTGTAATCGGGCGAGTTTCTACTTTCAGATGCAACAGGAATTTCTCGAGTTCGTCAATGCGTTCGCGAGATATAAGTGTTAGAAGTGAAGGAATGGTTGAGAGACCATCACAATTTTCGCAAGTCTGATACTCGAAACCAATAACCACAATGGCCCAAGCCAAAAATACACATACCGTTGTAATCGGGCGAGTTTCTGCTTTCAGATGCAACAGGAATTTCTCGAGTTCGTCAAGTCGTTCGCGAGATGTGGGCGTTTGAAGTTAAGGAATGGGTGAGAAACCATCATAATTTTCGCAAGGCTGATACTCGAAACCAATAACTGGAATGGCCTAGGGGAAAATACAGATACCGTTGTAATCGGGCGAGTCTCTACTTTCAGATGCAACAGCAATTTCTCGAGTTCGTCAATCCGTTCGCGAGATATGGGTGTTTGAAGTTAAGGAATGGTTGAGAAACCATCAAAATTCTCGCAAGTCTGATACTCGAAGCCAATAACTACAATGGCCTAGGGAAAAAATACACATACCGTTGTAATCGGGCGAGTTTCTGCTTTCAGATTCAACAGGAATTTCACGAGTTCTGCAATCCGTTCGCGAGATATGGGTGTTTGAAGTTAAGGAATGGTTGAGAAACCATCAAAATTCTCGCAATTCTGGTGCTCGAAACCAATAACTACAATGGCCTAGGGGAAAAATACAAATACCGTTGTAATCGGGCAAGTTTCTACTATCAGATGCTACAGGAATTTCTCGAGTTCGTCAATCGGTTCGCGAGATATGGGAGTTTGAAATTAAGGAATGGTTGAGAGACCATTAAAATATTCGCAAGTCTGATACTCGAAACCAATAACTGGAATGGCCTAGGGGAAATGTACACACACCATTGTAATCGGGCAAGTTTCTACTATCAGATGCAACAGGAATTTCTCGAGTTCGTCAATCGGTTCGCGAGATATGGGAGTTTGAAGTTAAGGATTGGTTGAGAAACCATCAAAATTCTCGCAAGTCTGATACTCGAAACCAATAACTACAATGGCCTAGGGGAAAAATACACATACCGTTGTAATCGGGCGAGTTTCTGCTTTCAGATGTAACAGAAATTTCTCGAGTTCGTCAATCGGTTCGCGTGATATGGGAGTTTGAAGTTAAGGAATGGTTGAGAAACCATCAAAATTTTCGCAATTCTGTTACTGGAAAACAATAGCTACTATGGCCTAGGGCAAAAATACACATACCGTTGTAAACGGGCAAGTTTCTGCTTTCGGATGCAACAGGAATTTCTCGAGTTCGTCAATCCGTTCGCGAGATATGGGAGTTTGAAGTTAAGGAACGCTTGAGATACCATCAAAATTTTCGCAAGTCTGATACTCGAAAACAATAACTACTATGGCCTAGGGAAAAAGTACACACACCATTGTAATCGGGCGAGTTTCTACTTTCAGATGCAACAGGAGTTTCTCGAGTTCGTCAATCCGTTCGCGAGATATGGGAGTTTGAAGTTAAGGAATGGTTGAGAAACCATCATAATTTTCGCAAGTTTGATACTCGAAACCAATAACTACTATGGCCTAGGGCAAAAATACACATACCGTTGTAATCGAGCGAGTTTCTACTTTCAGATGCAACAGGAATTTCTCGAGTTCGTCAATGCGTTCGCGAGATATAAGTGTTAGAAGTGAAGGAATGGTTGAGAGACCATCACAATTTTCGCAAGTCTGATACTCGAAACCAATAACTACAATGTCCCAAGCCAAAAATATACATACCGTTGTAATCGGGCGAGTTTCTGCTTTCAGATGCAACAGGAATTTCTCGAGTTCGTCAATGCGTTCGCGAGATATAAGTGTTAGAAGTGAAGGAATGGTTGAGAGACCATCACAATTTTCGCAAGTCTGATACCCGAAACCAATAACTACAATGGCCCAAGCCAAAAATACACATACCGTTGTAATCGGGCGTGTTTCTGCTTTCAGATGCAACAGGAATTTCTCGAGTTCGTCAAGTCGTTCGCGAGATATGGGCGTTTGAAGTTAAGGAATGGGTGAGAAACCATCATAATTTTCGCAAGGCTGATACTCGAAACCAATAACTGGAATGGCCTAGGGGAAAATACAGATACCGTTGTAATCGGGCGAGTCTCTACTTTCAGATGCAACAGCAATTTTCGATTTCCAAAATCCGTTCGCGTGATATAGGAGTTTGAAGTGAAGGAATGGTTGAGAAACCATCAAAATTTTCGCAGGTCTGATACTCGAAACCAATAAATACATTGGCCTTGGGGAGAAATACACATACTGTTTTAATCGGGCGAGTTTCTACTTTCAGATGCAACAGCAATTTCTCGAGTTCGTCAATCCGTTCGCGAGATATGGGTGTTTGAAGGTAAGGAATGGTTGAGAAACCATCAAAATTCTCGCAAGTGTGATACACGAAACCAATAACTACAATGGCCTAGGGGAAATGTACACACACCATTGTAATCGGGCAAGTTTCTACTATCAGATGCAACAGGAATTACTCGAGTTCGTCAATCGGTTCGCGAGATATGGGAGTTTGAAATTAAGGAATGGTTGAGAGACCATTAAAATATTCGCAAGTCTGATACTCGAAACCAATAACTGGAGTGGCCTAGGGGAAATGTACGCACACCAATGTAATCGGGCAAGTTTCTACTATCAGATGCAACAGGAATTTCTCGAGTTCGTCAATCGGTTCGCGAGATATGGGAGTTTGAAGTTAAGGAATGGTTGAGAAACCATCAAAATTCTCGCAAGTCTGATACTCGAAACCAATAACTGGAATGGCCTAGGGGAAAAGTACGCACATCTTTGTATTCGGGCAAGTTTCTACTTTCAGATGCAACAGGACTTTCTCGAGTTCGTCAATCCGTTCGCGAGATATGGGAGTTTGAAGTTAAGGAATGGTTGAGAGACCATCAAAATTTTCGCAACTCTGATACTCGAAAACAATAACTACAATGGCCGAAGCCAAAAATACACATACAGCTGTAATCGGGTGAGTTTCTGCTTTCAGATGCAACAGGCATTTCTCGAGTTCGTCAATCCGTTCGCGAGATATGGGAGTTTGAAGTTAAGGAACGCTTGAGATACCATCAAAATTTTCGCAAGTCTGATACTCGAAACCAATAACTACTATGGCCTAGGGAAAAAGTACACACACCATTGTAATCGGGCGTGTTTCTACTTTCAGATGCAACAGGAGTTTCTCGAGTTCGTCAATCCGTTCGCGAGATATGGGAGTTAGAAGTTAAGTAATAGTTGAGAAACCATCATAATTTTCGCAAGTTTGATACTCGAAACCAATAACTACTATGGCCTAGGGCAAAAATACACATACCGTTGTAATCGGGCGAGTTTCTACTTTCAGATGCAACAGGAATTTCTCGAGTTCGTCAATGCGTTCGCGAGATATAAGTGTTAGAAGTGAAGGAATGGTTGAGAGACCATCACAATTTTCGCAAGTCTGATACTCGAAACCAATAACTACAATGGCCCAAGCCAAAAATACACATACCGTTGTAATCGGGCGAGTTTCTGCTTTCAGATGCAACAGGAATTTCTCGAGTTCGTCAAGTCGTTCGCGAGATGTGGGCGTTTGAAGTTAAGGAATGGGTGAGAAACCATCATAATTTTCGCAAGGCTGATACTCGAAACCAATAACTGGAATGGCCTAGGGGAAAATACAGATACCGTTGTAATCGGGCGAGTCTCTACTTTCAGATGCAACAGCAATTTTCGATTTCCAAAATCCGTTCGCATGATATAGGAGTTTGAAGTGAAGGAATGGTTGAGAAACCATCAAAATTTTCGCAGGTCTGATACTCGAAACCAATAAATACATTGGCCTTGGGGAGAAATACACATACTGTTTTAATCGGGCGAGTTTCTACTTTCAGATGCAACAGCAATTTCTCGAGTTCGTCAATCCGTTCGCGAGATATGGGTGTTTGAAGTTAAGGAATGGTTGAGAAACCATCAAAATTCTCGCAAGTCTGATACTCGAAGCCAATAACTACATTGGCCTAGGGAAAAAATACACATACCGTTGTAATCGGGCGAGTTTCTGCTTTCAGATTCAACAGGAATTTCACGAGTTCTTCAATCCGTTCGCGAGATATGGGTGTTTGAAGTTAAGGAATGGTTGAGAAACCATCATAATTCTCGCAATTCTGATGCTCGAAACCAATAACTACTATGGCCTAGGGCAAAAGTACACATACCGTTGTAATCGGGCGAGTATCTACTTTCAAATGCAACAGGAATATCTCGAGTTCGTCAATCCATTCGCGAGATATGGGAGTTTGAAGTTACGGAATGGTTGAGAAGCCATCAAAATTTTCGCAATTCTGATACTCGAAACCAATAACTACGAAGGCCTAGGGGAAAATACAGATACTGTTGTAACCGGGCGAGTTTCTACTTTCAGATTCAACAGGAATTTCTCGAGTTCGTCAATCCGTTCGCGAGATGTGGGAGTTTGAAGTTAAGGAATGGTTGAGCAACCATCAAAATTTTCGCAAGTCTGATTCCCGAAACCAATAACTACAGAGGCCTAGGGGAAAAAATACACATACCGTTGTAATCGGGCGAGATTCTACTTTCAGATGCAACAGGAATTTCTCGAGTTCGTCAATCCGTTCGCGAGATATAGGAGTTTGAAGTTAAGGAATGGTTGAGAATCCATCAAAATATTCGCTGGTCTGATACTGGAAATCAATAACTGGAATGGCCTAGGAGAAATGTACACACACCAATGTAATCGGGCAAGTTTCTACTATCAGATGCAACAGGAATTTCTCGAGTTCGTCAATCGGTTCGCGAGATATGGGAGTTTGAAATTAAGGAATGGTTGAGAAACCATCAAAATTCTCGCAAGTCTGATACTCGAAACCAATAACTACAATGGCCTAGGGGAAAAATACACATACCGTTGTAATCAGGCGAGTTTCTGCTTTCAGATGTAACAGAAATTTCTCGAGTTCGTCAATGCGTTCGCGAGATATAAGTGTTAGAAGTGAAGGAATGGTTGAGAGACCATCACAATTTTCGCAAGTCTGATACTCGAAACCAATAACTACAATGGCCCAAGCCAAAGATACACATACCGTTGTAATCGGGCGAGTGTCTGCTTTCAGATGCAACAGGAATTTCTCGAATTCGTCAATCCGTTCGCGAGATATAGGAGTTTGAAGTTAAGGAATGGTTGAGGAACCACCAAAATTTTCGCAAGTCTGATACTCGAAACCAATAACTACTATGGCCTAGGGCAAAAATACACATACCGTTGTAATCGGACGAGTTTCTACTTTCAGATGCAACAGGAATTTCTCGATTTCCTCAATCCGTTCGCGAGATATGGGAGTTTGAAGTTAAGGAATGGTTGAGAATCCATCAAAATTTTCGCAAATCTGATACTCGAAAACAATAACTACAATGGCCCAAGCCAAAAATACACATACAGCTGTAATCGGGCGAGTTTCTGCTTTCAGATGCAACAGGCATTTCTCGAGTTCGTAAATCCGTTAGCGAGATATGGGAGTTTGAAGTTAAGGAATGGTTGAGAATCCATCAAAATTTTCGCAAGTCTGATACTCGAAACCAATAACTACAATGGCCTAGGGGAGAAATACACATACCGCTGTAATCGGGCGAGTTTCTGCTTTCAGATGCGATAGGAATTTCTCGTGTTCGTCAAGCCGTTCGCGAAATATGGGTGTTTGAAGTTAAGGAATGGTTGAGAAACCATCAAAATATTCGCCTGTCTGATACTCGAAACCAATAACTACTATGGCCTAGGGCAATAATACACATACCGTTGTAATCGGGCGGGTTTCTGCTTTCAGATGCAATAGGAATTTCTCGAGTTCGTCAATCCGTTCGCGAGATGAGTGAGTTTGAAGTTAAGGAATGGTTGAGAAACCATCAAAATTTTCGCAAGTCTGATACTCGAAACCAATAACTACTATGGCCTAGGGCAAAAATACACATACCGTTGTAATCGGACGAGTTTCTACTTTCAGATGCAACAGTAATATCTCGAGTTCGTCAATCCGTTCGCGAGATATGGGAGGTTGAGGTTAAGGAAAGCTTGAGATACCATCAAAATTTTCACAAGTCTGATACTCGAAAACAATAACTACGATGGCCTAGGGCAAAAATACACATACCGTTGTAATCGGGCGAGTTTCTACTTTCAGATGCAACAGGAGTATCTCGAGTTCGTCAATCCGTTCGCTATATATGGGAGTTTGAAGTTAAGGAACGCTTGAGAAACCATCAAAATTTTCGCATGTCTGATACTCGAAACCAATAACTACTATGGCGTAGGGCAAAAATACACATGCCATTGTAATCGGGCGAGTCTATGCTTTCAGATGCAACAGGAATTTCTTCAGTTCGTCAATCCGTTCGCGAGATATGGGAGTTTGATGTTAAGGAATGGTTGAGAAACCATCAAAATTTTCGCAAGTCGGATCCCCGAAAGCAATAACTACAAAGGACGAGGGGAAAAAATACACATACCGTTGTAATCGGGCGAGTTTCTACTTTCTGATGCAATAGGAATTTCTCGAGTTCGTCAATCCGTTCGCGAGATATGGGAGTTTGAAATTAAGGAATGGTAGAGAAACCATCAAAATTTTCGCTGGTCTGATACTCGAAAACAATAACTGGAATGGCCTAGGGGAAAAGTACACACATCATTGTAATCGGGCGAGTTTCTACTTTCAGATGCAACACGAATTTCTCGAGTTCGTCAATCCGTTCGCGAGATATGGGAGTTTGAAGTTAAGGAATGGTTGAGAATCCATCAAAATTTTCGCGAGTCTGATACCCGAAAGCAATAACTACAAAGGCCGAGGGGAAAAAATACAAATACCGTTGTAATCGGGCGAGTTTCTACTTTCAGATGCAACAGGAATTTCTCGAGTTCGTCAATTCGTTCGCGAGATATGGGAGTTTGAAGTTAAGGAATGGTTGAGCAACCATCAAAATTTTCGCAAGTCTGATTCCCGAAACCAATAACTACAAAGACCTAGGGGAAAAATACACATACCGTTCTAATCGGGCGAGTTTCTACTTTCAGATGCAACAGGAATTTCTCGAGTTCGTCAATCCGTTCGCGAGATATGGGAGTTTCAAGTTAAGGAGCGCTTGAGATACCATCAAAATTTTCACAACTCTGATACTCGAAAACAATAACTACTGTGGCCTAGGGCAAAAATACACATACCGTTGTAATCGGGCGAGTTTCTACTTTCAGATGCAACCGGAGTTTCTCGAGTTGGTCAATCCGTTCGCGAGATGTGGGCGTTTGCAGTTAAGGAATGGTTGAGAAACCACAAAAATTTTCGCTGATCTGATACTCGAAACCAATAACTGGAATGGCTTAGGGAAAAAGGACACATACCGTTGAAATCGGGCGAGTTTCTGCTTTCAGATGCAATAGGAATTTCTCGAGTTCGTCAATCCGTTCGCGAGATGAGTGAGTTTGAAGTTAAGGAATGGTTGAGAAACCATCAAAATTTTCGCAAGTCTGATACTCGAAACCAATAACTACAATGGCCCAAGCCAAAAATACACATACAGCTGTAATCGGGCGAGTTTCTGCTTTCAGATGCAACAGGCATTTCTCGAGTTCGTAAATCCGTTAGCGAGATATGGGAGTTTGAAGTTAAGGAATGGTTGAGAATCCATCAAAATTTTCGCAAGTCTGATACTCGAAACCAATAACTACAATGGCCTAGGGGAGAAATACACATACCGCTGTAATCGGGCGAGTTTCTGCTTTCAGATGCGATAGGAATTTCTCGTGTTCGTCAAGCCGTTCGCGAAATATGGGTGTTTGAAGTTAAGGAATGGTTGAGAAACCATCAAAATATTCGCCTGTCTGATACTCGAAACCAATAACTACTATGGCCTAGGGCAATAATACACATACCGTTGTAATCGGGCGGGTTTCTGCTTTCAGATGCAATAGGAATTTCTCGAGTTCGTCAATCCGTTCGCGAGATGAGTGAGTTTGAAGTTAAGGAATGGTTGAGAAACCATCAAAATTTTCGCAAGTCTGATACTCGAAACCAATAACTACTATGGCCTAGGGCAAAAATACACATACCGTTGTAATCGGACGAGTTTCTACTTTCAGATGCAACAGTAATATCTCGAGTTCGTCAATCCGTTCGCGAGATATGGGAGGTTGAGGTTAAGGAAAGCTTGAGATACCATCAAAATTTTCACAAGTCTGATACTCGAAAACAATAACTACGATGGCCTAGGGCAAAAATACACATACCGTTGTAATCGGGCGAGTTTCTACTTTCAGATGCAACAGGAGTATCTCGAGTTCGTCAATCCGTTCGCTATATATGGGAGTTTGAAGTTAAGGAACGCTTGAGAAACCATCAAAATTTTCGCATGTCTGATACTCGAAACCAATAACTACTATGGCGTAGGGCAAAAATACACATGCCATTGTAATCGGGCGAGTCTATGCTTTCAGATGCAACAGGAATTTCTTCAGTTCGTCAATCCGTTCGCGAGATATGGGAGTTTGATGTTAAGGAATGGTTGAGAAACCATCAAAATTTTCGCAAGTCGGATCCCCGAAAGCAATAACTACAAAGGACGAGGGGAAAAAATACACATACCGTTGTAATCGGGCGAGTTTCTACTTTCTGATGCAATAGGAATTTCTCGAGTTCGTCAATCCGTTCGCGAGATATGGGAGTTTGAAATTAAGGAATGGTAGAGAAACCATCAAAATTTTCGCTGGTCTGATACTCGAAAACAATAACTGGAATGGCCTAGGGGAAAAGTACACACATCATTGTAATCGGGCGAGTTTCTACTTTCAGATGCAACACGAATTTCTCGAGTTCGTCAATCCGTTCGCGAGATATGGGAGTTTGAAGTTAAGGAATGGTTGAGAATCCATCAAAATTTTCGCGAGTCTGATACCCGAAAGCAATAACTACAAAGGCCGAGGGGAAAAAATACAAATACCGTTGTAATCGGGCGAGTTTCTACTTTCAGATGCAACAGGAATTTCTCGAGTTCGTCAATTCGTTCGCGAGATATGGGAGTTTGAAGTTAAGGAATGGTTGAGCAACCATCAAAATTTTCGCAAGTCTGATTCCCGAAACCAATAACTACAAAGACCTAGGGGAAAAATACACATACCGTTCTAATCGGGCGAGTTTCTACTTTCAGATGCAACAGGAATTTCTCGAGTTCGTCAATCCGTTCGCGAGATATGGGAGTTTCAAGTTAAGGAGCGCTTGAGATACCATCAAAATTTTCACAACTCTGATACTCGAAAACAATAACTACTGTGGCCTAGGGCAAAAATACACATACCGTTGTAATCGGGCGAGTTTCTACTTTCAGATGCAACCGGAGTTTCTCGAGTTGGTCAATCCGTTCGCGAGATGTGGGCGTTTGCAGTTAAGGAATGGTTGAGAAACCACAAAAATTTTCGCTGATCTGATACTCGAAACCAATAACTGGAATGGCTTAGGGAAAAAGGACACATACCGTTGAAATCGGGCGAGTTTCTGCTTTCAGATGCAATAGGAATTACTCGAGTTAGTCAATCCGTTCGCGAGATATGGGAGTTTGAAGTTAAGGAATGGTTGAGAAACCATCAAAATTTTCGCAAGTCTGATCCCCGAAACCAATAAATACAAAGGCCTCGGGGAAAAATACACATAGCGCTGTAATCGGGCGAATTTCTACTTTCAGATGCAATAGGAATTTCTCGAGTTCGTCAATCCGTTCGCGAGATATGGGAGTTTGAAGTTAAGGAATGGTTGAGAAACCACCAAAATTTTCGCTGATCTGATACTCGAAACCAATAACTGGAATGGCCTAGGGGAAAAGTACACATACCGTTGAAATCGGGCGAGTTTCTGCTTTCAGATGCAATTGGAATTTCTCGAGTTCATCAATCCGTTCGCGAGATATGGGAGTAGGAAGTTAAGGAATGGTTGAGAAACCATCAAAATTTTCGCGAGTCTGATACCCGAAAGCAATAACTACAAAGGCCGAGGGGAAAAAATACAAATACCGTTGTAATCGGGCGAGTTTCTACTTTCAGATGCAACAGGAATTTCTCGAGTTCGTCAATTCGTTCGCGAGATATGGGAGTTTGAAGTTAAGGAATGGTTGAGCAACCATCAAAATTTTCGCAAGTCTGATTCCCGAAACCAATAACTACAAAGACCTAGGGGAAAAATACACATACCGTTCTAATCGGGCGAGTTTCTACTTTCAGATGCAGCAGGAATTTCTCGAGTTCGTCAATCCGTTCGCGAGATATGGGAGTTTGAAATTAAGGAATGGTTGAGAAACCATCAAAATTTTCGCTGGTCTGATACTCGAAACCAATAACTGGAATGGCCTAGGGGAAAAGTACAAACATCATTGTAATCGGGCGAGTTTCTACTTTCAGATGCAACAGGAATTTCTCGAGTTCGACAAACCGTTCGCGAGATATGGGAGTGTGAAGTTAAGGAACGCTTGACATACCATCAAAATTTTCGCAAGTCTGATACTCGAAACCAATAACTACTATGGCCTAGGGCAAAAATACACATACCGTTGTAATCGGGCGAGTTTCTGCTTTCAGACGCAGCAGGAACTTCTCGAGTTCGTCAATTCGTTCGCGAGATGTGGGAGTTTGAAGTTAAGGAATGGTTGAGAAACCATTAAAATTTTCGCAAGTCTGATACTCGAAACCAATAACTACAAAGGCCTAGGGGAAAAATACACATACCGTTGTAATCGGGGGAGTTTCTGCTTTCAGATGCAATAGGAATTTCTCGAGTTCGTCAATCCGTTCGCGTGATATGGGAGTTTGAAGTTAAGGAATGGTTGAGAAACCATCAAAATTTTCGCATGTCTGATACTCGAAACCAATAACTACAATGGCCTAGGGCAAAAATACACATACCGTTGTAATCGGGCGAGTTTCTGCTTTCAGACGCAGCAGGAACTTCTCGAGTTCGTCAATTCGTTCGCGAGATGTGGGAGTTTGAAGTTAAGGAATGGTTGAGAAACCATTAAAATTTTCGCAAGTCTGATACTCGAAACCAATAACTACTATGGCCTAGGGCAAAAATACACATACCGTTGTAATCGGGCGAGTTTCTGCTTTCAGACGCAGCAGGAACTTCTCGAGTTCGTCAATTCGTTCGCGAGATGTGGGAGTTTGAAGTTAAGGAATGGTTGAGAAACCATTAAAATTTTCGCAAGTCTGATACTCGAAACCAATAACTACAAAGGCCTAGGGGAAAAATACACACACCGATGTAATCGGGCGAGTTTCTACTTTCAGATGAAACAGGAATTTCTCGAGTTCGTCAATCTGTTCGCGAGATATGGGAGTTTGATATTAAGGAATGGTTGAGAAACCATCAAAAATTTCGCTGGTCTGATACTCGAAACCAATAACTGGAATGGCCTAGGGGAAAAGTACACACACCATTGTAATGGGGCGAGTTTCTACTTTCAGACGCAACAGGAATTTCTCGAGTTCGTCAATCCGTTCGCGAGATATGGGAGTTTGAAATTACGGAATGGTTGAGAAACCATCAAAATTTTCGCAAGTCTGATCCCCGAAACCAATAAATACAAAGCCTCGGGGAAAAATACACATAGCGTTGTAATCGGGCGAATTTCTACTTTCAGATGCAACAGGAATTTCTTGAGTTCGTCAATCCGTTCGCGAGATATGGGAGTTTGAAGTTAAGGAATGGTTGAGAAACCACCGAAATTTTCGCTGATCTGATACTCGAAACCAATAACTGGAATGGCCCAGGGGAAAAGTACACATACCGTTGAAATCGGGCGAGTTTCTGCTTTCAGATGCATTTGGAATTTCTCGAGTTCGTCAATCCGTTCGCGAGATATGGGAGTAGGAAGTTAAGGAATGGTTGAGAAACCATCAAAATTTTCGCAAGTCTGATACCCGAAAGCAATAACTACAAAGGCCGAGGGGAAAAAATACAAATACCGTTGTAATCGTGCGAGTTTCTACTTTCAGATGCAACAGGAATTTCTCGAGTTCGTCAATTCGTTCGCGAGATATGGGAGTTTGATGTTAAAGAATGGTTGAGCAACCATCAAAATTTTCGCAAGTCTGATTCCCGAAACCAATAACTACAAAGACCTAGGGGAAAAATACACATACCGTTCTAATCGGGCGAGTTTCTACTTTCAGATGCAACAGGTATTTCTCGAGTTCGTCAATCCGTTCGCGAGATATGGGAGTTTGAAATTAAGGAATGGTTGAGAAACCATCAAAATTTTCACTGGTCTGATACTCGAAACCAATAACTGGAATGGCCTAGGGGAAAAGTACAAACATCATTGTAATCGGGCGAGTTTCTACTTTCAGATGCTACAGGAATTTCTCGAGTTCGACAATCCGTTCGCGAGATATGGGAGTGTGAAGTTAAGGAACGCTTGAGATACCATCAAAATTTTCGCAAGTCTGATACTCGAAACCAATAACTACTATGGCCTAGGGCAAAAATACGCATACCGTTGTAATCGGGCGAGTTTCTGCTTTCAGATGCAATTGGAATTTCTCGAGTTCGTCAATCCGTTCGCGAGATATGGAAGTAGGAAGTTAAGGAATTGTTGAGAAACCATCAAAATTTTCGCAAATCTGATACTCGAAAACAATAACTACAATGGCCCAAGCCAAAAATACACATACAGCTGTAATCGGGCGAGTTTCTGCTTTCAGATGCAACAGGCATTTCTCGAGTTCGTAAATCCGTTAGCGAGATATGGGAGTTTGAAGTTAAGGAATGGTTGAGAATCCATCAAAATTTTCGCAAGGCTGATACTCGAAACCAATAACTACTATGGCCTAGGGCAAAAATACACATACCGTTGTAATCGGGCGAGTTTCTGCTTTCAGACGCAGCAGGAACTTCTCGAGTTCGTCAATTCGTTCGCGAGATGTGGGAGTTTGAAGTTAAGGAATGGTTGAGCAACCATCAAAATTTTCGCATGTCTGATACTCGAAACCAATAACTACAATGGCCTAGGGGAAAAATACACATACCGTTGTAATCGGGCGGGTCTCTGCTTTCAGATGCAATAGGAATTTCTCGAGTTCGTCAATCCGTTCGCGTGATATGGGAGTTTGAAGTTAAGGAATGGTTGAGAAACCATCAAAATTTTCGCATGTCTGATACTCGAAACCAATAACTACAATGCCCTAGGGGAAAAATACACATACCGATGTAATCGGGCGAGTTTCTATTTTCAGATGAAATAGGAATTTCTCGAGTTGGTCAATCCGTTCGCGAGATATGGGAGTTTGATATTAAGGAATGGTTGAGAAACCAACAAAAATTTCGCTGGTCTGATACTCGAAACCACTAACTGGAATGGCCTAGGGGAAAAGTACACACACCATTGTAATGGGGCGCGTTTCTACTTTCAGATGCAACAGGAATTTCTCGAGTTCGTCAATCCGTTCGCGAGATGTGGGAGTTTGAAGTTAAGGAATGGTTGAGAAGCCATCAAATTTTTCGCAAGTCTGATACTCGAAACCAATAACTACAAAGGCCGACGGGAAAAAATACACATACCGTTGTAATCGAGCGAGTTTCTACTTTCAGATGCAACAAGAATTTCTCGAGTTCGTCAATTCGTTCGCGAGATATGGGAGTTTGAAGTTAAGCAATGGTTGAGAAACCATCAAAATTTTCGTAAGTCTGATACCCGAAACCAATAACTACAAAGGCCGACGGGAAAAAATACACATACCGTTGTAATCGAGCGAGTTTCTACTATCAGATGCAACAAGAATTTCTCGAGTTCGTCAATTCGTTCGCGAGATATGGGAGTTTGAAGTTAAGGAATGGTTGAGCAACCATCAAAATTTTCGCATGTCTGATACTCGAAACCAATAACTACAATGGCCTAGGGGAAAAATACACATACCGTTGTAATCGGGCGGGTCTCTGCTTTCAGATGCAACAGGAATTTCTCGAGTTCGTCAATCCGTTCGCGAGATATGGGAGTTTGAAGTTAAGCAACGATTGAGAAACCATCAAAATTTTCGCATCTCTGATTCCCGAAACCATTAACTACAAAGGCCTAGGGGAAAAAATACACATACCGTGTAATCGAGCGAGTTTCTACTTTCCGATGCTACAGGAATTTCTGGAGTTCGTCAATCCGTTCGCGAGATATGGGAGTTTGAAGTTAAGGAACGCTTGAGAAACCATCAAAATTTTCGCATGACTGATACTCGAAACCAATAACTACTATGGCCTAGGGCAAAAATACACATACCCTTGTAATCGGGCGAGTTTCTGCTTTCAGATGCAATAGGAATTTCTCGTGTTCGGCAATGCGTTCGCGAGATACGGGAGTTTGAAATTAAGGAATGGTTGAGAAACCATCAAAATTTTCGCAAGTCTGAATCCCGAAACCAATAACTACAAAGGCCTAGGGGAAAAGTACACATACCGTTGTAATCGGGCGAGTTTCTACTTTCAGATGAAAGTGGAATGTCTCCAGTTCCTCAATCCGTTCGCGAGATATGGGAGTTTGAAGTTAAAGAACGCTTGAGAAACTTGCTAAAATTTTGATGGTTTCTCAACCATTCCTTAATTTCAAACTCCCATATCTCGCGAACGGATTGACTAAGTCGAGAAATTCCTGTTGCATCTGAAAGTAGAATCTCGCCCGTTTACAATGGTGTCTGTACTTTTCCCCTAGGCCATTCCAGTTATTCGTTTCTAGCATCAGAATTGCGAAAATTTTGATGATTTCTCAACCATCACTTAAATCCAAACTCCGATATTTGGCGAACGGATTGACGAACCCGAAAAATTTCTGTTGCATCAGAAAGTAGAAACTCGCCCGATTACATTGGTGTCTGTACTTTTCCCCTAGGCCGTTCCAGTTATTGGTTTCGAGTATCAGACTTGCGAAAATTTTGATGGTTTCTCAACCATTCCTTCACTTCAAACTCCTATATCTCGCGAACGGATTGACGAACTCGAGGCATTCCTGTTGCATCTGAATGTAGAAACTCGCCCGATTACAACGGCATGTGTATTTTTGCTCTAGGACATAGCAGTTATTCGTTTCGAGTATCAGACTTGCGAAAATTTTGATGGTTTCTCAACCGTTCCTTCACTTCAAACAACCATATCTCGCGAATGGATTGACAAAGTCGGGAAATTCCTGTTGCATCTGAAAGCAGAAACTCGCACGATTACAGCGGTATATGTATTTTTCCCCAAGACCATAGTAGTTATTGGTTTCGTGTATCTGACTTGCGAAAATTTGGTTGGTTTCTCAACCCTTCCTTAACGTCAAACAACCATATCTCGCGAACGGATTGACTAATTCGGGAAATTCCTGTTGCATCTGAAAGCAGAAACTCGCCCGATTACAGCGGTATGTGTATTTTTCCCCAAGGCCATAGAAGTTATTGGTTTCGTGTATCAGACTTGCAAAAATTTGGATGGTTTGTCAACCATTCCTTCACTTCAAGCTCCTATATCTCGCGAACGGATGGAGGAAATCCAGAAATTCCTGTTGCATCTGAAAGTTGAAACTCGCCCGATTAGAACGGTATGTGTATTTTTGCTCTAGGACATAGTAGTTATTCCTTTCGAGTATCAGACTTGCGAAAATTTTGATGGTTTCTCAACCATTCCTTAACTGCAAACAACCATATCTCGCGAACGGATTGACTAATTGGGGAAATTAATGTTGCATCTGAAAGCAGGATCTCGCCCGATTACAGCGGTATGTGTATCTTTCCCAAGGCCATAGTAGTTATTGGTTTCGTGTATCAGACTTGCGAAAATTTGGATGGTTTCTCAACCATTCCTTAACTTCAAACTCCATATCTCGCGAACGGATTGACGAAATCGAGAAATTCCAGTTGCATCTGAAAGTAGAATCTCGCCCGATACAACGGTATGTGTATTTTTGTTCTAGGACATACTAGTTATTCGTTTCGAGTATCAGACTTGCGAAAATTTTGATGGTTTCTCAACCATTCCTTCACTTCAAACTCCCATATCTCGCGAACGGATTGACGAATTCGAGAAACTCCTGTTGCATCTGGAAGCAGAAACGCGCCCGATTACGATTGTGTGTGTACCTTTCCCCTAGGCCATTCCAGTTATTCGTTTCAGGCATCAGAATTGCGAAAAGTTTGATGGTTTCTCAACCCTCTCTTAAATCCAAACTCCGATATTTGGCGAACGGATTGACGAACCCGTAAAATTTCTCTTGCATCTGAAAGTAGAAACTCGCCGGATTACATTGGTGTGTGTACTTTTCCCCTAGGCCGTTCCAGTTATTGGTTTCGAGTATCAGACTTGCGAAAATTTTCATGGCTTCTCAACCATTCCTTAACTTCAAACTCCCTTATCTCGCGAACGGAGTGACGAACTCGAGAATTTCCTGTTGCATCTGAAAGCAGAAACTCGCCCGATTACAACGGTATGTGTATTTTTGCCCTGGGCCACAGTAGTTATTGGTTTCGAGTATCAGATTTGCGAAAATTTTGATGGTTTCTCAACTATTCCTTAACTTCAAACTCCATGTCTCGCGAACGGATTGAGGAAATCGAGAAATTCCCGCTGCATCTGAAAGTAGAATCTCGCCCGATACAACGGTATGTGTATTTTTGTTCTAGGACATACTAGTTATTCGTTTCGAGTATCAGACTTGCGAAAATTTTGATGGTTTCTCAATCATTCCTTTACTTCAAACTCGCATATCTCGCGAACGGATTGACAAACTCGAGAAACTCCTGTTGCATCTGATAGCAGAAACACGCCCGATTACAGCGGTATGTGTATTTTTCCTCTAGGCCATAGCAGTTATTGGTTTCGTGTATCAGACTTGCGAAAATTTTGATGGTTTCTCAACCGTTCCTTCACTTCAAACTTCTATATCTCGCGAACGGATCGACGAACTCGAGACATTCCTGTTGCATCTGAATGTAGAAACTCGCCCGATTACAACGGTATGTGTATTTTTGCTCTAGGACATAGTAGTTATTCGTTTCGAGTATCAGACTTGCGAAAATTTTGATGGTTTCTCAACCGTTCCTTCACTTCAAACAACCATATCTCGCGAATGGATTGACTAAGTCGGGAAATTCCTGTTGCATCTGAAAGCAGAAACTCGCACGATTACAGCGGTATATGTATTTTTCCCCAAGACCATAGTAGTTATTGGTTTCGTGTATCTGACTTGCGAAAATTTTGATGGTTCTCAACCGTTCCTTAACTTCAACCTCCATATCTCGCGAACGGATTGACGAAATCGAGAAATTCCAGTTGCATCTGAAAGTTGAAACTCGCCCGATTACAACCGTATGTGTATTTTTGCCCTAGGCCACAGTAGTTATTGGTTTCGAGTATCAGATTTGCGAAAATTTTGATGGTTTCTCAACCATTCCTTCACTTCAAACTCCTATATCTCGCGAACGGATTGACGAACTCGAGGCATTCCTGTTGCATCTGAATGTAGAAACTCGCCCGATTACAACGGTATGTGTATTTTTGCTCTAGGACATAGTAGTTATTCGTTTCGAGTATCAGACTTGCGAAAATTTTGATGGTTTCTCAACCGTTCCTTCACTTCAAACAACCATATCTCGCGAATGGATTGACAAAGTCGGGAAATTCCTGTTGCATCTGAAAGCAGAAACTCGCACGATTACAGCGGTATATGTATTTTTCCCCAAGACCATAGTAGTTATTGGTTTCGTGTATCTGACTTGCGAAAATTTGGTTGGTTTCTCAACCCTTCCTTAACGTCAAACAACCATATCTCGCGAACGGATTGACTAATTCGGGAAATTCCTGTTGCATCTGAAAGCAGAAACTCGCCCGATTACAGCGGTATGTGTATTTTTCCCCAAGGCCATAGAAGTTATTGGTTTCGTGTATCAGACTTGCAAAAATTTGGATGGTTTGTCAACCATTCCTTCACTTCAAGCTCCTATATCTCGCGAACGGATGGAGGAAATCGAGAAATTCCTGTTGCATCTGAAAGTTGAAACTCGCCCGATTAGAACGGTATGTGTATTTTTGCTCTAGGACATAGTAGTTATTCCTTTCGAGTATCAGACTTGCGAAAATTTTGATGGTTTCTCAACCATTCCTTAACTGCAAACAACCATATCTCGCGAACGGATTGACTAATTGGGGAAATTAATGTTGCATCTGAAAGCAGGATCTCGCCCGATTACAGCGGTATGTGTATTTTTCCCAAGGCCATAGTAGTTATTGGTTTCGTGTATCAGACTTGCGAAAATTTGGATGGTTTCTCAACCATTCCTTAACTTCAAACTCCATATCTCGCGAACGGATTGACGAAATCGAGAAATTCCAGTTGCATCTGAAAGTAGAATCTCGCCCGATACAACGGTATGTGTATTTTTGTTCTAGGACATACTAGTTATTCGTTTCGAGTATCAGACTTGCGAAAATTTTGATGGTTTCTCAACCATTCCTTCACTTCAAACTCCATATCTCGCGAACGGATTGGGGAAATCGAGAAATTCCTGTTGCATCTGAAAGTAGAAACTCGCCCGATTACAACGGTATGTGTATTTTTGCTCTAGGACATACTAGTTGTTCGTTTCGAGTATCAGACTTGCGAAAATTTTGATGGTTTCTCAACCATTCTTTAACTTCAAACAACCATATCTCGCGAACGGATTGACTAATTCGGGAAATTCCTGTTGCATCTGAAAGCAGAAACTCGCCCGATTACAACCGTATGTGTATTTTTGCCCTAGGCCACAGTAGTTATTGGTTTCGAGTATCAGACTTGCGAAAATTTTGATGGTTGCTCAAGCGTTCCTTAACTTCAAACTCCCATATCTCGCGAACGGATTGACGAACTCGAGAAATTCCTATTGCATCTGAAAGTAGAAACCCACCCGATAACAATGGTGTGTGTACTTTTCCCCTAGGCCATAGTAGTTATTGGTTTCGAGTATCAGACTTGCGAAAATTTTGATGGTTTCTCAAGCGTTCCTTAACTCCAAACTCCCGTATCTCGCGAACGGATAGACGAACTCGAGAAATTCCTGTTGCATCTGAAAGTAGAAACTCGCCGGATTACAACGGTGTGTGTACTTTTCCCCTAGGCCATTCCAATTATTGGTTTCGAGTATCAAATCAGCGAAAATTTTGATGGTTTCTCAACCATTCCTTAATTTCAAACTCCCATATCTCGCGAACGGATTGACGAACTCGAGAAGTTCCTGTTGAATATGAAAGTAGAAACTCGCCCGATTACAATGGTGTGTGTACTTTTCCCCTAGGCCATAGTAGTTATTGGTTTCGGGTATCAGACTTGCGAAAATTTTGATGGTTGCTCAAGCGTTCCTTAACTTCAAACTCCCATATCTCGCGAACGGATTGACGAACTCGAGAAATTCCTGTTGCATCTGAAAGTAGAAACCCACCCGATAACAATGGTGTGTGTACTTTTCCCCTAGGCCATAGTAGTTATTGGTTTCGAGTATCAGACTTGCGAAAATTTTGATGGTTGCTCAAGCGTTCCTTAACTTCAAACTCCCATATCTCGCGAACGGATTCACGAACTCGAGAAATTCCTGTTGCATCTGAAAGTTGAAACTCGCCCGATTACAATGGTGTGTGCACTTTTCCCCTAGACCTTAGTGGTTATTGGTTTCGAGTATCAGACTTGCGAAAATTTTGATGGTTGCTCAAGCGTTCCTTAATTCAAACTCCCATATCTCGCGAAGGGATTGACGAACTCGAGAAATTCCAGTTGCATCTGAAAGTAGAATCTCCCCCGATTTCAATGGTGTGTGTACTTTTCCCCTAGGCCATACTAGTTATTGGTTTCGGGTATCAGACTTGCGAAAATTTTGATGGTTGCTCAAGCATTCCTTAACTTCAAACTCCCATATCTCGCGAACGGATTGACGAACTCGAGAAATTCCTGTTGCATCTGAAAGTAGAAACCCACCCGATAACAATGGTGTGTGTAGTTTTCCCCTAGACCTTAGTAGTTATTGGTTTCGAGTATCAGACTTGCGAAAATTTTGATGGTTGCTCAAGCGTTCCTTAACTTCAAACTCCCATATCTCGCGAACGGATTGACGAACTCGAGAAATTCCTGTTGCATCGGAAAGTAGGAACTCGCCGGATTACAATGGTGTGTGTACTTTTCCCCTAGGCCATTCCAGTTATTGGTTTCGAGTATCAAACTTGCGAAAAATTTGATGGTTGCTCAAGCGTTCCTTAGCTTCAAACTCCCATATCTCGCGAACGGATTGACGAACTCGAGAAATTCCTGTTGAATCTGAAAGTAGAAACTCGCCCGATTACAATGGTGTGTGTACTTTTCCCCTAGGCCATACTAGTTATTGGTTTCGGGTATCAGACTTGCGAAAATTTTGATGGTTGCTCAAGCGTTCCTTAAATTCAAACTCCCATATCTCGCGAACGGATTGACGAACTCGAGAAATTCCTGTTGCATCTGAAAGTAGAAACCCACCCGATAACAATGGTCTGTGTACTTTTCCCCTAGACCTTAGTAGTTATTGGTTTCGAGTATCAGACTTGCGAAAATTTTGATGGTTGCTCAAGCGTTCCTTAACTTCAAACTCCCATATCTCGCGAACGGATTGACGAACTCGAGAAATTCCAGTTGCATCTGAAAGTAGAATCTCGCCCGATTTCAATGGTGTGTGTACTTTTCCCCTAGGCCATTCCAGTTATTGGTTTCGAGTATCAGACTTGCGAAAAATTTGATGGTTGCTCAAGGGTTCCTTAGCTTCAAACTCCCATATCTCGCGAACGGATTGACGAACTCGAGAAATTCCTGTTGAATCTGAAAGTAGAGACTCGCCCGATTACAATGGTGTGTGTACTTTTCCCCTAGGCCATACTAGTTATTGGTTTCGGGTATCAGACTTGCGAAAATTTTGATGGTTGCTCAAGCGTTCCTTAACTTCAAACTCCCATATCTCGCGAACGGATTGACGAACTCGAGAAATTCCTGTTGCATCTGAAAGTAGAAACCCACCCGATAACAATGGTGTGTGTACTTTTCCCCTAGACCTTAGTAGTTATTGGTTTCGAGTATCAGACTTGCGAAAATTTTGATGGTTGCTCAAGCGTTCCTTAACTTCAAACTCCCATATCTCGCGAACGGATTGACGAACTCGAGAAGTTCCTGTTGAATATGAAAGTAGAAACTCGCCCGATTACAATGGTGTGTGTACTTTTCCCCTAGGCCATAGTAGTTATTGGTTTCGGGTATCAGACTTGCGAAAATTTTGATGGTTGCTCAAGCGTTCGTTAACTTCAAACTCCCATATCTCGCGAACGGATTGACGAACTCGAGAAATTCCAGTTGCATCTGAAAGAAGAATCTCGCCCGATTTCAATGGTGCGTGTACTTTTCCCCTAGGCCATAGCAGTTATTGGTTTCGAGTATCAGACTTGCGAAAATTTTGGTGCTTGCTCAAGCGTTCCTTAACTTCAAACTCCCATATCTTGCGAAGGGATTGACGAACTCGAGAAATTCCAGTTGCATCTGAAAGTAGAATCTCGCCCGATTTCAATGGTGTGTGTACTTTTCCCCTAGGCCATTCCAGTTATTGGTTTCGAGTATCAGACTTGCGAAAAATTTGATGGTTGCTCAAGGGTTCCTTAGCTTCAAACTCCCATATCTCGCGAACGGATTGACGAACTCGAGAAATTCCTGTTGCATCTGAAAGTAGAAACCCACCCGATAACAATGGTGTGTGTACTTTTCCCCTAGACCTTAGTAGTTATTGGTTTCGAGTATCAGACTTGCGAAAATTTTGATGGTTGCTCAAGCGTTCCTTAACTTCAAACTCCCATATCTCGCGAACGGATTGACGAACTCGAGAAGTTCCTGTTGAATATGAAAGTAGAAACTCGCCCGATTACAATGGTGTGTGTACTTTTCCCCTAGGCCATAGTAGTTACTGGTTTCGGGTATCAGACTTGCGAAAATTTTGATGGTTGCTCAAGCGTTCCTTAACTTCAAACTCCCATATCTCGCGAACGGATTGACGAACTCGAGAAATTCCTATTGCATCTGAAAGTAGAAACCCACCCGATAACAATGGTGTGTGTACTTTTCCCCTAGGCCATAGCAGTTATTGGTTTCGAGTATCAGACTTGCGAAAATTTTGGTGCTTGCTCAAGCGTTCCTTAACTTCAAACTCCCATATCTCGCGAAGGGATTGACGAACTCGAGAAATTCCAGATGCATCTGAAAGTAGAATCTCGCCCGATTTCAATGGTGTGTGTACTTTTCCCCTAGGCCATTGCAGTTATTGGTTTCGAGTATCAGACTTGCGAAAATTTTGATGGTTGCTCAACCATTCCTTAAATTCAAACTCCCATATCTCGCGAACGGATTGACGAACTCGAGAAGTTCCTGTTGAATATGAAAGTAGAAACTCGCCCGATTACAATGGTGTGTGTACTTTTCCCCTAGGCCATAGTAGTTATTGGTTTCGAGTATCAGACTTGCGAAAATTTTGATGGTTGCTCAAGCGGTCCTTAACTTCAAACTCCCATATCTCGCGAACAGATTCACGAACTCGAGAAATTCCTGTTGCATCTGAAAGTAGAAACTCGCCCGATTACAATGGTGTGTGCACTTTTCCCCTAGACCTTAGTGGTTATTGGTTTTGAGTATCAGACTTGCGAAAATTTTGATGGTTGCTCAAGCGTTCCTTAACTTCAAACTCCCATATCTCGCGAAGGGATTGACGAACTCGAGAAATTCCAGTTGCATCTGAAAGTAGAATCTCGCCCGATTTCAATGGTGTGTGTACTTTTCCCCTAGGCCATACTAGTTATTGGTTTCGGGTATCAGACTTGCGAAAATTTTGATGGTTGCTCAAGCGTTCCTTAACTTCAAACTCCCATATCTCGCGAACGGATTGACGAACTCGAGAAATTCCTGTTGCATCTGAAAGTAGAAACCCACCCGATAACAATGGTGTGTGTACTTTTCCCCTAGACCTTAGTAGTTATTGGTTTCGAGTATCAGACTTGCGAAAATTTTGATGGTTGCTCAAGCGTTCCTTAACTTCAAACTCCCATATCTCGCGAACGGATTGACGAACTCGAGAAATTCCAGTTGCATCTGAAAGAAGAATCTCGCCCGATTTCAATGGTGTGTTTACTTTTCCCCTAGGCCATAGCAGTTATTGGTTTCGAGTATCAGACTTGCGAAAATTTTGGTGCTTGCTCAAGCGTTCCTTAACTTCAAACTCCCATATCTTGCGAAGGGATTGACGAACTCGAGAAATTCCAGTTGCATCTGAAAGTAGAATCTCGCCCGATTTCAATGGTGTGTGTACTTTTCCCCTAGGCCATTGCAGTTATTGGTTTCGAGTATCAGACTTGCGAAAATTTTGATGGTTGCTCAACCATTCCTTAACTTCAAACTCCCATATCTCGCGAACGGATTGACGAACTCGAGAAGTTCCTGTTGAATATGAAAGTAGAAACTCGCCCGATTACAATGGTGTGTGTACTTTTCCCCTAGGCCATAGTAGTTACTGGTTTCGGGTATCAGACTTGCGAAAATTTTGATGGTTACTCAAGCGTTCCTTAACTTCAAACTCCCATATCTCGCGAACGGATTGACGAACTCGAGAAATTCCTATTGCATCTGAAAGTAGAAACCCACCCTATAACAATGGTGTGTGTACTTTTCCCCTAGGCCATAGTAGTTATTGGTTTCGAGTATCAGACTTGCGAAAATTTTGGTGCTTGCTCAAGCGTTCCTTAACTTCAAACTCCCATATCTCGCGAAGGGATTGACGAACTCGAGAAATTCCAGTTGCATCTGAAAGTAGAATCTCGCCCGATTTCAATGGTGTGTGTACTTTTCCCCTACGCCATTCCAATTATTGGTTTCGAGTATCAAATCAGCGAAAATTTTGATGGTTTCTCAACCATTCCTTAACTTCAAACACCCATATCTCGCGAACGGATTGACGAACTCGAGAAATTCCTGTCGAAGCTGAAAGTAGAAACTCGCCCGATTACAATGGTGTGTGTACTTTTCCCCTAGGCCATAGTAGTTATTGGTTTCGGGTATCAGACTTGCGAAAATTTTGATGGTTGCTCAAGCGTTAATTAACTTCAAACTCCCATATCTCGCGAACGGATTGACGAACTCGAGAAGTTCCTGTTGCATCTGAAAGTAGAAACCCACCCGATAACAATGGTGTGTGTACTTTTCCCCTAGGCCATAGTAGTTATTGGTTTCGAGTATCAGACTTGCGAAAATTTTGATGGTTGCTCAAGCGTTCCTTAACTTCAAACTCCCATATCTCGCGAACGGATTGACGAACTCGAGAAATTCCTGTTGCATCTGAAAGGAGAAACTCGCCCGATTACAATGGTGTGTGTACTTTTCCCCTAGGCCATAGTAGTTATTGGTTTCGAGTATCAGACTTGCGAAAATTTTGATGGTTGCTCAAGCGTTCCTTAACTTCAAACTCCCATATCTCGCGAACGGATTGACGAACTCGAGAAATTCCAGTTGCATCTGAAAGTAGAATCTCGCCCGATTTCAATGGTGTGTGTACTTTTCCCCTAGGCCATTGCAGTTATTGGTTTCGAGAATCAGACTTGCGAAAATTTTGATGGTTGCTCAACCATTCCTTAACTTCAAACTCCCATATCTCGCGAACGGATTGACGAACTCGAGAAGTTCCTGTTGAATATGAAAGTAGAAACTCGCCCGATTACAATGGTGTGTGTACTTTTCCCCTAGGCCATAGTAGTTATTGGTTTCGGGTATCAGACTTGCGAAAATTTTGATGGTTGCTCAAGCGTTCCTTAACTTCAAACTCCCATATCTCGCGAACGGATTGACGAACTCGAGAAATTCCTGTTGCATCTGAAAGTAGAAACCCACCCGATAACAATGGTGTGTGTACTTTTCCCCTAGGCCATAGTAGTTGTTGGTTTCGAGTGTCAGACTTGCGAAAATTTTGATGGTTTCTCAAGCGTTCCTTAACTTCAAACTCCCGTATCTCGCGAACGGATTGACGAACTCGAGAAATTCCTGTTGCATCTGAAAGTAGAAACTCGCCGGATTACAACGGTGTGTGTAGTTTTCCCCTAGGCCATTCCAATTATTGGTTTCGAGTATCAAATCAGCGAAAATTTTGATGGTTTCTCAACCATTCCTTAACTTCAAACTCCCATATCTCGCGAACGGATTGACGAACTCGAGAAATTCCTGTCGAAGCTGAAAGTAGAAACTCGCCCGATTACAATGGTGTGTGTACTTTTCCCCTAGGCCATAGTAGTTATTGGTTTCGGGTATCAGACTTGCGAAAATTTTGATGGTTGCTCAAGCGTTCGTTAACTTCAAACTCCCATATCTCGCGAACGGATTGACGAACTCGAGAAATTCCAGTTGCATCTGAAAGAAGAATCTCGCCCGATTTCAATGGTGCGTGTACTTTTCCCCTAGGCCATAGCAGTTATTGGTTTCGAGTATCAGACTTGCGAAAATTTTGGTGCTTGCTCAAGCGTTCCTTAACTTCAAACTCCCATATCTTGCGAAGGGATTGACGAACTCGAGAAATTCCAGTTGCATCTGAAAGTAGAATCTCGCCCGATTTCAATGGTGTGTGTACTTTTCCCCTAGGCCATTGCAGTTATTGGTTTCGAGTATCAGACTTGCGAAAATTTTGATGGTTGCTCAACCATTCCTTAACTTCAAACTCCCATATCTCGCGCACGGATTGACGAACTCGAGAAGTTCCTGTTGAATATGAAAGTAGAAACTCGCCCGATTACAATGGTGTGTGTACTTTTCCCCTAGGCCATAGTAGTTATTGGTTTCGGGTATCAGACTTGCGAAAATTTTGATGGTTGCTCAAGCGTTCCTTAACTTCAAACTCCCATATCTCGCGAACGGATTGACGAACTCGAGAAATTCCTATTGCATCTCAAAGTAGAAACCCACCCGATAACAATGGTGTGTGTACTTTTCCCCTAGGCCATAGTAGTTATTGGTTTCGAGTATCAGACTTGCGAAAATTTTGATGTTTTCTCAAGCGTTCCTTAACTCCAAACTCCCGTATCTCGCGAACGGATTGACGAACTCGAGAAATTCCTGTTGCATCTGAAAGTAGAAACTCGCCGGATTACAACGGTGTGTGTACTTTTCCCCTAGGCCATTCCAATTATTGGTTTCGAGTATCAAATCAGCGAAAATTTTGATGGTTTCTCAACCATTCCTTAACTTCAAACTCCCATATCTCGCGAACGGATTGACGAACTCGAGAAATTCCTGTCGAAGCTGAAAGTAGAAACTCGCCCGATTACAATGGTGTGTGTACTTTTCCCCTAGGCCATAGTAGTTATTGGTTTCGTGTATCAGACTTGCGAAAATTTTGATGGTTGCTCAAGCGTTACTTAACTTCAAACTCCCATATCTCGCGAACGGATTGACGAACTCGAGAAGTTCCTGTTGCATCTGAAAGTAGAAACCCACCCGATAACAATGGTGTGTGTACTTTTCCCCTAGGCCATAGTAGTTATTGGTTTCGAGTATCAGACTTGCGAAAATTTTGATGGTTGCTCAAGCGTTCCTTAACTTCAAACTCCCATATCTCGCGAACGGACTGACGAACTCGAGAAATTCCTGTTGCATCTGAAAGGAGAAACTCGCCCGATTACAATGGTGTGTGTACTTTTCCCCTAGGCCATAGTAGTTATTGGTTTCGAGTATCAGACTTGCGAAAATTTTGATGGTGCTCAAGCGTTCCTTAACTTCAAACTCCCATATCTCGCGAACGGATTGACGAACTCGAGAAATTCCAGTTGCATCTGAAAGTAGAATCTCGCCCGATTTCAATGGTGTGTGTACTTTTCCCCTAGGCCATAGCAGTTATTGGTTTCGAGTATCAGACTTGCGAAAATTTTGATGCTTGCTCAAGCGTTCCTTAACTTCAAACTCCCATATGTTGCGAAGGGATTGACGAACTCGAGAAATTCCAGTTGCATCTGAAAGTAGAATCTCGCCCGATTTCAATGGTGTGTGTACTTTTCCCCTAGGCCATTGCAGTTATTGGTTTCGAGAATCAGACTTGCGAAAATTTTGATGGTTGCTCAACCATTCCTTAACTTCAAACTCCCATATCTCGCGAACGGATTGACGAACTCGAGAAGTTCCTGTTGAATATGAAAGTAGAAACTCGCCCGATTACAATGGTGTGTGTACTTTTCCCCTAGGCCATAGTAGTTATTGGTTTCGGGTATCAGACTTGCGAAAATTTTGATGGTTGCTCAAGCGTTCGTTAACTTCAAACTCCCATATCTCGCGAACGGATTGACGAACTCGAGAAATTCCTGTTGCATCTGAAAGTAGAAACCCACCCGATAACAATGGTGTGTGCACTTTTCCCCTAGGCCATAGTAGTTGTTGGTTTCGAGTGTCAGACTTGCGAAAATTTTGATGGTTTCTCAAGCGTTCCTTAACTTCAAACTCCCGTATCTCGCGAACGGATTGACGAACTCGAGAAATTCCTGTTGCATCTGAAAGTAGAAACTCGCCGGATTACAACGGTGTGTGTAGTTTTCCCCTAGGCCATTCCAATTATTGGTTTCGAGTATCAAATCAGCGAAAATTTTGATGGTTTCTCAACCATTCCTTAACTTCAAACTCCCATATCTCGCGAACGGATTGACGAACTCGAGAAATTCCTGTCGAAGCTGAAAGTAGAAACTCGCCCGATTACAATGGTGTGTGTACTTTTCCCCTAGGCCATAGTAGTTATTGGTTTCGGGTATCAGACTTGCGAAAATTTTGATGGTTGCTCAAGCGTTCGTTAACTTCAAACTCCCATATCTCGCGAACGGATTGACGAACTCGAGAAATTCCAGTTGCATCTGAAAGAAGAATCTCGCCCGATTTCAATGGTGCGTGTACTTTTCCCCTAGGCCATAGCAGTTATTGGTTTCGAGTATCAGACTTGCGAAAATTTTGGTGCTTGCTCAAGCGTTCCTTAACTTCAAACTCCCATATCTTGCGAAGGGATTGACGAACTCGAGAAATTCCAGTTGCATCT
This sequence comes from Ptiloglossa arizonensis, assembly GCF_051014685.1. Classification (NCBI taxonomy): domain Eukaryota; kingdom Metazoa; phylum Arthropoda; class Insecta; order Hymenoptera; family Colletidae; genus Ptiloglossa; species Ptiloglossa arizonensis. The sequence continues at coordinate 724,416 of NW_027478433.1, read as the reverse complement.
GAAGGTAGAATCTCGCCCGATTTCAATGGTGTGTGTACTTTTCCCCTAGGCCATTGCAGTTATTGGTTTCGAGTATCAGACTTGCGAAAATTTTGATGGTTGCTCAACCATTCCTTAACTTCAAACTCCCATATCTCGCGCACGGATTGACGAACTCGAGAAATTCCTATTGCATCTGAAAGTAGAAACCCACCCGATAACAATGGTGTGTGTACTTTTCCCCTAGGCCATAGTAGTTATTGGTTTCGAGTATCAGACTTGCGAAAATTTTGATGGTTTCTCAAGCGTTCCTTAACTCCAAACTCCCGTATCTCGCGAACGGATTGACGAACTCGAGAAATTCCTGTTGCATCTGAAAGTAGAAACTCGCCGGATTACAACGGTGTGTGTACTTTTCCCCTAGGCCATTCCAATTATTGGTTTCGAGTATCAAATCAGCGAAAATTTTGATAGTTTCTCAACCATTCCTTAACTTCAAACTCCCATATCTCGCGAACGGATTGACGAACTCGAGAAATTCCTGTCGAAGCTGAAAGTAGAAACTCGCCCGATTACAATGGTGTGTGTACTTTTCCCCTAGGCCATAGTAGTTATTGGTTTCGTGTATCAGACTTGCGAAAATTTTGATGGTTGCTCAAGCGTTACTTAACTTCAAACTCCCATATCTCGCGAACGGATTGACGAACTCGAGAAGTTCCTGTTGCATCTGAAAGTAGAAACCCACCCGATAACAATGGTGTGTGTACTTTTCCCCTAGGCCATAGTAGTTATTGGTTTCGAGTATCAGACTTGCGAAAATTTTGATGGTTGCTCAAGCGTTCCTTAACTTCAAACTCCCATATCTCGCGAACGGATTGACGAACTCGAGAAATTCCTGTTGCATCTGAAAGGAGAAACTCGCCCGATTACAATGGTGTGTGTACTTTTCCCCTAGGCCATAGTAGTTATTGGTTTCGAGTATCAGACTTGCGAAAATTTTGATGGTTGCTCAAGCGTTCCTTAACTTCAAACTCCCATATCTCGCGAACGGATTGACGAACTCGAGAAATTCCAGTTGCATCTGAAAGTAGAATCTCGCCCGATTTCAATGGTGTGTGTACTTTTCCCCTAGGCCATAGCAGTTATTGGTTTCGAGTATCAGACTTGCGAAAATTTTGATGCTTGCTCAAGCGATCCTTAACTTCAAACTCCCATATCTTGCGAAGGGATTGACGAACTCGAGAAATTCCAGTTGCATCTGAAAGTAGAATCTCGCCCGATTTCAATGGTGTGTGTACTTTTCCCCTAGGCCATTGCAGTTATTGGTTTCGAGAATCAGACTTGCGAAAATTTTGATGGTTGCTCAACCATTCCTTAACTTCAAACTCCCATATCTCGCGAACGGATTGACGAACTCGAGAAGTTCCTGTTGAATATGAAAGTAGAAACCCACCCGATAACAATGGTGTGTGTACTTTTCCCCTAGGCCATAGTAGTTGTTGGTTTCGAGTGTCAGACTTGCGAAAATTTTGATGGTTTCTCAAGCGTTCCTTAACTTCAAACTCCCGTATCTCGCGAACGGATTGACGAACTCGAGAAATTCCTGTTGCATCTGAAAGTAGAAACTCGCCGGATTACAACGGTGTGTGTAGTTTTCCCCTAGGCCATTCCAATTATTGGTTTCGAGTATCAAATCAGCGAAAATTTTGATGGTTTCTCAACCATTCCTTAACTTCAAACTCCCATATCTCGCGAACGGATTGACGAACTCGAGAAATTCCGGTTGAATCTGAAAGTAGAAACTCGCCCGATTACAATGGTGTGTGTACTTTTCCCCTAGGCCATTCCAGTTATTGGTTTCAAGTATCAAATCAGCGAAAATATTGATGGTTCCTCAACCATTCCTTAATTTCAAACTCCCATATCTCGCAAACGGATTGACGAACTCGAGTAATTCCAATTGCATCTGAAAGGAGAAACTCCCCCGATTTCAACGGTATGGGTACTTTTTCCCTAGGCCATTCCAGTTATTGGTTTCGGGTATCAGACTTGCGAAAATTTTGATGGTTGCCCAAGCGTTCCTTAACTTCAAACTCCCGTATCTCGCGAACGGATTGACGAACTCGAGAAATTCCTGTTGCATCTGAAAGTAGAAACTCGCCGGATTACAACGGTGTGTGTAGTTTTCCCCTAGGCCATTCCAGTTATTGGTTTCGGGTATCAGACTTGCGAAAATTTTGATGGTTGCTCAAGCGTTCCTTAACTTCAAACTCCCATATCTCGCGAACGGATTGACGAACTCGAGAAATTCCTTTTGCATCTGAAAGTAGAAACTCGCCCGATTACAATGGTGTGTGTACTCTTCCCCTAGACCATAGTAGTTATTGGCTTCGAGTATCAGACTTGCGAAAATTTTGATGGTTTCTCAACCATTCCTTAACTTCGAACTCCCATATCTCGCGAACGGATTGACGAACTCGAGAAATTCCTGTTGCATCTGAAAGTAGAAACTCGCCCGATTACAATGGTATGGGTACTTTTTCCCTAGGCCATTCCAGTTATTGGTTTCGGGTATCAGACTTGCGAAAATTTTGAAGGTTTCTCAACCATTCCTTAACTTCAAACTCCCATATCTCGCGAACGATTTGACGAACTCGAGAAATTCCTATTGCATCTGAAAGCAGGAACTCGCCCGATTACAACGGTTTGTGTAATTTTGCCCTAGGCCATAGTAGTTATTGGTTTCGAGTATCAGACTTGCGAAAATTTTGATGGTTTATCAAGCGTTCCTTAACTTCTAACTCCCATATCTCGCAAACGGATTGAGGAACTCGAGTAATTCCAATTGCATCTGAAAGGAGAAACTCCCCCGATTTCAACGGTATGGGTACTTTTTCCCTAGGCCATTCCAGTTATTGGTTTCGGGTATCAGACTTGCGAAAATTTTGATGGTTGCCCAAGCGTTCCTTAACTTCTAACTCCCATATCTCACAAACGGATTGACGAACTCGAGAAATTCCTGTAGCATCTGAAAGTAGAAACTCGCCCGATTACAATGGTGTGTGTACTTTCCCCTAGGCCATTATAGTTATTGGTTTCGAGTATCAGACCAGCGAAAATTTTGATGGTTCCTCAACCATTCCTTAATTTCAAACTCCCATATCTCGCAAACGGATTGACGAACTCGAGTAATTCCAATTGCATCTGAAAGGAGAAACTCGCCCGATTTCAACGGTATGGGTACTTTTTCCCTAGGCCATTCCAGTTACTGGTTTCGAGTATCAAATCAGCGAAAATTTTGATGGTTGCTCAAGCGTTCCTTAACTTCAAACTCCCATATCTCGCGAACGGATTGACGAACTCGAGAAATTCCTGTTGAATCTGAAAGTAGATACTCGCCCGATTACAATGGTGTGTGTACTTTTCCCCTAGGCCATACTAGTTATTGGTTTCGGGTATCAGACTTGCGAAAATTTTGATGGTTGCTCAAGCGTTCCTTAACTTCAAACTCCCATATCTCGCGAACGGATTGACGAACTCGAGAAATTCCTGTTGCATCTGAAAGTAGAAACCCACCCGATAACAATGGTGTGTGTACTTTTCCCCTAGACCTTAGTAGTTATTGGTTTCGAGTATCAGACTTGCGAAGATTTTGATGGTTGCTCAAGCGTTCCTTAACTTCAAACTCCCATATCTCGCGAACGGATTGACGAACTCGAGAAATTCCTGTTGCATCGGAAAGTAGGAACTCGCCGGATTACAATGGTGTGTGTACTTTTCCCCTAGGCCATTCCAATTATTGGTTTCGAGTATCAAATCAGCGAAAATTTTGATGGTTTCTCAACCATTCCTTATCTTCAAACTCCCATATCTCGCGAACGGATTGACGAACTCGAGAATTTCCTGTCGAAGCTGAAAGTAGAAACTCGCCCGATTACAATGGTGTGTGTACTTTTCCCATAGGCCATAGTAGTTATTGATTTCGAGTATCAGACTTGCGAAAATTTTGATGGTTGCTCAAGCGTTCCTTAACTTCAAACTCCCATATCTCGCGAACGCATTGACGAACTCGAGAAATTCCTGTTGCATCTGATTGTAGAAAAACACCCGATAACAATGGTGAGGGTACTTTTCCCCTAGGCCATAGTAGTTATTGGTTTCGAGTATCAGACTTGCGAAAATTTTGATGGTTGCTCAAGCGTTACTTAACTTCAAACTCCCATATCTCGCGAACGGATTGACGAACTCGAGAAGTTCCTGTTGCATCTGAAAGTAGAAACCCACCCGATAACAATGGTGTGTGTACTTTTCCCCTAGGCCATAGTAGTTATTGGTTTCGAGTATCAGACTTGCGAAAATTTTGATGGTTGCTCAACCATTCCTTAACTTCAAACTCCCATATCTCGCGAACGGATTGACGAACTCGAGAAGTTCCTGTTGCATCTGAAAGTAGAAACTCGCCGGATTACAACGGTGTGTGTACTTTTCCCCTAGGCCATTGCAGTTATTGGTTTCGAGTATCAGACTTGCGAAAATTTTGATGGTTTCTCAAGCGTTCCTTAACTCCAAACTCCCGTATCTCGCGAACGGATTGACGAACTCGAGAAATTCCTGTTGCATCTGAAAGTAGAAACTCGCCGGATTACAACGGTGTGTGTACTTTTCCCCTAGGCCATTCCAATTATTGGTTTCGAGTATCAAATCAGCGAAAATTTTGATAGTTTCTCAACCATTCCTTAACTTCAAACTCCCATATCTCGCGAACGGATTGACGAACTCGAGAAATTCCTGTCGAAGCTGAAAGTAGAAACTCGCCCGATTACAATGGTGTGTGTACTTTTCCCCTAGGCCATAGTAGTTATTGGTTTCGTGTATCAGACTTGCGAAAATTTTGATGGTTGCTCAAGCGTTACTTAACTTCAAACTCCCATATCTCGCGAACGGATTGACGAACTCGAGAAGTTCCTGTTGCATCTGAAAGTAGAAACCCACCCGATAACAATGGTGTGTGTACTTTTCCCCTAGGCCATAGTAGTTATTGCTTTCGAAAATCAGACTTGCGAAAATTTTGATGGTTGCTCAAGCGTTCCTTAACTTCAAACTCCCATATCTCGCGAACGGATTGACGAACTCGAGAAATTCCTGTTGAATCTGAAAGTAGATACTCGCCCGATTACAATGGTGTGTGTACTTTTCCCCTAGGCCATACTAGTTATTGGTTTCGGGTATCAGACTTGCGAAAATTTTGATGGTTGCTCAAGCGTTCCTTAACTTCAAACTCCCATATCTCGCGAACGGATTGACGAACTCGAGAAATTCCTGTTGCATCTGAAAGTAGAAACCCACCCGATAACAATGGTGTGTGTACTTTTCCCCTAGACCTTAGTAGTTATTGGTTTCGAGTATCAGACTTGCGAAGATTTTGATGGTTGCTCAAGCGTTCCTTAACTTCAAACTCCCATATCTCGCGAACGGATTGACGAACTCGAGAAATTCCTGTTGCATCGGAAAGTAGGAACTCGCCGGATTACAATGGTGTGTGTACTTTTCCCCTAGGCCATTCCAATTATTGGTTTCGAGTATCAAATCAGCGAAAATTTTGATGGTTTCTCAACCATTCCTTATCTTCAAACTCCCATATCTCGCGAACGGATTGACGAACTCGAGAATTTCCTGTGGAAGCTGAAAGTAGAAACTCGCCCGATTACAATGGTGTGTGTACTTTTCCCATAGGCCATAGTAGTTATTGATTTCGAGTATCAGACTTGCGAAAATTTTGATGGTTGCTCAAGCGTTCCTTAACTTCAAACTCCCATATCTCGCGAACGCATTGACGAACTCGAGAAATTCCTGTTGCATCTGATTGTAGAAAAACACCCGATAACAATGGTGAGGGTACTTTTCCCCTAGGCCATAGTAGTTATTGGTTTCGAGTATCAGACTTGCGAAAATTTTGATGGTTTCTCAAGCGTTCCTTAACTTCAAACTCCCATATATCGCGAACGATTTGACGAACTCGAGAAATTCCTATTGTATCTGAAAGGAGAAACTCGCCCGATTTCAACGGTATGGGTACTTTTTCCCTAGGCCATTCCAGTTATTGGTTTCGGGTATCAGACTTGCGAAAATTTTGATGGTTGCTCAAGCGTTCCTTAACTTCAAACTCCCATATATCGCGAACGATTTGACGAACTCGAGAAATTCCTATTGTATCTGAAAGGAGAAACTCGCCCGATTTCAACGGTATGGGTACTTTTTCCCTAGGCCATTCCAGTTATTGGTTTCGGGTATCAGACTTGCGAGAATTTTGATGGTTGCTCAACCATTCCTTAACTTCAAACTCCCATATATCGCGAACGATTTGACGAACTCGAGAAATTCCTATTGTATCTGAAAGGAGAAACTCGCCCGATTTCAACGGTATGGGTACTTTTTCCCTAGGCCATTCCAGTTATTGGTTTCGGGTATCAGACTTTCGAAAATTTTGATGGTTCCTCAACCATTCCTTAATATCAAACTCCCATATCTCGCAAACGGATTGACGAACTCGAGTAATTCCAATTGCATCTGAAAGGAGAAACTCGCCCGATTTCAACGGTATGGGTACTTTTGCCCTAGGCCATAGTAGTTATTGGTTTCGAGTATCAGACTTGCGAAAATTTTGATGGTTTCTCAAGCGTTCCTTAACTTCAAACTCCCATATCTCGCGAACGGATTGACGAACTCGAGAAATTCCTGTTGCATCTGAAAGTAGAAGCGCGCCGGATTACAACGGTGTGTGTACTTTTCCCCTAGGCCATTCCAATTATTGGTTTTGAGTATCAAATCAGCGAAAATTTTGATGGTTTCTCAACCATTCCTTAACTTCAAACTCCCATATCTCGCGAACGGATTGACGAACTCGAGAAATTCCTGTCGAAGCTGAAAGTAGAAACTCGCCCGATTACAATGGTGTGTGCACTTTTCCTCTAGACCTTAGTAGTTATTGGTTTCGAGTATCAGACTTGCGAAAATTTTGATGGTTGCTCAAGCGTTCCTTAACTTCAAACTCCCATATCTCGCGAACGGATTGACGAACTCGAGAAATTCCTGTTGCATCGGAAAGTAGAAACTCGCCGGATTACAACGGTGTGTGTACTTTTCCCCTAGGCCATTCCATTTATTGGTTTCGAGTATAAAATCAGCGAAAATTCTGATGGTTTCTCAACCATTCCTTAACTTCAAACTCCCATATCTCGCGAACGGATTGACGAACACGAGAATTTCCTGTTGAATTTGAAAGTAGAAACTCGCCCGATTACAATGGTGTGTGTACTTTTCCCCTAGGCCATAGTAGTTATTGGTTTCGGGTATCAGACTTGCGAAAATTTTGATGGTTCCTCAACCATTCCTTAATTTCAAACTCCCATATCTCGCAAACGGATTGACGAACTTGAGTAATTCCAATTGCATCTGAAAGCAGAAACTCGCCCGATTTCAACGGTATGGGTACTTTTTCCCTAGGCCATTCCAGTTATTGGTTTCGGGTATCAGACTTGCGAAAATTTTGATGGTTGCTCAAGCGTTCCTTAACTTCAAACTCCCATATCTCGCGAACGGATTGACGAACTCGAGAAATTCCTTTTGCATCTGAAAGTAGAAACTCGCCCGATTACAATGGTGTGTGTACTCTTCCGCTAGACCATAGTAGTTATTGGTTTCGAGTATCAGACTTGCGAAAATTTTGATGGTTTCTCAACCATTCCTTAACTTCGAACTCCCATATCTCGCGAACGGATTGACGAACTCGAGAAATTCCTGTTGCATCTGAAAGTAGAAACTCGCCCGACTACAATGGTGTGTGTACTTTCCCCTAGGCCATTATAGTTATTGGTTTCGAGTATCAGACCAGCGAAAATTTTGATGGTTCCTCAACCATTCCTTAACTTCAAACTCCCATATATCGCGAACGATTTGACGAACTCGAGAAATTCCTATTGTATCTGAAAGGAGAAACTCGCCCGATTTCAACGGTATGGGTACTTTTTCCCTAGGCCATTCCAGTTATTGGTTTCGGGTATCAGACTTGCGAAAATTTTGATGGTTGCTCAAGCGTTCCTTAACTTCAAACTCCCATATATCGCGAACGATTTGACGAACTCGAGAAATTCCTATTGTATCTGAAAGGAGAAACTCGCCCGATTTCAACGGTATGGGTACTTTTTCCCTAGGCCATTCCAGTTATTGGTTTCGGGTATCAGACTTGCGAAAATTTTGATGGTTGCTCAACCATTCCTTAACTTCAAACTCCCATATATCGCGAACGATTTGACGAACTCGAGAAATTCCTATTGTATCTGAAAAGAGAAACTCGCCCGATTTCAACGGTATGGGTACTTTTTCCCTAGGCCATTCCAGTTATTGGTTTCGGGTATCAGACTTGCGAAAATTTTGATGGTTTCTCAACCATTCCTAAACTTCAAACTCCCATATCTCGCGAACGGATTGACGAACACGAGAAATTCCTGTTGCATCTGAAAGTAGAAACTCGCCCGATTACAATGGTGTGTGTACTTTTCCCCTAGGCCATTCCGGTTGTTGGTGTCGAGTATCAAATCAGCGAAAATTTTGGTGGTTTCTAAACCATTCCTTAACTTCAAACTCCCATATATCGCGAACGATTTGACGAACTCGAGAAATTCCTATTGTATCTGAAAGGAGAAACTCGCCCGATTTCAACGGTATGGGTACTTTTCCCCTAGGCCATTGCAGTTATTGGTTTCGAGTATCAGACTTGCGAAAATTTTGATGGTTGCTCAAGCGTTCCTTAACTTCAAACTCCCATATCTCGCGAACGGATTCACGAACTCGAGAAATTCCTGTTGCATCTGAAAGTAGAAACTCGCCGGATTACAATGGTGTGTGCACTTTTCCCCTAGACCTTAGTGGTTATTGGTTTCGAGTATCAGACTTGCGAAAATTTTGATGGTTGCTCAAGCGTTCCTTAACTTCAAACTCCCATATCTCGCGAACGGATTGACGAACTCGAGAAATTCCTGTTGCATCGGAAAGTAGAAACTCGCCGGATTACAATGGTGTGTCTACTTTTCCCCTAGGCCATTCCAGTTATTGGTTTCGAGTATCAAATCAGCGAAAATTTTGATGGTTTCTCAACCATTCCTTAACTTCAAACTCCCATATCTCGCGAACGGATTGACGAACTCGAGAAATTCCGGTTGAATCTGAAAGTAGAAACTCGCCCGATTACAATGGTGTGTGTACTTTTCCCCTAGGCCATTCCAGTTATTGGTTTCAAGTATCAAATCAGCGAAAATATTGATGGTTCCTCAACCATTCCTTAATTTCAAACTCCCATATCTCGCAAACGGATTGACGAACTCGAGTAATTCCAATTGCATCTGAAAGGAGAAACTCGCCCGATTTCAACGGTATGGGTACTTTTTCCCTAGGCCATTCCAGTTATTGGTTTCGGGTATCAGACTTGCGAAAATTTTGATGGTTGCTCAAGTGTTCCTTAACTTCAAACTCCCATATCTCGCGAACGGATTGACGAACTCGAGAAATTCCTTTTGCATCTGAAAGTAGAAACTCGCCCGATTACAATGGTGTGTGTACTCTTCCCCTAGACCATAGTAGTTATTGGCTTCGAGTATCAGACTTGCGAAAATTTTGATGTTTTCTCAACCATTCCTTAACTTCGAACTCCCATATCTCGCGAACGGATTGACGAACTCGAGAAATTCCTGTTGCATCTGAAAGTAGAAACTCGCCCGATTACAATGGTATGGGTACTTTTTCCCTAGGCCATTCCAGTTATTGGTTTCGGGTATCAGACTTGCGAAAATTTTGAAGGTTTCTCAACCATTCCTTAACTTCAAACTCCCATATCTCGCGAACGATTTGACGAACTCGAGAAATTCCTATTGCATCTGAAAGCAGGAACTCGCCCGATTACAACGGTTTGTGTAATTTTGCACTAGGCCATAGTAGTTATTGGTTTCGAGTATCAGACTTGCGAAAATTTTGATGGTTTATCAAGCGTTCCTTAACTTCAAACTCCCACATCTCGCGAACGGATTGACGAACTCGAGAAATTCCTGTTGCATCTGAAAGTAGAAGCTCGCCGGATTACAACGGTGTGTGTACTTTTCCCCTAGGCCATTCCAATTATTGGTTTCGAGTATCAAATCAGCGAAAATTTTGATGGTTTCTCAACCATTCCTTAACTTCAAACTCCCATATCTCGCGAACGGATTGACGAACTCGAGAAATTCCTGTCGAAGCTGAAAGTAGAAACTCGTCCGATTACAATGGTGTGTGAACTTTTCCCCTAGGTCATAGTAGTTATTGGTTTCGGGTATCTGACTTGCGAAAATTTTGATGGTTGCTCAAGCGTTCCTTAACTTAAAACTCCCATATCTCGCGAACGGATTGACGAACTGGAGAAATTCCTGTTGCATCTGAAAGTAGAAACCCACCCGATAACAATGGTGTGTGTACTTTTCCCCTAGGCCATAGTAGTTATTGGTTTCGAGTATCAGACTTGCGAAAATTTTGATGGTTGCTCAAGCGTTCCTTAAATTCAAACTCCCATATCTCGCGAAGGGATTGACGAACTCGAGAAATTCCAGTTGCATCTGAAAGTAGAATCTCGCCCGATTTCAATGGTGTGTGTACTTTTCCCCTAGGCCATTGCAGTTATTGGTTTCGAGTATCAGACTTGCGAAAATTTTGATGGTTGCTCAAGCGTTCCTTAACTTCAAACTCCCATATCTCGCGAACGAATTCACGAACTCGAGAAATTCCTGTTGCATCTGAAAGTAGAAACTCGCCCGATTACAATGGTGTGTGCACTTTTCCCCTAGACCTTAGTAGTTATTGGTTTCGAGTATCAGACTTGCGAAAATTTTGATGGTTGCTCAAGCGTTCCTTAACTTCAAACTCCCATATCTCGCGAACGGATTGACGAACTCGAGAAATTCCTTTTGCATCTGAAAGTAGAAACTCGCCCGATTACAATGGTGTGTGTACTCTTCCGCTAGACCATAGTAGTTATTGGTTTCGAGTATCAGACTTGCGAAAATTTTGATGGTTGCTCAACCATTCCTTAACTTCAAACTCCCATATATCGCGAACGATTTGACGAACTCGGGAAATTCCTATTGTATCTGAAAGGAGAAACTCGCCCGATTTCAACGGTATGGGTACTTTTTCCCTAGGCCATTCCAGTTATTGGTTTCGGGTATCAGACTTGCGAAAATTTTGATGGTTGCTCAACCATTCCTTAACTTCGAACTCCCATATCTCGCGAACGGATTGACGAACTCGAGAAATTCCTATCGAAGCTGAAAGTAGAAACTCGTCCGATTACAATGGTGTGTGAACTTTTCCCCTAGGCCATAGTAGTTATTGGTTTCGAGTATCAGACCAGCGAAAATTTTGATGGTTCCTCAACCATTCCTTAATATCAAACTCCCATATCTCGCAAACGGATTGGCGAACTCGAGTAATTCCAATTGCATCTGAAAGGAGAAACTCGCCCGATTTCAACGGTATGGGTACTTTTGCCCTAGGCCATAGTAGTTATTGGTTTCGAGTATCAGACTTGCGAAAACTTTGATGGTTTCTCAAGCGTTCCTTAACTTCAAACTCCCATATCTCGCGAACGGATTGACGAACTCGAGAAATTCCTGTCGAAGCTGAAAGTAGAAACCCGTCCGATTACAATGGTGTGTGTACTTTTCCCCTAGGCCATAGTAGTTATTGGTTTCGGGTATCAGACTTGCGAAAATTTTGATGGTTGCTCAAGCGTTCCTTAACTTCAAACTCCCATATCTCGCGAACGGATTGACGAACTCGAGAAATTCCTGTTGCATCTGATAGTAGAAAAACACCCGATAACAACGGTGAGGGTACTTTTCCCCTAGGCCATAGTAGTTATTGGTTTCGAGTATCAGACTTGCGAAAATTTTGATGGTTTCTCAAGCGTTCCTTAACTTCTAACTCCCATATCTCGCAAACGGATTGACGAACTCGAGAAATTCCTGTTGCATCTGAAAGTAGAAACTCGCCCGACTACAATGGTGTGTGTATTTTTCCCCTAGGCCATTCCAGTTATTGGTTTCAAGTATCAAATCAGCGAAAATTTTGATGGTTGCTCAAGCGTTCCTTAACTTCAAACTCCCATATATCGCGAACGATTTGACGAACTCGAGAAATTCCTATTGTATCTGAAAGGAGAAACTCGCCCGATTTCAACGGTATGGGTACTTTTTCCCTAGGCCATTCCAGTTATTGGTTTCGGGTATCAGACTTGCGAGAATTTTGATGGTTGCTCAACCATTCCTTAACTTCAAACTCCCATATATCGCGAACGATTTGACGAACTCGAGAAATTCCTATTGTATCTGAAAGGAGAAACTCGCCCGATTTCAACGGTATGGGTACTTTTTCCCTAGGCCATTCCAGTTATTGGTTTCGGGTATCAGACTTGCGAAAATTTTGATGGTTGCTCAAGCGTTCCTTAACTTCTAACTCCCATATCTCGCAAACGGATTGACGAACTCGAGAAATTCCTGTTGCATCTGAAAGTAGAAACTCGCCCGACTACAATGGTGTGTGTACTTTCCCCTAGGCCATTATAGTTATTGGTTTCGAGTATCAGACCAGCGAAAATTTTGATGGTTCCTCAACCATTCCTTAATATCAAACTCCCATATCTCGCAAACGGATTGACGAACTCGAGTAATTCCAATTGCATCTGAAAGGAGAAACTCGCCCGATTTCAACGGTATGGGTACTTTTGCCCTAGGCCATAGTAGTTATTGGTTTCGAGTATCAGACTTGCGAAAATTTTGATGGTTTCTCAAGCGTTCCTTAACTTCAAACTCCCATATCTCGCGAACGGATTGACGAACTCGAGAAATTCCTGTTGCATCTGAAAGTAGAAGCGCGCCGGATTACAACGGTGTGTGTACTTTTCCCCTAGGCCATTCCAATTATTGGTTTTGAGTATCAAATCAGCGAAAATTTTGATGGTTTCTCAACCATTCCTTAACTTCAAACTCCCATATCTCGCGAACGGATTGACGAACTCGAGAAATTCCTGTCGAAGCTGAAAGTAGAAACTCGTCCGATTACAATGGTGTGTGAACTTTTCCCCTAGGCAATAGTAGTTATTGGTTTCGGGTATCAAATCAGCGAAAATTTTGATGGTTTCTCAACCATTCCTTAACTTCAAACTCCCATATCTCGCGAACGGATTGACGAACTCGAGAAATTCCTGTTGAATTTGAAAGTAGAAACTCGCCCGATTACAATGGTGTGTGTATTTTTCCCCTAGGCCATTCCAGTTATTGGTTTCAAGTATCAAATCAGCGAAAATTTTGATGGTTGCGCAAGCGTTCCTTAACTTCAAACTCCCATATATCGCGAACGATTTGACGAACTCGAGAAATTCCTATTGTATCTGAAAGGAGAAACTCGCCCGATTTCAACGGTATGGGTACTTTTTCCCTAGGCCATTCCAGTTATTGGTTTCGGGTATCAGACTTGCGAGAATTTTGATGGTTGCTCAACCATTCCTTAACTTCAAACTCCCATATATCGCGAACGATTTGACGAACTCGAGAAATTCCTATTGTATCTGAAAGGAGAAACTCGCCCGATTTCAACGGTATGGGTACTTTTGCCCTAGGCCATAGTAGTTATTGGTTTCGAGTATCAGACTTGCGAAAATTTTGATGGTTTCTCAAGCGTTCCTTAACTTCAAACTCCCATATCTCGCGAACGGATTGACGAACTGGAGAAATTCCTGTTGCATCTGAAAGTAGAAACCCACCGGATAACAATGGTGTGTGTACTTTTCCCCTAGGCCATAGTAGTTATTGCTTTCGAGTATCAGACTTGCGAAAATTTTGATGGTTGCTCAAGCGTTCCTTAACTTCAAACTCCCATATCTCGCGAACGGATTCACGAACTCGAGAAATTCCTGTTGCATCTGAAAGTAGAAACTCGCCCGATTACAATGGTGTGTGCACTTTTCCCCTAGACCTTTGTAGTTATTGGTTTCGAGTATCAGACTTGCGAAAAATTTGATGGTTGCTCAAGCGTTCCGTAGCTTCAAACTCCCATATCTCGCGAACGGATTGACGAACTCGAGAAATTCCTGTTGCATCGGAAAGTAGAAACTCGCCGGATTACAATGGTGTGTGTACTTTTCCCCTAGGCCATACCAGTTATTGGTTTCGAGTATCAAATCAGCGAAAATTTTGATGGTTGCTCAAGCGTTCCTTAACTTCAAACTCCCATATCTCGCGAACGGATTGACGAACTCGAGAAATTCCTGTTGAATATGAAAGTAGAAACTCGCCCGATTACAATGGTGTGTGTACTTTTCCCCTAGGCCATACTAGTTATTGGTTTCGGGTATCAGACTTGCGAAAATATTGATGGTTGCTCAAGCGTTCCTTAACTTCAAACTCCCATATTTCGCGAACGGATTGACGAACTCGAGAAATTCCTGTTGCATCTGAAAGGAGAAACTCGCCCGATTACAATGGTGTGTGTACTTTTCCCCTAGGCCATAGTAGTTATTGGTTTCGAGTATCAGACTTGCGAAAATTTTGATGGTTGCTCAAGCGTTCCTTAACTTCAAACTCCCATATCTCGCGAACGGATTCACGAACTCGAGAAATTCCTGTTGCATCTGAAAGGAGAAACTCGCCCGATTTCAACGGTATGGGTACTTTTTCCCTAGGCCATTCCAGTTATTGGTTTCGGGTATCAGACTTGCGAAAATTTTGATGGTTGCTCAAGCGTTCCGTAGCTTCAAACTCCCATATCTCGCGAACGGATTGACGAACTCGAGAAATTCCTGTTGCATCTGAAAGTAGAAGCGCGCCGGATTACAACGGTGTGTGTACTTTTCCCCTAGGCCATTCCAATTATTGGTTTTGAGTATCAAATCAGCGAAAATTTTGATGGTTTCTCAACCATTCCTTAACTTCAAACTCCCATATCTCGCGAACGGATTGACGAACTCGAGAAATTCCTGTCGAAGATGAAAGTAGAAACCCGTCCGATTACAATGGTGTGTGAACTTTTCCCCTAGGCCATAGTA
This sequence comes from Ptiloglossa arizonensis, assembly GCF_051014685.1. NCBI lineage: Eukaryota > Metazoa > Arthropoda > Insecta > Hymenoptera > Colletidae > Ptiloglossa > Ptiloglossa arizonensis. The sequence continues at coordinate 709,316 of NW_027478433.1, read as the reverse complement.
GTTATTGGTTTCGGGTATCAGACTTGCGAAAATTATGATGGTTGCTCAAGCGTTCCTTAACTTCAAACTCCCATATCTCGCGAACGGATTGACGAACTCGAGAAATTCCTGTTGCATCTGATAGTAGAAAAACACCCGATAACAATGGTGAGGGTACTTTTCCCCTAGGCCATAGTAGTTATTGGTTTCGAGTATCAGACTTGCGAAAATTTTGATGGTTTCTCAAGCGTTCCTTAACTTCAAACTCCCATATCTCGCGAACGGATTGACGAACTCGAGAAATTCCTGTTGCATCTGAAAGTAGAAACTCGCCGGATTACAACGGTGTGTGTACTTTTCCCCTAGGCCATTCCAATTATTGGTTTCGAGTATCAAATCAGCGAAAATTTTGATGGTTTCTCAACCATTCCTTAACTTCAAACTCCCATATCTCGCGAACGGATTGACGAACTCGAGAAATTCCTGTCGAAGCTGAAAGTAGAAACTCGCCCGATTACAATGGTGTGTGTACTTTTCCCCTAGGCCATAGTAGTTATTGGTTTCGAGTATCAGACTTGCGAAAATTTTGATGGTTGCTCAAGCGTTCCTTAAATTCAAACTCCCATATCTCGCGAAGGGATTGACGAACTCGAGAAATTCCAGTTGCATCTGAAAGTAGAATCTCGCCCGATTTCAATGGTGTGTGTACTTTTCCCCTAGGCCATTGCAGTTATTGGTTTCGAGTATCAGACTTGCGAAAATTTTGATGGTTGCTCAAGCGTTCCTTAACTTCAAACTCCCATATCTCGCGAACGAATTCACGAACTCGAGAAATTCCTGTTGCATCTGAAAGTAGAAACTCGCCCGATTACAATGGTGTGTGCACTTTTCCCCTAGACCTTAGTAGTTATTGGTTTCGAGTATCAGACTTGCGAAAATTTTGATGGTTGCTCAAGCGTTCCTTAACTTCAAACTCCCATATCTCGCGAACGGATTGACGAACTCGAGAAATTCCTGTTGCATCGGAAAGTAGAAACTCGCCGGATTACAATGGTGTGTGTACTTTTCCCCTAGGCCATTCCATTTATTGGTTTCGAGTATCAAATCAGCGAAAATTTTGATGGTTTCTCAACCATTCCTTAACTTCAAACTCCCATATCTCGCGAACGGATTGACGAACTCGAGAAATTCCTGTTGAATTTGAAAGTAGAAACTCGCCCGATTACAATGGTGTGTGTATTTTTCCCCTAGGCCATTCCAGTTATTGGTTTCAAGTATCAAATCAGCGAAAATTTTGATGGTTGCTCAAGCGTTCCTTAACTTCAAACTCCCATATATCGCGAACGATTTGACGAACTCGAGAAATTCCTATTGTATCTGAAAGGAGAAACTCGCCCGATTTCAACGGTATGGGGACTTTTTCCCTAGGCCATTCCAGTTATTGGTTTCGGGTATCAGACTTGCGAGAATTTTGATGGTTGCTCAACCATTCCTTAACTTCAAACTCCCATATATCGCGAACGATTTGACGAACTCGAGAAATTCCTATTGTATCTGAAAGGAGAAACTCGCCCGATTTCAACGGTATGGGTACTTTTTCCCTAGGCCATTCCAGTTATTGGTTTCGGGTATCAGACTTGCGAAAATTTTGATGGTTGCTCAAGCGTTCCTTAACTTCTAACTCCCATATCTCGCAAACGGATTGACGAACTCGAGAAATTCCTGTTGCATCTGAAAGTAGAAACTCGCCCGACTACAATGGTGTGTGTACTTTCCCCTAGGCCATTATAGTTATTGGTTTCGAGTATCAGACCAGCGAAAATTTTGATGGTTCCTCAACCATTCCTTAATATCAAACTCCCATATCTCGCAAACGGATTGACGAACTCGAGTAATTCCAATTGCATCTGAAAGGAGAAACTCGCCCGATTTCAACGGTATGGGTACTTTTGCCCTAGGCCATAGTAGTTATTGGTTTCGAGTATCAGACTTGCGAAAATTTTGATGGTTTCTCAAGCGTTCCTTAACTTCAAACTCCCATATCTCGCGAACGGATTGACGAACTCGAGAAATTCCTGTTGCATCTGAAAGTAGAAGCGCGCCGGATTACAACGGTGTGTGTACTTTTCCCCTAGGCCATTCCAATTATTGGTTTTGAGTATCAAATCAGCGAAAATTTTGATGGTTTCTCAACCATTCCTTAACTTCAAACTCCCATATCTCGCGAACGGATTGACGAACTCGAGAAATTCCTGTCGAAGATGAAAGTAGAAACCCGTCCGATTACAATGGTGTGTGAACTTTTCCCCTAGGCCATAGTAGTTATTGGTTTCGGGTATCAGACTTGCGAAAATTATGATGGTTGCTCAAGCGTTCCTTAACTTCAAACTCCCATATCTCGCGAACGGATTGACGAACTCGAGAAATTCCTGTTGCATCTGATAGTAGAAAAACACCCGATAACAATGGTGAGGGTACTTTTCCCCTAGGCCATAGTAGTTATTGGTTTCGAGTATCAGACTTGCGAAAATTTTGATGGTTTCTCAAGCGTTCCTTAACTTCAAACTCCCATATCTCGCGAACGGATTGACGAACTCGAGAAATTCCTGTTGCATCTGAAAGTAGAAACTCGCCGGATTACAACGGTGTGTGTACTTTTCCCCTAGGCCATTCCAATTATTGGTTTCGAGTATCAAATCAGCGAAAATTTTGATGGTTTCTCAACCATTCCTTAACTTCAAACTCCCATATCTCGCGAACGGATTGACGAACTCGAGAAATTCCTGTCGAAGCTGAAAGTAGAAACTCGCCCGATTACAATGGTGTGTGTACTTTTCCCCTAGGCCATAGTAGTTATTGGTTTCGAGTATCAGACTTGCGAAAATTTTGATGGTTGCTCAAGCGTTCCTTAAATTCAAACTCCCATATCTCGCGAAGGGATTGACGAACTCGAGAAATTCCAGTTGCATCTGAAAGTAGAATCTCGCCCGATTTCAATGGTGTGTGTACTTTTCCCCTAGGCCATTGCAGTTATTGGTTTCGAGTATCAGACTTGCGAAAATTTTGATGGTTGCTCAAGCGTTCCTTAACTTCAAACTCCCATATCTCGCGAACGAATTCACGAACTCGAGAAATTCCTGTTGCATCTGAAAGTAGAAACTCGCCCGATTACAATGGTGTGTGCACTTTTCCCCTAGACCTTAGTAGTTATTGGTTTCGAGTATCAGACTTGCGAAAATTTTGATGGTTGCTCAAGCGTTCCTTAACTTCAAACTCCCATATCTCGCGAACGGATTGACGAACTCGAGAAATTCCTGTTGCATCGGAAAGTAGAAACTCGCCGGATTACAATGGTGTGTGTACTTTTCCCCTAGGCCATTCCATTTATTGGTTTCGAGTATCAAATCAGCGAAAATTTTGATGGTTTCTCAACCATTCCTTAACTTCAAACTCCCATATCTCGCGAACGGATTGACGAACTCGAGAAATTCCTGTTGAATTTGAAAGTAGAAACTCGCCCGATTACAATGGTGTGTGTATTTTTCCCCTAGGCCATTCCAGTTATTGGTTACAAGTATCAAATCAGCGAAAATTTTGATGGTTGCTCAAGCGTTCCTTAACTTCAAACTCCCATATATCGCGAACGATTTGACGAACTCGAGAAATTCCTATTGTATCTGAAAGGAGAAACTCGCCCGATTTCAACGGTATGGGTACTTTTTCCCTAGGCCATTCCAGTTATTGGTTTCGGGTATCAGACTTGCGAGAATTTTGATGGTTGCTCAACCATTCCTTAACTTCAAACTCCCATATATCGCGAACGATTTGACGAACTCGAGAAATTCCTATTGTATCTGAAAGGAGAAACTCGCCCGATTTCAACGGTATGGGTACTTTTTCCCTAGGCCATTCCAGTTATTGGTTTCGGGTATCAGACTTGCGAAAATTTTGATGGTTGCTCAAGCGTTCCTTAACTTCTAACTCCCATATCTCGCAAACGGATTGACGAACTCGAGAAATTCCTGTTGCATCTGAAAGTAGAAACTCGCCCGACTACAATGGTGTGTGTACTTTCCCCTAGGCCATTATAGTTATTGGTTTCGAGTATCAGACCAGCGAAAATTTTGATGGTTCCTCAACCATTCCTTAATATCAAACTCCCATATCTCGCAAACGGATTGACGAACTCGAGTAATTCCAATTGCATCTGAAAGGAGAAACTCGCCCGATTTCAACGGTATGGGTACTTTTGCCCTAGGCCATAGTAGTTATTGGTTTCGAGTATCAGACTTGCGAAAATTTTGATGGTTTCTCAAGCGTTCCTTAACTTCAAACTCCCATATCTCGCGAACGGATTGACGAACTCGAGAAATTCCTGTTGCATCTGAAAGTAGAAGCGCGCCGGATTACAACGGTGTGTGTACTTTTCCCCTAGGCCATTCCAATTATTGGTTTTGAGTATCAAATCAGCGAAAATTTTGATGGTTTCTCAACCATTCCTTAACTTCAAACTCCCATATCTCGCGAACGGATTGACGAACTCGAGAAATTCCTGTCGAAGCTGAAAGTAGAAACTCGTCCGATTACAATGGTGTGTGAACTTTTCCCCTAGGCCATAGTAGTTATTGGTTTCGGGTATCAAATCAGCGAAAATTTTGATGGTTTCTCAACCATTCCTTAACTTCAAACTCCCATATCTCGCGAACGGATTGACGAACTCGAGAAATTCCTGTTGAATTTGAAAGTAGAAACTCGCCCGATTACAATGGTGTGTGTATTTTTCCCCTAGGCCATTCCAGTTATTGGTTTCAAGTATCAAATCAGCGAAAATTTTGATGGTTGCTCAAGCGTTCCTTAACTTCAAACTCCCATATATCGCGAACGATTTGACGAACTCGAGAAATTCCTATTGTATCTGAAAGGAGAAACTCGCCCGATTTCAACGGTATGGGTACTTTTTCCCTAGGCCATTCCAGTTATTGGTTTCGGGTATCAGACTTGCGAGAATTTTGATGGTTGCTCAACCATTCCTTAACTTCAAACTCCCATATATCGCGAACGATTTGACGAACTCGAGAAATTCCTATTGTATCTGAAAGGAGAAACTCGCCCGATTTCAACGGTATGGGTACTTTTTCCCTAGGCCATTCCAGTTATTGGTTTCGGGTATCAGACTTGCGAAAATTTTGATGGTTGCTCAAGCGTTCCTTAACTTCTAACTCCCATATCTCGCAAACGGATTGACGAACTCGAGAAATTCCTGTTGCATCTGAAAGTAGAAACTCGCCCGACTACAATGGTGTGTGTACTTTCCCCTAGGCCATTATAGTTATTGGTTTCGAGTATCAGACCAGCGAAAATTTTGATGGTTCCTCAACCATTCCTTAATATCAAACTCCCATATCTCGCAAACGGATTGACGAACTCGAGTAATTCCAATTGCATCTGAAAGGAGAAACTCGCCCGATTTCAACGGTATGGGTACTTTTGCCCTAGGCCATAGTAGTTATTGGTTTCGAGTATCAAATCAGCGAAAATTTTGATGGTTGCTCAAGCGTTCCTTAACTTCAAACTCCCATATCTCGCGAACGGATTGACGAACTCGAGAAATTCCTGTTGCATCTGAAAGCAGAAGCGCGCCGGATTACAACGGTGTGTGTACTTTTCCCCTAGGCCATTCCAATTATTGGTTTTGAGTATCAAATCAGCGAAAATTTTGATGGTTTCTCAACCATTCCTTAACTTCAAACACCCATATCTCGCGAACGGATTGACGAACTCGAGAAATTCCTGTCGAAGCTGAAAGTAGAAACTCGTCCGATTACAATGGTGTGTGAACTTTTCCCCTAGGCCATAGTAGTTATTGGTTTCGGGTATCAGACTTGCGAAAATTTTGATGGTTGCTCAAGCGTTCCTTAACTTAAAACTCCCATATCTTGCGAACGGATTGACGAACTGGAGAAATTCCTGTTGCATCTGAAAGTAGAAACCCACCCGATAACAATGGTGTGTGTACTTTTCCCCTAGGTCATAGTAGTTATTGCTTTCGAGTATCAGACTTGCGAAAATTTTGATGGTTGCTCAAGCGTTCCTTAACTTCAAACTCCCATATCTCGCGAACGGATTCACGAACTCGAGAAATTCCTGTTGCATCTGAAAGTAGAAACTCGCCCGATTACAATGGTGTGTGCACTTTTCCCCTAGACCTTTGTAGTTATTGGTTTCGAGTATCAGACTTGCGAAAAATTTGATGGTTGCTCAAGCGTTCCGTAGCTTCAAACTCCCATATCTCGCGAACGGATTGACGAACTCGAGAAATTCCTGTTGCATCGGAAAGTAGAAACTCGCCGGATTACAATGGTGTGTGTACTTTTCCCCTAGGCCATACCAGTTATTGGTTTCGAGTATCAAATCAGCGAAAATTTTGATGGTTGCTCAAGCGTTCCTTAACTTCAAACTCCCATATCTCGCGAACGGATTGACGAACTCGAGAAATTCCTGTTGAATATGAAAGTAGAAACTCGCCCGATTACAATGGTGTGTGTACTTTTCCCCTAGGCCATACTAGTTATTGGTTTCGGGTATCAGACTTGCCAAAATATTGATGGTTGCTCAAGCGTTCCTTAACTTCAAACTCCCATATTTCGCGAACGGATTGACGAACTCGAGAAATTCCTGTTGCATCTGAAAGGAGAAACTCGCCCGATTACAATGGTGTGTGTACTTTTCCCCTAGGCCATAGTAGTTATTGGTTTCGAGTATCAGACTTGCGAAAATTTTGATGGTTGCTCAAGCGTTCCTTAACTTCAAACTCCCATATCTCGCGAACGGATTGACGAACTCGAGAAATTCCGGTTGCATCTGAAAGTAGAATCACGCCCGATTTCAATGGTGTTTGTTCTTTTCCCCTAGGCCATAGCAGTTATTGGTTTCGAGTATCAGACTTGCGAAAATTTTGATGGTTTCTCAACCATTCCTTAACTTCAAACTCCCATATCTCGCGAACGGATTGACGAACTCGAGAAATTCCTGTTGAATTTGAAAGTAGAAACTCGCCCGATTACAATGGTGTGTGTATTTTTCCCCTAGGCCATTCCAGTTATTGGTTTCAAGTATCAAATCAGCGAAAATTTTGATGGTTCCTCAACCATTCCTTAGTTTCAAACTCCCATATCTCGCAAACGGATTGACGAACTTGAGTAATTCCAATTGCATCTGAAAGGAGAAACTCGCCCGATTTCAACGGTATGGGTACTTTTTCCCTAGGCCATTCCAGTTATTGGTTTCGGGTATCAGACTTGCGAAAATTTTGATGGTTGCTCAAGCGTTCCTTAACTTCAAACTCCCATATCTCGCGAACGGATTGACGAACTCGAGAAATTCCTTTTGCATCTGAAAGTAGAAACTCGCCCGATTACAATGGTGTGTGTACTCTTCCGCTAGACCATAGTAGTTATTGGTTTCGAGTATCAGACTTGCGAAAATTTTGATGGTTTCTCAACCATTCCTTAACTTCGAACTCCCATATCTCGCGAACGGATTGACGAACTCGAGAAATTCCTGTTGCATCTGAAAGTAGAAACTCGCCCGACTACAATGGTGTGTGTACTTTCCCCTAGGCCATTATAGTTATTGGTTTCGAGTATCAGACCAGCGAAAATTTTGATGGTTCCTCAACCATTCCTTAACTTCAAACTCCCATATATCGCGAACGATTTGACGAACTCGAGAAATTCCTATTGTATCTGAAAGGAGAAACTCGCCCGATTTCAACGGTATGGGTACTTTTTCCCTAGGCCATTCCAGTTATTGCTTTCGGGTATCAGACTTGCGAAAATTTTGATGGTTGCTCAAGCGTTCCTTAACTTCAAACTCCCATATATCGCGAACGATTTGACGAACTCGAGAAATTCCTATTGTATCTGAAAGGAGAAACTCGCCCGATTTCAACGGTATGGGTACTTTTTCCCTAGACCATTCCAGTTATTGGTTTCGGGTATCAGACTTGCGAGAATTTTGATGGTTGCTCAACCATTCCTTAACTTCAAACTCCCATATATCGCGAACGATTTGACGAACTCGAGAAATTCCTATTGTATCTGAAAGGAGAAACTCGCCCGATTTCAACGGTATGGGTACTTTTTCCCTAGGCCATTCCAGTTATTGGTTTCGGGTATCAGACTTGCGAAAATTTTGATGGTTGCTCAAGCGTTCCTTAACTTCAAACTCCCATATCTCGCGAACGGATTGACGAACTCGAGAAATTCCTGTTGCATCTGAAAGTAGAAGCGCGCCGGATTACAACGGTGTGTGTACTTTTCCCCTAGGCCATTCCAATTATTGGTTTTGAGTATCAAATCAGCGAAAATTTTGATGGTTTCTCAACCATTCCTTAACTTCAAACTCCCATATCTCGCGAACGGATTGACGAACTGGAGAAATTCCTGTTGCATCTGAAAGTAGAAACCCACCCGATAACAATGGTGTGTGTACTTTTCCCCTAGGCCATAGTAGTTATTGCTTTCGAGTATCAGACTTGCGAAAATTTTGATGGTTGCTCAAGCGTTCCTTAACTTCAAACTCCCATACCTCGCGAGCGGATTCACGAACTCGAGAAATTCCTGTTGCATCTGAAAGTAGAAACTCGCCCGATTACAATGGTGTGTGCACTTTTCCCCTAGACCTTTGTAGTTATTGGTTTCGAGTATCAGACTTGCGAAAAATTTGATGGTTGCTCAAGCGTTCCGTAGCTTCAAACTCCCATATCTCGCGAACGGATTGACGAACTCGAGAAATTCCTGTTGCATCGGAAAGTAGAAACTCGCCGGATTACAATGGTGTGTGTACTTTTCCCCTAGGCCATACCAGTTATTGGTTTCGAGTATCAAATCAGCGAAAATTTTGATGGTTGCTCAAGCGTTCCTTAACTTCAAACTCCCATATCTCGCGAACGGATTGACGAACTCGAGAAATTCCTGTTGAATATGAAAGTAGAAACTCGCCCGATTACAATGGTGTGTGTACTTTTCCCCTAGGCCATACTAGTTATTGGTTTCGGGTATCAGACTTGCGAAAATATTGATGGTTGCTCAAGCGTTCCTTAACTTCAAACTCCCATATTTCGCGAACGGATTGACGAACTCGAGAAATTCCTGTTGCATCTGAAAGGAGAAACTCGCCCGATTACAATGGTGTGTGTACTTTTCCCCTAGGCCATAGTAGTTATTGGTTTCGAGTATCAGACTTGCGAAAATTTTGATGGTTGCTCAAGCGTTCCTTAACTTCAAACTCCCATATCTCGCGAACGGATTGACGAACTCGAGAAATTCCAGTTGCATCTGAAAGTAGAATCACGCCCGATTTCAATGGTGTGTGTACTTTTCCCCTAGGCCATAGCAGTTATTGGTTTCGAGTATCAGACTTGCGAAAATTTTGATGGTTGCTCAAGCGTTCCTTAACTTCAAACTCCCATATCTCGCGAACGAATTCACGAACTCGAGAAATTACTGTTGCATCTGAAAGTAGAAACTCATCCGATTACAATGGTGTGTGCACTTTTCCCCTAGACCTTAGTAGTTATTGGTTTCGAGTATCAGACTTGCGAAAATTTTGATGGTTGCTCAAGCGTTCCTTAACTTCAAACTCCCATATCTCGCGAACGGATTGACGAACTCGAGAAATTCCTTTTGCATCTGAAAGTAGAAACTCGCCCGATTACAATGGTGTGTGTACTCTTCCGCTAGACCATAGTAGTTATTGGTTTCGAGTATCAGACTTGCCAAAATTTTGATGGTTTCTCAACCATTCCTTAACTTCGAACTCCCATATCTCGCGAACGGATTGACGAACTCGAGAAATTCCTGTTGCATCTGAAAGTAGAAACTCGCCCGACTACAATGGTGTGTGTACTTTCCCCTAGGCCATTATAGTTATTGGTTTCGAGTATCAGACCAGCGAAAATTTTGATGGTTCCTCAACCATTCCTTAACTTCAAACTCCCATATATCGCGAACGATTTGACGAACTCGAGAAATTCCTATTGTATCTGAAAGGAGAAACTCGCCCGATTTCAACGGTATGGGTACTTTTTCCCTAGGCCATTCCAGTTATTGGTTTCGGGTATCAGACTTGCGAGAATTTTGATGGTTGCTCAACCATTCCTTAACTTCAAACTCCCATATATCGCGAACGATTTGACGAACTCGAGAAATTCCTATTGTATCTGAAAGGAGAAACTCGCCCGATTTCAACGGTATGGGTACTTTTTCCCTAGGCCATTCCAGTTATTGGTTTCGGGTATCAGACTTGCGAAAATTTTGATGGTTGCTCAAGCGTTCCTTAACTTCTAACTCCCATATCTCGCAAACGGATTGACGAACTCGAGAAATTCCTGTTGCATCTGAAAGTAGAAACTCGCCCGACTACAATGGTGTGTGTACTTTCCCCTAGGCCATTATAGTTATTGGTTTCGAGTATCAGACCAGCGAAAATTTTGATGGTTCCTCAACCATTCCTTAATATCAAACTCCCATATCTCGCAAACGGATTGACAAACTCGAGTAATTCCAATTGCACCTGAAAGGAGAAACTCGCCCGATTTCAACGGTATGGGTACTTTTGCCCTAGGCCATAGTAGTTATTGGTTTCGAGTATCAGACTTGCGAAAATTTTGATGGTTGCTCAAGCGTTCCTTAACTTCAAACTCCCATATCTCGCGAACGGATTGACGAACTCGAGAAATTCCTTTTGCATCTGAAAGTAGAAACTCGCCCGATTACAATGGTGTGTGTACTCTTCCGCTAGACCATAGTAGTTATTGGTTTCGAGTATCAGACTTGCCAAAATTTTGATGGTTTCTCAACCATTCCTTAACTTCGAACTCCCATATCTCGCGAACGGATTGACGAACTCGAGAAATTCCTGTTGCATCTGAAAGTAGAAACACGCCCGATTACAACGGTATGTGTATTTTTCCCCTAGGCCTTTGTAGGTATTGGTTTCGGGAATCAGACTTGCGAAAATTTTGACGGTTTCTCAACCATTCCTTAACTTCTAACTCCCATATCTCGCGTACGGATTGACGAACTCGAGAAATTCCTGTTGCAACTGAAAGTCGAAACTCGCCCGATTACAATGGTGTGTCTACTTTTCCCCTAGGCCATTCCAGTTATTGGTTTCGAGTATCAAATCAGCGAAAATTTTGGTGGTTTCTCAACCATTCCTTAACTTCAAACTCCCATATCTCGCGAACGGATTGACGAACTCGAGAAATTCCTGTTGCATCTGAAAGCAGAAACTCGCCCGATTACAAAGGTATGTGCACTTTTTCCCCAAGCCATAGTAGTTATTGGTTTCGAGTATCAGACTTGCGAAAATTTTGATGGATTCTCAACCATTCCTTAACTTCAAACTCCCATGTCTCGCGAACGGATTGACGAACTCGAGAAATTCCTGTTGCATCTGAAAGTAGAAACTCGCCCGATTACAACGGTATGTGTATTTTTCCCCTAGGCCATAGTAGTTATTGGTTTCGAGTATCAGACCTGCGAAAATTTTGATGGATTCTCAACCATTCCTTAACATCAAACTCCCATACCTCGCGAATGGATTGACCAACTCGAGAAATTCCTGTTGCATCTGAAAGTAGAAACTCGCCCGATTACAACGGTATGTGTATTTTTCCCCTAGGCCTTTGTAGTTATTGGTTTCGGGAATCAGACTTGCGAAAATTTTGATGGTTGCTCAAGCGTTCCTTAACTTCAAACTCCCATATCTCGCGAACGGATTGACGAACTCGAGAAATTCTTATTGCATCTGACAGTAGAGACTCGCCCGATTACAATGGTGTGTTTACTTTTCGCCTAGGCCATTCCAGATATTGGTTTCGATTATCAGACCAGCGAAAATTTTGATGGTTTCTCAACCATTCCTTAAATTCAAACTCCCATATCGCGCGAACGGATTGACGAACTCGAGTAATTCCTATTGCATCGGAAAGCACAAAGTCGCCCGATTTCAACGGTATGTGTACTTTTTCCCTGGGCAATTCCAGTTATTGGTTTCGGGTATCAGACTTGCGAAAATTTTGATGGTTTCTCAACCATTCCTTAATTTCAAACTCCCATATCTCGCGAACGGATTGACGAACTCGAGAAATTCGTGTTGCATCTGAAAGTAGAAACCCTCACGATTACAACGGCATGTGTACTTATCCCCTAGGCCATTCCAGTTATTGGTTTCGAGTATCAGACTTGCGAAAATTTTGATGGTTTCTCAACCATTCCTTAATTTCAAACTCCCATATCTCGCGAACGGATTGACGAACTCGAGAAATTCCTGTTGCACCTGAAAGTAGAAGCTCGCCCCATTACAATGGTGTGTGAACTTTTCCCCTATTCCATTCCAGTTATTGGTTTCGAGTATCAGACCAGCGACATTTTTTATGGTTTCTCAACCATTCCCTAAATTCAAACTCCCATATCTCGTGAACGAATTGACGAACTCGAGAAATTCTTGTTGCTTCTGAAAGCAGAAACTCGCCCGATTACAGCGGTATGTGTATTTTTCCCCTAGGCCTTGTAGTTATTGGTTTCGGGAATCAGACTTGCGAAAATTTTGATGGTTTCTCAACCATTCCTTAACTTCGAACTCCCATATGTCGCGAACGGATTGACGAACTCGAGAAATTCCTGTTGCATCTGAAATTAGAAACTCGCACGATTACAACGGTATGTGTATTTTTCCCCCAGGGCCTTTGTAGTTATTGTTTTCGGGAATCAGACTTGCGAAAATTTTGATGGTTTCTCAACCATTCCTAAACTTCTAACTCCAATATCTCGCGAACGGATTGACGAACTCGATAAAGTCCTGTTGCATCTGAAAGTACAAAGGCGCCCGATTACTATGGTGTGTGAACTTTTCCCATAGGCCATTCCAGTTATTGGTTTCGAGTATCAGACCAGCGAAATTTTTGATGGTTTCTCAACCATTCCTTAACTTCAAACTCCCATATCTCGCGAACGGATTGACGAACTCGAGAAATTCCTATTGCATCTGAAAGTAGAAACTCGCCCGATTACAACGGTATGTGTATTTTTGCCCTAGGCCATAGTAGTTATTGGTTTCGAGTATCAGACTTGCGAAAATTTTGATGGTTTCTCAAGCGTTCCTTAATTTCAAACTCCCATACCTCGCTAACGGATTGTCGAACTCGAGAAATTCCTGTTGCATCTGAAAGCAGAGACTCGCCCGATTACAAAGGTATGTGTACTTTTCCCCCAAGCCATAGTAGTTATTGGTTTCGAGTATCAGACTTGCGAAATTTTGATGGATTCTCAACCATTCCTTAACTTCAAACTCCCATATCTCGCGAATGGTTTGACGAACTCGAGAAATTCCTGTTGCATCTGAAAGTAGAAAGTCGCCCGATTGCAATGGTGTGTGTACTTTTCGCCTAGGCCATTCCAGTTATTGGTTTCGAGTATCAGACCAGCGAAAATTTTGATGGTTTCTCAACCATTCCTTAGCTTCAAACTCCCATATCTCGCGAACGGATTGACGAACTCGAGAAATTCCTGTTGCATCTGAAAGTAGAAACTCGCCCGATTACAACGGTATGTGTATTTTTCCCCTAGGCCATAGTAGTTATTGGTTTCGAGTATCAGACTTGCGAAAATTTTGATGGATTCTCAACCATTCCTTAACATCAAACTCCCATACCTCGCGAATGGATTGCCGAACTCGAGAAATTCCTGTTGCATCTGAAAGTAGAAACTCGCCCGATTACAACGGTATGTGTATTTTTCCCCTAGGCCTTTGTAGTTATTGGTTTCGGGAATCAGACTTGCGAAAATTTTGATGGTTGCTCAAGCGTTCCTTAACTTCAAACTCCCATATCTCGCGAACGGATTGACGAACTCGAGAAATTCTTATTGCATCTGAAAGTAGAAACTAGCCCGATTACAATGGTGTGTGTACTTTTCGCCCAAGCCATTCCAGATATTGGTTTCGATTATCAGACCAGCGAAAATTTTGATGGTTTCTCAACCATTCCTTAACTTCAAACTCCCATATCGCGCGAACGGATTGACGAACTCGAGTAATTCCTATTGCATCGGAAAGCACAAAGTCGCCCGATTTCAACGGTATGTGTACTTTTTCCCTGGGCAATTCCAGTTATTGGTTTCGGGTATCAGACTTGCGAAAATTTTGATGGTTTCTCAACCATTCCTTAATTTCAAACTCCCATATCTCGCGAACGGATTGACGAACTCGAGAAATTCCTGTTGCATCTGAAAGTAGAAACTCGCCCGATTACAACGGTATGTGTATTTTTCCCCTAGGCCTTTGTAGTTATTGGTTTCGAGTATCAGACTTGCGAAAATTTTGATGGTTTCTCAACCATTCCTTAATTTCAAACTCCCATATCTCGCGAACGGATTGACGAACTCGAGAAATTCCTGTTGCACCTGAAAGTAGAAACTCGCCCCATTACAATGGTGTGTGAACTTTTCCCCTATTCCATTCCAGTTATTGGTTTCGAGTATCAGACCAGCGACATTTTTTATGGTTTCTCAACCATTCCTTAAATTCAAACTCCCATATCTCGCGAACGAATTGACGAACTCGAGAAATTCTTGTTGCTTCTGAAAGCAGAAACTCGCCCGATTACAGCGGTATGTGTATTTTTCCCCTAGGCCTTGTAGTTATTGGTTTCGGGAATCAGACTTGCGAAAATTTTGATGGTTTCTCAACCATTCCTTAACTTCGAACTCCCATATCTCGCGAACGGATTGACGAACTCGAGAAATTCCTGTTGCATCTGAAATTAGAAACTCGCACGATTACAACGGTATGTGTATTTTTCCCCTAGGCCTTTGTAGTTATTGTTTTCGGGAATCAGACTTGCGAAAATTTTGATGGTTTCTCAACCATTCCTAAACTTCTAACTCCAATATCTCGCGAACGGATTGACGAACTCGAGAAAGTCCTGTTGCATCTGAAAGTACAAAGGCGCCCGATTACTATGGTGTTTGAACTTTTCCCATAGGCCATTCCAGTTATTGGTTTCGAGTATCAGACCAGCGAAATTTTTGATGGATTCTCAACCATTCCTTAACTTCAAACTCCCATATCTCGCGAACGGATTGACGAACTCGAGAAATTCCTGTTGCATCTGAAAGTAGAAACTCGCCTGATTACAACGGTATGTGTATTTTTCCCCTAGGCCTTTGTAGTTATTGGTTTCGAGTTTCAAATCAGCGAAAATTTTGTTGGTTTCTCAACCATTCCTTAACTTCAAACTCCCATATCTCGCGAACGGATTGACGAACTCGAGAAATTCCTGTTGCATCTGAAAGCAGAAACTAGCCCGATTACAACGGTATGTGTATTTTTGCCCTAGGCCATAGTAGTTATTGGTTTCGAGTATCAGACTTGCGAAAATTTTGATGGTTTCTCAAGCGTTCCTTAATTTTAAACTCCCATACCTCGCTAACGGATTGTCGAACTCGAGAAATTCCTGTTGCATCTGAAAGCAGAGACTCGCCCGATTACAAAGGTATGTGTACTTTTCCCCCAAGCCATAGTAGTTATTGGTTTCGAGTATCAGACTTGCGAAATTTTGATGGATTCTCAACCATTCCTTAACTTCAAACTCCCATATCTCGCGAATGGTTTGACGAACTCGAGAAATTCCTGTTGCATCTGAAAGTAGAAAGTCGCCCGATTGCAATGGTGTGTGTACTTTTCGCCTAGGCCATTCCAGTTATTGGTTTCGAGTATCAGACCAGCGAAAATTTTGATGGTTTCTCAACCATTCCTTAACTTCAAACTCCCATATCTCGCGAACGGATTGACGAACTCGAGAAATTCCTGTTGCATCTGAAAGTAGAAACTCGCCCGATTACAACGGTATGTGAATTTTTCCCCTAGGCCATAGTAGTTATTGGTTTCGAGTATCAGACTTGCGAAAATTTTGATGGATTCTCAACCATTCCTTAACATCAAACTCCCATACCTCGCGAATGGATTGCCGAACTCGAGAAATTCCTGTTGCATCTGAAAGTAGAAACTCGCCCGATTACAACGGTACGTGTATTTTTCCCCTAGGCCTTTGTAGTTATTGGTTTCGGGAATCAGACTTGCGAAAATTTTGATGGTTTCTCAACCATTCCTTAATTTCAAACTCCCATATCTCGCGAACGGATTGACGAACTCGAGAAATTCCTGTTGCATCTGAAAGTAGAAACTCGCCCGATTACAACGGTATGTGTATTTTTCCCCTAGGCCTTTGTAGTTATTGGTTTCGAGTATCAGACTTGCGAAAATTTTGATGGTTTCTCAACCATTCCTTAATTTCAAACTCCCATATCTCGCGAACGGATTGACGAACTCGAGAAATTCCTGTTGCACCTGAAAGTAGAAACTCGCCCCATTACAATGGTGTGTGAACTTTTCCCCTATTCCATTCCAGTTATTGGTTTCGAGTATCAGACCAGCGACATTTTTTATGGTTTCTCAACCATTCCTTAACTTCAAACTCCCATATCGCGCGAACGGATTGACGAACTCGAGTAATTCCTATTGCATCGGAAAGCACAAAGTCGCCCGATTTCAACGGTATGTGTACTTTTTCCCTGGGCAATTCCAGTTATTGGTTTCGGGTATCAGACTTGGGAAATTTTGATGGTTTCTCAACCATTCCTTAATTTCAAACTCCCATATCTCGCGAACGGATTGACGAACTCGAGAAATTCCTGTTGCATCTGAAAGTAGAAACTCGCCCGATTACAACGGTATGTGTATTTTTCCCCTAGGCCTTTGTAGTTATTGGTTTCGGGAATCAGACTTGCGAAAATTTTGATGGTTGCTCAAGCGTTCCTTAACTTCAAACTCCCATATCTCGCGAACGGATTGACGAACTCGAGAAATTCTTATTGCATCTGAAAGTAGAAACTCGCCCGATTACAATGGTGTGTGTACTTTTCGCCTAGGCCATTCCAGATATTGGTTTCGATTATCAGACCAGCGAAAATTTTGATGGTTTCTCAACCATTCCTTAACTTCAAACTCCCATATCGCGCGAACGGATTGACGAACTCGAGTAATTCCTATTGCATCGGAAAGCACAAAGTCGCCCGATTTCAACGGTATGTGTACTTTTTCCCTGGGCAATTCCAGTTATTGGTTTCGGGTATCAGACTTGCGAAAATTTTGATGGTTTCTCAACCATTCCTTAATTTCAAACTCCCATATCTCGCGAACGGATTGACGAACTCGAGAAATTCCTGTTGCATCTGAAAGTAGAAACTCGCCCGATTACAACGGTATGTGTATTTTTCCCCTAGGCCTTTGTAGTTATTGGTTTCGAGTATCAGACTTGCGAAAATTTTGATGTTTTCTCAACCATTCCTTAACTTCGAACTCCCATATCTCGCGAACGGATTGACGAACTCGAGAAATTCCTGTTGCATCTGAAATTAGAAACTCGCCCGATTACAACGGTATGTGTATTTTTCCCCTAGGCCTTTGTAGTTATTGTTTTCGGGAATCAGACTTGCGAAAATTTTGATGGTTTCTCAACCATTCCTAAACTTCTAACTACAATATCTCGCGAACGGATTGACGAACTCGAGTAATTCCTATTGCATCTGAAAGCACAAACTCGCCCGATTTCAACGGTATGTGTACTTTTTCCCTGGGCCATTCCAGTTATTGGTTTCGGGTATCAGACTTGCGAAAATTTTGATGGTTTCTCAACCATTCCTTAATTTCAAACTCCCATATCTCGCGAACGGATTGACGAACTCGAGAAATTCCTGTTGCATCTGAAAGTAGAAACTCGCCCGATTACAACGGTATGTGTATTTTTCCCCTAGGCCTTTGTAGTTATTGGTTTCGAGTATCAGACTTGCGAAAATTTTGATGGTTTCTCAACCATTCCTTAATTTCAAACTCCCATATCTCGCGAACGGATTGACGAACTCGAGAAATTCCTGTTGCACCTGAAAGTAGAAACTCGCCCCATTACAATGGTGTGTGAACTTTTCCCCTATTCCATTCCAGTTATTGGTTTCGAGTATCAGACCAGCGACATTTTTTATGGTTTCTCAACCATTCCTTAAATTCAAACTCCCATATCTCGCGAACGAATTGACGAACTCGAGAAATTCTTGTTGCTTCTGAAAGCAGAAACTCGCCCGATTACAGCGGTATGTGTATTTTTCCCCTAGGCCTTGTAGTTATTGGTTTCGGGAATCAGACTTGCGAAAATTTTGATGGTTTCTCAACCATTCCTTAACTTCGAACTCCCATATCTCGCGAACGGATTGACGAACTCGAGAAATTCCTGTTGCATCTGAAATTAGAAACTCGCACGATTACAACGGTATGTGTATTTTTCCCCTAGGCCTTTGTAGTTATTGTTTTCGGGAATCAGACTTGCGAAAATTTTGATGGTTTCTCAACCATTCCTAAACTTCTAACTCCAATATCTCGCGAACGGATTGACGAACTCGAGAAAGTCCTGTTGCATCTGAAAGTACAAAGGCGCCCGATTACTATGGTGTTTGAACTTTTCCCATAGGCCATTCCAGTTATTGGTTTCGAGTATCAGACCAGCGAAATTTTTGATGGATTCTCAACCATTCCTTAACTTCAAACTCCCATATCTCGCGAACGGATTGACGAACTCGAGAAATTCCTGTTGCATCTGAAAGTAGAAACTCGCCTGATTACAACGGTATGTGTATTTTTCCCCTAGGCCTTTGTAGTTATTGGTTTCGAGTTTCAAATCAGCGAAAATTTTGTTGGTTTCTCAACCATTCCTTAACTTCAAACTCCCATATCTCGCGAACGGATTGACGAACTCGAGAAATTCCTGTTGCATCTGAAAGTAGAAACTCGCCCGATTACAACGGTATGTGAATTTTTCCCCTAGGCCATAGTAGTTATTGGTTTCGAGTATCAGACTTGCGAAAATTTTGATGGATTCTCAACCATTCCTTAACATCAAACTCCCATACCTCGCGAATGGATTGCCGAACTCGAGAAATTCCTGTTGCATCTGAAAGTAGAAACTCGCCCGATTACAACGGTACGTGTATTTTTCCCCTAGGCCTTTGTAGTTATTGGTTTCGGGAATCAGACTTGCGAAAATTTTGATGGTTTCTCAACCATTCCTTAATTTCAAACTCCCATATCTCGCGAACGGATTGACGAACTCGAGAAATTCCTGTTGCATCTGAAAGTAGAAACTCGCCCGATTACAACGGTATGTGTATTTTTCCCCTAGGCCTTTGTAGTTATTGGTTTCGAGTATCAGACTTGCGAAAATTTTGATGGTTTCTCAACCATTCCTTAATTTCAAACTCCCATATCTCGCGAACGGATTGACGAACTCGAGAAATTCCTGTTGCACCTGAAAGTAGAAACTCGCCCCATTACAATGGTGTGTGAACTTTTCCCCTATTCCATTCCAGTTATTGGTTTCGAGTATCAGACCAGCGACATTTTTTATGGTTTCTCAACCATTCCTTAACTTCAAACTCCCATATCGCGCGAACGGATTGACGAACTCGAGTAATTCCTATTGCATCGGAAAGCACAAAGTCGCCCGATTTCAACGGTATGTGTACTTTTTCCCTGGGCAATTCCAGTTATTGGTTTCGGGTATCAGACTTGGGAAATTTTGATGGTTTCTCAACCATTCCTTAATTTCAAACTCCCATATCTCGCGAACGGATTGACGAACTCGAGAAATTCCTGTTGCATCTGAAAGTAGAAACTCGCCCGATTACAACGGTATGTGTATTTTTCCCCTAGGCCTTTGTAGTTATTGGTTTCGGGAATCAGACTTGCGAAAATTTTGATGGTTGCTCAAGCGTTCCTTAACTTCAAACTCCCATATCTCGCGAACGGATTGACGAACTCGAGAAATTCTTATTGCATCTGAAAGTAGAAACTCGCCCGATTACAATGGTGTGTGTACTTTTCGCCTAGGCCATTCCAGATATTGGTTTCGATTATCAGACCAGCGAAAATTTTGATGGTTTCTCAACCATTCCTTAACTTCAAACTCCCATATCGCGCGAACGGATTGACGAACTCGAGTAATTCCTATTGCATCGGAAAGCACAAAGTCGCCCGATTTCAACGGTATGTGTACTTTTTCCCTGGGCAATTCCAGTTATTGGTTTCGGGTATCAGACTTGCGAAAATTTTGATGGTTTCTCAACCATTCCTTAATTTCAAACTCCCATATCTCGCGAACGGATTGACGAACTCGAGAAATTCCTGTTGCATCTGAAAGTAGAAACTCGCCCGATTACAACGGTATGTGTATTTTTCCCCTAGGCCTTTGTAGTTATTGGTTTCGAGTATCAGACTTGCGAAAATTTTGATGTTTTCTCAACCATTCCTTAACTTCGAACTCCCATATCTCGCGAACGGATTGACGAACTCGAGAAATTCCTGTTGCATCTGAAATTAGAAACTCGCCCGATTACAACGGTATGTGTATTTTTCCCCTAGGCCTTTGTAGTTATTGTTTTCGGGAATCAGACTTGCGAAAATTTTGATGGTTTCTCAACCATTCCTAAACTTCTAACTACAATATCTCGCGAACGGATTGACGAACTCGAGTAATTCCTATTGCATCTGAAAGCACAAACTCGCCCGATTTCAACGGTATGTGTACTTTTTCCCTGGGCCATTCCAGTTATTGGTTTCGGGTATCAGACTTGCGAAAATTTTGATGGTTTCTCAACCATTCCTTAATTTCAAACTCCCATATCTCGCGAACGGATTGACGAACTCGAGAAATTCCTGTTGCATCTGAAAGTAGAAACTCGCCCGATTACAACGGTATGTGTATTTTTCCCCTAGGCCTTTGTAGTTATTGGTTTCGGGAATCAGACTTGCGAAAATTTTGATGGTTGCTCAAGCGTTCCTTAACTTCAAACTCCCATGTCTCGCGAACGGATTGACGAACTCGAGAAATTCTTATTGCATCTGAAAGTAGAAACTCGCCCGATTACAATGGTGTGTGTACTTTTCGCCTAGGCCATTCCAGATATTGGTTTCGATTATCAGACCAGCGAAAATTTTGATGGTTTCTCAAACATTCCTTAACTTCAAACTCCCATATCGCGCGAACGGATTGACGAACTCGAGTAATTCCTATTGCATCTGAAAGCACAAACTCGCCCGATTTCAACGGTATGTGTACTTTTTCCCTGGGCCATTCCAGTTATTGGTTTCGGGTATCAGACTTGCGAAAATTTTGATGGTTTCTCAACCATTCCTTAATTTCAAACTCCCATATCTCGCGAACGGATTGACGAACTCGAGAAATTCCTGTTGCATCTGAAAGCAGAAACTCGCCCGATTACAGCGGTATGTGTATTTTTGCCCTAGGCCATAGTAGTTATTGGTTTCGAGTATCAGACTTGCGAAAATTTTGATGGTTTCTCAAGCGTTCCTTAATTTCAAACTCCCATACCTCGCTAACGGATTGTCGAACTCGAGAAATTCCTGTTGCATCTGAAAGCAGAGACTCGCCCGATTACAAAGGTATGTGTACTTCTCCCCCAAGCCATAGTAGTTATTGGTTTCGAGCATCAGACTTGCGAAAATTTTGATGGATTCTCAACCATTCCTTAATTTCAAACTCCCATATCTCGCGAATGGATTGACGAACTCGAGAAATTCCTGTTGCATCTGAAAGTAGAAACTCGCCCGATTACAACGGTATGTGTATTTCTCCCCTAGGCCATTGTAGTTATTGGTTTCGAGTATCAGACATGCGAAAATTTTGATGGTTTCTTAACCATCCCTTAACTTCGAACTCCCATATCTCGCGAACGGATTGACAAACTCGAGAAATTCCTGTTGCATCTGAAATTAGAAACTCGCCCGATGACAACTGTATGTGTATTTTTCCCCTATGCCTTTGTAGTTATTGGTTTCGAGTATCAGAATTGCGAAAATTTTGATGGTTTCTCAACCATTCCTAAACTTCTAACTCCAATATCTCGCGAACGGATTGACGAACTCGAGAAATTCCTGTTGCATCTGAAAGTACAAAGGCGCCCGATTACTACGGTGTGTGAACTTTTCCCATAGGCCATTCCAGTTACTGGTTTCGAGTATCAGACCAGCGAAATTTTTGATGGTTTCTCAACCATTCCTTAACTTCAAACTCCCATATCTCGCGAACGGATTGACGAACTCGAGAAATTCCTGTTGCATCTGAAAGTAGAAACTCGCCCGATTACAACGGTATGTGTATTTTTCCTCTAGGCCTTTGTAGTTATTGGTTTCGAGTTTCAAATCAGCGAAAATTTTGTTGGTTTCTCAACCATTCCTTAACTTCAAACTCCCATATCTCGCGAACGGATTGACGAACTCGAGAAATTCCTGTTGCATCTGAAAGCAGAAACTCGCCCGATTACAACGGTATGTGTATTTTTGCCCTAGGCCATAGTAGTTATTGGTTTCGAGTATCAGACTTGCGAAAATTTTGATGGTTTCTCAAGCGTTCCTTAATTTCAAACTCCCATACCTCGCTAACGGATTGTCGAACTCGAGAAATTCCTGTTGCATCTGAAAGCAGAGACTCGCCCGATTACAAAGGTATGTGTACTTTTCCCCCAAGCCATAGTAGTTATTGGTTTCGAGTATCAGACTTGCGAAATTTTGATGGATTCTCAACCATTCCTTAATTTCAAACTCCCATATCTCGCGAACGGATTGACGAACTCGAGAAATTCCTGTTGCATCTGAAAGTAGAAACTCGCCCGATTACAACGGTATGTGTATTTTTCCCCTAGGCCTTTGTAGTTATTGTTTTCGGGAATCAGACTTGCGAAAATTTTGATGGTTTCTCAACCATTCCTAAACTTCTAACTCCAATATCTCGCGAACGGATTGTCGAACTCGAGAAGGTCCTGTTGCATCTGAAAGTACAAAGGCGCCCGATTACTATGGTGTTTGAACTTTTCCCATAGGCCATTCCAGTTATTGGTTTCGAGCATCAGACCAGCGAAATTTTTGATGGTTTCTGAACCATTCCTTAACTTCAAACTCCCATATCTCGCGAACGGATTGACGAACTCGAGAAATTCCTGTTGCATCTGAAAGTAGAAACTCGCCTGATTACAACGGTATGTGTATTTTTCCCCTAGGCCTTTGTAGTTATTGGTTTCGAGTTTCAAATCAGCGAAAATTTTGTTGGTTTCTCAACCATTCCTTAACTTCAAACTCCCATATCTCGCGAACGGATTGACGAACTCGAGAAATTCCTGTTGCATCTGAAAGCAGAAACTAGCCCGATTACAACGGTATGTGTATTTTTGCCCTAGGCCATAGTAGTTATTGGTTTCGGGAATCAGACTTGCGAAAATTTTGATGGTTTCTCAAGCGTTCCTTAATTTCAAACTCCCATACCTCGCTAACGGATTGTCGAACTCGAGAAATTCCTGTTGCATCTGAAAGCAGAGACTCGCCCGATTACAAAGGTATGTGTACTTTTCCCCCAAGCCATAGTAGTTATTGGTTTCGAGTATCAGACTTGCGAAATTTTGATGGATTCTCAACCATTCCTTAACTTCAAACTCCCATATCTCGCGAATGGTTTGACGAACTCGAGAAATTCCTGTTGCATCTGAAAGTAGAAAGTCGCCCGATTGCAATGGTGTGTGTACTTTTCGCCTAGGCCATTCCAGTTATTGGTTTCGAGTATCAGACCAGCGAAAATTTTGATGGTTTCTCAACCATTCCTTAACTTCAAACTCCCATATCTCGCGAACGGATTGACGAACTCGAGAAATTCCTGTTGCATCTGAAAGTAGAAACTCGCCCGATTACAACGGTATGTGAATTTTTCCCCTAGGCCATAGTAGTTATTGGTTTCGAGTATCAGACTTGCGAAAATTTTGATGGATTCTCAACCATTCCTTAACATCAAACTCCCATACCTCGCGAATGGATTGCCGAACTCGAGAAATTCCTGTTGCATCTGAAAGTAGAAACTCGCCCGATTACAACGGTACGTGTATTTTTCCCCTAGGCCTTTGTAGTTATTGGTTTCGAGTATCAGACTTGCGAAAATTTTGATGGTTTCTCAACCATTCCTTAATTTCAAACTCCCATATCTCGCGAACGGATTGACGAACTCGAGAAATTCCTGTTGCACCTGAAAGTAGAAACTCGCCCCATTACAATGGTGTGTGTACTTTTCGCCTAGGCCATTCCAGATATTGGTTTCGATTATCAGACCAGCGAAAATTTTGATGGTTTCTCAAACATTCCTTAACTTCAAACTCCCATATCTCGCGAACGGATTGACGAACTCGAGAAATTCCTGTTGCATCTGAAAGTAGAAACTCGCCCGATTACAACGGTATGTGTATTTTTCCCCTAGGCCTTTGTAGTTATTGGTTTCGGGAATCAGACTTGCGAAAATTTTGATGGTTGCTCAAGCGTTCCTTAACTTCAAACTCCCATATCTCGCGAACGGATTGACGAACTCGAGAAATTCTTATTGCATCTGAAAGTAGAAACTCGCCCGATTACAATGGTGTGTGTACTTTTCGCCTAGGCCATTCCAGATATTGGTTTCGATTATCAGACCAGCGAAAATTTTGATGGTTTCTCAAACATTCCTTAACTTCAAACTCCCATATCGCGCGAACGGATTGACGAACTCGAGTAATTCCTATTGCATCTGAAAGCACAAACTCGCCCGATTTCAACGGTATGTGTACTTTTTCCCTGGGCCATTCCAGTTATTGGTTTCGGGTATCAGACTTGCGAAAATTTTGATGGTTTCTCAACCATTCCTTAATTTCAAACTCCCATATCTCGCGAACGGATTGACGAACTCGAGAAATTCCTGTTGCATCTGAAAGCAGAAACTCGCCCGATTACAGCGGTATGTGTATTTTTGCCCTAGGCCATAGTAGTTATTGGTTTCGAGTATCAGACTTGCGAAAATTTTGATGGTTTCTCAAGCGTTCCTTAATTTCAAACTCCCATACCTCGCTAACGGATTGTCGAACTCGAGAAATTCCTGTTGCATCTGAAAGCAGAGACTCGCCCGATTACAAAGGTATCTGTACTTCTCCCCCAAGCCATAGTAGTTATTGGTTTCGAGCATCAGACTTGCGAAAATTTTGATGGATTCTCAACCATTCCTTAATTTCAAACTCCCATATCTCGCGAATGGATTGACGAACTCGAGAAATTCCTGTTGCATCTGAAAGTAGAAACTCGCCCGATTACAACGGTATGTGTATTTCTCCCCTAGGCCATTGTAGTTATTGGTTTCGAGTATCAGACATGCGAAAATTTTGATGGTTTCTTAACCATCCCTTAACTTCGAACTCCCATATCTCGCGAACGGATTGACAAACTCGAGAAATTCCTGTTGCATCTGAAATTAGAAACTCGCCCGATGACAACTGTATGTGTATTTTTCCCCTATGCCTTTGTAGTTATTGGTTTCGAGTATCAGAATTGCGAAAATTTTGATGGTTTCTCAACGATTCCTTAACTTCAAACTTCCATATCTCGCGAACGGATTGACGATCACGAGAAATTCCTATTGCATCTGAAAGCAGAAACTCGCCCGATTACAATGGTATGTGTATTTTTCCCCTAGGCCTTAGTAGTTATTGGTTTCGTGTATCAGACTTGCGAAAATTTTGATGGTTTCTCAACCATTCCTTAACTTCGAATTCCCATATCTCGCGAACGGATTGACGAACTCGAGAAATTCGTGTTGCATCTGAAAGTAGAATCCCGCACGATTACAACGGCATGTGTATTTTTCACCTAGGCATTTGTAGTTATTGGTTTCGGGAATCAGACTTGCGAAAATTTTGATGGTTTCTTAACCATTCCTTAATTTCAAACTCCCATATCTCGCGAACGGATCGACGAACTCGAGGAATTCGTGTTGCATCTGAAAGTAGAAACTCGCCCGATTACAGCGGTATGTTTATTTTTCCCCTATGCCTTTGTAGTTATTGGTTTCGAGTATCAGACTGGCGAAAATTTTGATGGTTTCTCAACAATTCCTTAACTTCAAACTCCCATATCTCGCGAACCGATTGACGAACACGAGAAATTCCTATTGCATCTTTAAGCAGAAACTCGCCCGATTTCAACGGAATGTGTACTTTTCCCCTAGGCAATTCCAGTTATTGGTTTCGGGTATCAGACTTGAGAAAATTTTGATGGTTTCTTAACAATTCCTTATCTTCAACTTCCCATATTTCGCGAACGAATTGACGAACTCGAGAAATTCCTGTTGCATCTGAAAGCAGAAACTCGCCCGATTACAATGGTGTGTGTATTTTTCCCCTAGGCCATAGTAGTTATTGGTTTCGAGTATCAGACTTGCGAAAATTTTGATGGTTTCTCACCCATTCCTTAACTTCGAACTCCCATATCTCGCGAATGGATTGACGAACTCGAGAAATTCCTGTTGCATCTGAAAGTAGAAACTCGCCCGATTACAACGGTATGTGTATTTCTCCCCTAGGCCATTGTAGTTATTGGATTCGAGTATCAGACATGCGAAAATTTTTATGGTTTCTTAACCATCCCTTAACTTCGAACTCCCATATCTCGCGAACGGATTGACGAACTCGAGAAATTCCTGTTGCATCTGAAATTAGAAACTCGCCCGATTACAACTGTATGTGTATTTTTCCCCTATGCCTTTGTAGTTATTGGTTTCGAGTATCAGAATTGCGAAAATTTTGATGGTTTCTCAACGATTCCTTAACTTCAAACTCCCATATCTCGCGAACGGATTGACGAACACGAGAAATTCCTGTTGCATCTGAAAGTAGAAACTCGCCCGATTACAACGGTATGTGTATTTTTCCTCTAGGCCTTTGTAGTTATTGGTTTCGAGTTTCAAATCAGCGAAAATTTTGTTGGTTTCTCAACCATTCCTTAACTTCAAACTCCCATATCTCGCGAACGGATTGACGAACTCGAGAAATTCCTGTTGCATCTGAAAGCAGAAACTCGCCCGATTACAACGGTATGTGTATTTTTGCCCTAGGCCATAGTAGTTATTGGTTTCGAGTATCAGACTTGCGAAAATTTTGATGGTTTCTCAAGCGTTCCTTAATTTCAAACTCCCATACCTCGCTAACGGATTGTCGAACTCGAGAAATTCCTGTTGCATCTGAAAGCAGAGACTCGCCCGATTACAAAGGTATGTGTACTTTTCCCCCAAGCCATAGTAGTTATTGGTTTCGAGTATCAGACTTGCGAAATTTTGATGGATTCTCAACCATTCCTTAATTTCAAACTCCCATATCTCGCGAACGGATTGACGAACTCGAGAAATTCCTGTTGCATCTGAAAGTAGAAACTCGCCCGATTACAACGGTATGTGTATTTTTCCCCTAGGCCTTTGTAGTTATTGTTTTCGGGAATCAGACTTGCGAAAATTTTGATGGTTTCTCAACCATTCCTAAACTTCTAACTCCAATATCTCGCGAACGGATTGACGAACTCGAGAAGGTCCTGTTGCATCTGAAAGTACAAAGGCGCCCGATTACTATGGTGTTTGAACTTTTCCCATAGGCCATTCCAGTTATTGGTTTCGAGCATCAGACCAGCGAAATTTTTGATGGTTTCTGAACCATTCCTTAACTTCAAACTCCCATATCTCGCGAACGGATTGACGAACTCGAGAAATTCCTGTTGCATCTGAAAGTAGAAACTCGCCTGATTACAACGGTATGTGTATTTTTCCCCTAGGCCTTTGTAGTTATTGGTTTCGAGTTTCAAATCAGCGAAAATTTTGTTGGTTTCTCAACCATTCCTTAACTTCAAACTCCCATATCTCGCGAACGGATTGACGAACTCGAGAAATTCCTGTTGCATCTGAAAGCAGAAACTAGCCCGATTACAACGGTATGTGTATTTTTGCCCTAGGCCATAGTAGTTATTGGTTTCGGGAATCAGACTTGCGAAAATTTTGATGGTTTCTCAAGCGTTCCTTAATTTCAAACTCCCATACCTCGCTAACGGATTGTCGAACTCGAGAAATTCCTGTTGCATCTGAAAGCAGAGACTCGCCCGATTACAAAGGTATGTGTACTTTTCCCCCAAGCCATAGTAGTTATTGGTTTCGAGTATCAGACTTGCGAAATTTTGATGGATTCTCAACCATTCCTTAACTTCAAACTCCCATATCTCGCGAATGGTTTGACGAACTCGAGAAATTCCTGTTGCATCTGAAAGTAGAAAGTCGCCCGATTGCAATGGTGTGTGTACTTTTCGCCTAGGCCATTCCAGTTATTGGTTTCGAGTATCAGACCAGCGAAAATTTTGATGGTTTCTCAACCATTCCTTAACTTCAAACTCCCATATCTCGCGAACGGATTGACGAACTCGAGAAATTCCTGTTGCATCTGAAAGTAGAAACTCGCCCGATTACAACGGTATGTGAATTTTTCCCCTAGGCCATAGTAGTTATTGGTTTCGAGTATCAGACTTGCGAAAATTTTGATGGATTCTCAACCATTCCTTAACATCAAACTCCCATACCTCGCGAATGGATTGCCGAACTCGAGAAATTCCTGTTGCATCTGAAAGTAGAAACTCGCCCGATTACAACGGTACGTGTATTTTTCCCCTAGGCCTTTGTAGTTATTGGTTTCGAGTATCAGACTTGCGAAAATTTTGATGGTTTCTCAACCATTCCTTAATTTCAAACTCCCATATCTCGCGAACGGATTGACGAACTCGAGAAATTCCTGTTGCACCTGAAAGTAGAAACTCGCCCCATTACAATGGTGTGTGTACTTTTCGCCTAGGCCATTCCAGATATTGGTTTCGATTATCAGACCAGCGAAAATTTTGATGGTTTCTCAAACATTCCTTAACTTCAAACTCCCATATCTCGCGAACGGATTGACGAACTCGAGAAATTCCTGTTGCATCTGAAAGTAGAAACTCGCCCGATTACAACGGTATGTGTATTTTTCCCCTAGGCCTTTGTAGTTATTGGTTTCGGGAATCAGACTTGCGAAAATTTTGATGGTTGCTCAAGCGTTCCTTAACTTCAAACTCCCATATCTCGCGAACGGATTGACGAACTCGAGAAATTCTTATTGCATCTGAAAGTAGAAACTCGCCCGATTACAATGGTGTGTGTACTTTTCGCCTAGGCCATTCCAGATATTGGTTTCGATTATCAGACCAGCGAAAATTTTGATGGTTTCTCAAACATTCCTTAACTTCAAACTCCCATATCGCGCGAACGGATTGACGAACTCGAGTAATTCCTATTGCATCTGAAAGCACAAACTCGCCCGATTTCAACGGTATGTGTACTTTTTCCCTGGGCCATTCCAGTTATTGGTTTCGGGTATCAGACTTGCGAAAATTTTGATGGTTTCTCAACCATTCCTTAATTTCAAACTCCCATATCTCGCGAACGGATTGACGAACTCGAGAAATTCCTGTTGCATCTGAAAGCAGAAACTCGCCCGATTACAGCGGTATGTGTATTTTTGCCCTAGGCCATAGTAGTTATTGGTTTCGAGTATCAGACTTGCGAAAATTTTGATGGTTTCTCAAGCGTTCCTTAATTTCAAACTCCCATACCTCGCTAACGGATTGTCGAACTCGAGAAATTCCTGTTGCATCTGAAAGCAGAGACTCGCCCGATTACAAAGGTATCTGTACTTCTCCCCCAAGCCATAGTAGTTATTGGTTTCGAGCATCAGACTTGCGAAAATTTTGATGGATTCTCAACCATTCCTTAATTTCAAACTCCCATATCTCGCGAATGGATTGACGAACTCGAGAAATTCCTGTTGCATCTGAAAGTAGAAACTCGCCCGATTACAACGGTATGTGTATTTCTCCCCTAGGCCATTGTAGTTATTGGTTTCGAGTATCAGACATGCGAAAATTTTGATGGTTTCTTAACCATCCCTTAACTTCGAACTCCCATATCTCGCGAACGGATTGACAAACTCGAGAAATTCCTGTTGCATCTGAAATTAGAAACTCGCCCGATGACAACTGTATGTGTATTTTTCCCCTATGCCTTTGTAGTTATTGGTTTCGAGTATCAGAATTGCGAAAATTTTGATGGTTTCTCAACGATTCCTTAACTTCAAACTTCCATATCTCGCGAACGGATTGACGATCACGAGAAATTCCTATTGCATCTGAAAGCAGAAACTCGCCCGATTACAATGGTATGTGTATTTTTCCCCTAGGCCTTAGTAGTTATTGGTTTCGTGTATCAGACTTGCGAAAATTTTGATGGTTTCTCAACCATTCCTTAACTTCGAATTCCCATATCTCGCGAACGGATTGACGAACTCGAGAAATTCGTGTTGCATCTGAAAGTAGAATCCCGCACGATTACAACGGCATGTGTATTTTTCACCTAGGCATTTGTAGTTATTGGTTTCGGGAATCAGACTTGCGAAAATTTTGATGGTTTCTTAACCATTCCTTAATTTCAAACTCCCATATCTCGCGAACGGATCGACGAACTCGAGGAATTCGTGTTGCATCTGAAAGTAGAAACTCGCCCGATTACAGCGGTATGTTTATTTTTCCCCTATGCCTTTGTAGTTATTGGTTTCGAGTATCAGACTGGCGAAAATTTTGATGGTTTCTCAACAATTCCTTAACTTCAAACTCCCATATCTCGCGAACCGATTGACGAACACGAGAAATTCCTATTGCATCTTTAAGCAGAAACTCGCCCGATTTCAACGGAATGTGTACTTTTCCCCTAGGCAATTCCAGTTATTGGTTTCGGGTATCAGACTTGAGAAAATTTTGATGGTTTCTTAACAATTCCTTATCTTCAACTTCCCATATTTCGCGAACGAATTGACGAACTCGAGAAATTCCTGTTGCATCTGAAAGCAGAAACTCGCCCGATTACAATGGTGTGTGTATTTTTCCCCTAGGCCATAGTAGTTATTGGTTTCGA
Source organism: Ptiloglossa arizonensis (assembly GCF_051014685.1). Classification (NCBI taxonomy): domain Eukaryota; kingdom Metazoa; phylum Arthropoda; class Insecta; order Hymenoptera; family Colletidae; genus Ptiloglossa; species Ptiloglossa arizonensis. The sequence goes on along the minus strand of NW_027478433.1, from coordinate 678,343 downwards.
GTATCAGACTTGCGAAAATTTTGATGGTTTCTCACCCATTCCTTAACTTCGAACTCCCATATCTCGCGAATGGATTGACGAACTCGAGAAATTCCTGTTGCATCTGAAAGTAGAAACTCGCCCGATTACAACGGTATGTGTATTTCTCCCCTAGGCCATTGTAGTTATTGGATTCGAGTATCAGACATGCGAAAATTTTTATGGTTTCTTAACCATCCCTTAACTTCGAACTCCCATATCTCGCGAACGGATTGACGAACTCGAGAAATTCCTGTTGCATCTGAAATTAGAAACTCGCCCGATTACAACTGTATGTGTATTTTTCCCCTATGCCTTTGTAGTTATTGGTTTCGAGTATCAGAATTGCGAAAATTTTGATGGTTTCTCAACGATTCCTTAACTTCAAACTCCCATATCTCGCGAACGGATTGACGAACACGAGAAATTCCTATTGCATCTGAAAGCAGAAACTCGCCCGATTACAATGGTATGTGTATTTTTCCCCTAGGCCTTTGTAGTTATTGGTTTCGAGTATCAGACTTGCGAAAATTTTGATGGTTTCTCAACCATTCCTTAACTTCGAATTCCCATATCTCGCGAACGGATTGACGAACTCGAGAAATTCGTGTTGCATCTGAAAGTAGAATCCCGCACGATTACAACGGCATGTGTATTTTTCCCCTAGGCATTTTTAGTTATTGGTTTCGGGAATCAGACTTGCGAAAATTTTGATGGTTTCTCAACCATTCCTTAACTTAAATCTCCCATATCTCGCGAACGAATTGACGAGCTCGAGAAATTCTTGTTGCATCTGAAAGCAGAAACTCGCCCGATTACAACGGTATGTGTATTTTTTCCCTAGGCCTTGTAGTTATTGGTTTCGGGAATCAGACTTGCGAAAATTTTGATGGTTGCTCAACCATTCCTTAACTTCAAACTCCCATATCTCGCGAAGGGGATTGACGAACTCGAGAAATTGCTGTTCCATCAGAAAGTTGAAACTCGCCCGATTACAACTGTGTGTGTACTTTTCGCCTAGGCCATTCCAGTTATTGGTTTCGAGTATCAGACCAGCGAAAATTTTGACGGTTTCTCAACCATTCCTTAACTTCAAACTCCCATATCTCGCGAACGGATTGACGAACTCGAGAAATTCCTGTTGCATCTGAAAGTAGAAACTCGCCCGATTACAACGGTATGTGTATTTTTCCCCTAGGCCATAGTAGTTATTGGTTTCGAGTATCAGACTTGCGAAAATTTTGATGGATTCTCAACCATTCCTTAACATCAAACTCCCATACCTCGCGAATGGATTGCCGAACTCGAGAAATTCCTGTTGCATCTGAAAGTAGAAACTCGCCCGATTACAACGGTATGTGTATTTTTCCCCTAGGCCTTTGTAGTTATTGGTTTCGGGAATCAGACTTGCGAAAATTTTGATGGTTGCTCAAGCGTTCCTTAACTTCAAACTCCCATATCTCGCGAACGGATTGACGAACTCGAGAAATTCCTGTTGCATCTGAAAGCAGAAACTCGCCCGATTACAGCGGTATGTGTATTTTTGCCCTAGGCCATAGTAGTTATTGGTTTCGAGTATCAGACTTGCGAAAATTTTGATGGTTTCTCAAGCGTTCCTTAATTTCAAACTCCCATACCTCGCTAACGGATTGTCGAACTCGAGAAATTCCTGTTGCATCTGAAAGCAGAGACTCGCCCGATTACAAAGGTATCTGTACTTCTCCCCCAAGCCATAGTAGTTATTGGTTTCGAGCATCAGACTTGCGAAAATTTTGATGGATTCTCAACCATTCCTTAATTTCAAACTCCCATATCTCGCGAATGGATTGACGAACTCGAGAAATTCCTGTTGCATCTGAAAGTAGAAACTCGCCCGATTACAACGGTATGTGTATTTCTCCCCTAGGCCATTGTAGTTATTGGTTTCGAGTATCAGACATGCGAAAATTTTGATGGTTTCTTAACCATCCCTTAACTTCGAACTCCCATATCTCGCGAACGGATTGACAAACTCGAGAAATTCCTGTTGCATCTGAAATTAGAAACTCGCCCGATGACAACTGTATGTGTATTTTTCCCCTATGCCTTTGTAGTTATTGGTTTCCAGTATCAGAATTGCGAAAATTTTGATGGTTTCTCAACGATTCCTTAACTTCAAACTTCCATATCTCGCGAACGGATTGACGATCACGAGAAATTCCTGTTGCATCTGAAATTAGAAACTCGCCCGATGACAACTGTATGTGTATTTTTCCCCTATGCCTTTGTAGTTATTGGTTTCGAGTATCAGAATTGCGAAAATTTTGATGGTTTCTCAACGATTCCTTAACTTCAAACTCCCATATCTCGCGAACGGATTGACGAACACGAGAAATTCCTATTGCATCTGAAAGCAGAAACTCGCCCGATTACAATGGTATGTGTATTTTTCCCCTAGGCCTTTGTAGTTATTGGTTTCGAGTATCAGACTTGCGAAAATTTTGATGGTTTCTCAACCATTCCTTAACTTCGAATTCCCATATCTCGCGAACGGATTGACGAACTCGAGAAATTCGTGTTGCATCTGAAAGTAGAATCCCGCACGATTACAACGGCATGTGTATTTTTCACCTAGGCATTTGTAGTTATTGGTTTCGGGAATCAGACTTGCGAAAATTTTGATGGTTTCTCAAGCGTTCCTTAACTTCTAACTCCCATATCTCGCGAACGGATTGACGATCTCGAGAAATTCCTGTTGCATCTGAAAGTAGAAACTCGCCCGATTACAATGGTGTGTGTACTTTTCCCGTAGGCCATGCCAGTTATTGGTTTCGAGTATCAGACCAGCGAAAATTTTGATGGTTTCTCAACCATTCCTTAACTTCAAACTCCCATATCTCGCGAACAGATTGACGAATTCGAGAAATTGCTGTTGCATCTGAAAGTAGAAACTCGCCCGATTACAATGGTGTGTGTACTTTTCCCCTAGGCCATTGTAGTTATTGGTTTCGGGAATCAGACTTGCGAATATTTTGATGGTTTCTCAACCATTCCTTAACTTCTAACTCCCATATCTCGCGAACGGATTGACGATCTCGAGAAATTCCTGTTGCATCTGAATGTAGAAACTCGCCCGATTACACTGTTGTGTGTACTTTTCCCCTAGGCCATTCCAGTTATTGGTTTCGAGTATCAGACCAGCGAAAATTTTGATGGTTTATCAACCATTCCTTAACTTCAAACTCCCATATCTCGCGAACAGATTGACGAACTCGAGAAATTCCTGTTGCATCTGAAAGTAGAAACTCGCCCGATTACAATGGTGTGTGTACTTTTCCCCTAGGCCATAGTAGTTATTGGTTTCGAGTATCAGACTTGCGAAAATTTTGATGGTTTCTCACCCATTCCTTAACTTCGAACTCCCATATCTCGCGAACGGATTGACGAACTCGAGAAATTCCTGTTGCATCTGAAATTAGAAACTCGCACGATTACAGAGGTATGTGTATTCTTCCCCTAGGCCTTTGTAGTTATTGTTTTCGGGAATCAGGCTTGCGAAAATTTTGATGGTTTCTCAACCATTCCTTAACATCTAACTCCCATATCTCGCGAACGGATTGACGAACTCGAGAAGGTCCTGTTGCATCTGAAAGTACAAAGGCGCCCGATTACATTGGTGTGTGTACTTTTCCGCTAGGCCATTCCAGTTATTGGTTTCGAGTATCAGACCAGAGAAAATTTTGATGGTTTCTCAGCCATTCCTTAACTTCGAACTCACATATCTCGCGAACGGATTGACGAACTCGAAAAATTCGTGTTGCATCTGAAAGTAGAAACCCGCACGATTACAACGGCATGTGTATTTTTCCTCTAGGCCTTTGTAGTTATTGGTTTCGGAAATCAGACTTGCGAATATTTTGATTGTTTCTCAACCATTCCTTAACTTCTAACTCCCATATCTCGCGAACGGATTGACGATCTCGAGAAATTCCTGTTGCATCTGAAAGTAGAAACTCGCCCGATTACATTGGTGTGTGTACTTTTCCGCTAGGCCATTCCAGTTATTGGTTTCGAGTATCAGACCAGAGAAAATTTTGATGGTTTCTCAGCCATTCGTTAACTTCGAACTCACATATCTCGCGAACGGATTGACGAACTCGAGAAATTCGTGTTGCATCTGAAAGTAGAAACCCGCACGATTACAACGGCATGTGTATTTTTCCTCTAGGCCTTTGTAGTTATTGGTTTCGGAAATCAGACTTGCGAATATTTTGATTGTTTCTCAACCATTCCTTAAATTCTAACTCCCATATCTCGCGAACGGAGTGACGATCTCGAGAAATTCCTGTTGCATCTGAATGTAGAAACTCGCCCGATTACAATGGTGTGTGTACTTTTCCCCTAGGCCTTTGTAGTTATTGTTTTCGGGAATCAGACATGCGAAAATTTTGATGGTTGCTCAACCATTCCTTAATTTCAAACTCCCATATCTCGCGAACGGATTGACGAACTCGAGAAATTCCTGTTGCATCTGAAAGTAGAAACTCGCCCGGTAACAATGGTGTGTGTACTTTTCCCCTAGGCCATAGTAGTTATTGGTTTCGAGTATCAGACTTGCGAAAATTTTGGTGGTTTCTCAGCCATTCCTTAACTTCGAACTCCCATATCTCGCGAACGGATTGACGAACTCGAAATATTCCTGTGGCATCTGAAAGTAGAAACTCGCTCCATTACAATGTTGTGTGTACTTTTCTCCTAGGCCATTCCAGTTATTGGTTTCGAGTATCAGATCAGCGAAAATTTTGATGTTTTCTCATCCATTCCTTAACGTTAAACTCCCATATCTCGCGAACGGAGTGACGAACTCGAAAAATTCCTGTTGCATCTGAAATTAGAAACTCGCACGATTACAACGGTATTTATATTCTTGCCCTAGGCCTTTGTAGTTATTGTTTTCGGGAATCAGACTTGCGAAAATTTTGATGGTTTCTCAAGCATTCCTTAACTTCAAACTCTCATATCTCGCGAACGGATTGACGAACTCGAGAAATTGCTGTTCCATCTGAAAGTAGAAACTCGCCCGATTACAACGGTGTGTATTGTTCCCCTAGGCCCTTGTAGTTATTGGTTTCGGGAATCAGACTTGCGAAAATTTTGATGGTTTCTCAACCATTCCTTAACTTCAAACTCCCATATCTCGCGAACGGATTGACGAACTCGAGAAATTCCTGTTCAATCTGAAAGTAGAAACTCGCCCGATTACACCGGTATGTTTATTTTTGCCCTAGGCCATAGTAGTTATGATTTTCGAGTATCAGACTTGCGAAAATTTTGATGGTTTCTCAACCATTCCTTAATTTCAAACTCCCATATCTCGCGAACGGATTGACGAACACGAGAACTTCCTGTTGCATCTGAAAGTAGAAACTCGCCCCATTACAATGGTGTGTGAACGTTTCCCCTAGGCCATTCCAGTTATTGGTTTCGAGTATCAGACCAGCGAAATTTTTGATGGTCTCTCAACCATTCGTTACCTTCAAACTCCCATATCTCGCGAACGGATTGACGAACTCGAGAAATTCCTGTTTCATCTGAAAGTAGAAACTCGCCCGATTACAACGGTATGTGTATTTTTGCCCTAGGCCATAGTAGTTATTGGTTTCGAGTATCAGACTTGCGAAAATTTTGATGGTTTCTCAACCATTCCTTAACTTCAAACTCCCATATCTCGCGAACGGATTGACGAACTCGAGAAATTCCTTTTGCATCTGAAAGTAGAAACTTGCCCGAAAAGAAAGGTATGCGTATTTTTCCCCTAGGCCTTTGTAGTTATTGGTTTCGGGAATCAGACTTGCGAAAATTTTGATGGTTGCTCAACCATTCCTTAATTTCAAACTCCCATATCTCGTGAACGAATTGACGAACTCGAGAAATTCCTGTTGCATCTGAAATCAGAAACTCGCCCGATTACAACGGTATGTGTATTTTTGCCCTAGGCCATAGCAGTTATTGGTTTCGAGTATCAGACATGCGAAAATTTTGATGGTTTCTCAACCATTCCTTAACTTCAAACTCCCATATCTCGCGAACGGATTGACGAACTCGAGAAATTCCTGTTCAATCTGAAAGTAGAATCTCGCCCGATTACACCGGTATGTTTATTTTTGCCCTAGGCCATAGTAGTTATGATTTTCGAGTATCAGACTTGCGAAAATTTTGATGGTTTCTCAACCATTCCTTAATTTCAAACTGCCATATCTGGCGAACGGATTGACGAACTCGAGAACTTCCTGTTGCATCTGAAAGTAGAAACTCGCCCCATTACAATGGTGTGTGAACGTTTCCCATAGGCCATTCCAGTTATTGGTTTCGAGTATCAGACCAGCGAAATTTTTGATGGTCTCTCAACCATTCGTTACCTTCAAACTCCCATATCTCGCGAACGGATTGACGAACTCGAGAAATTCCTGTTTCATCTGAAAGTAGAAACTCGCCCGATTGCAACGGTATGTGTATTTTTGCACTAGGCCATTGTAGTTATTGGTTTCGAGTATCAGACTTGCGAATATTTTGATGGTTTCTCAACCATTCCTTAACTTCAAACTCCCATATCTCGCGAACGGATTGACGAACTCGAGAAATTCCTTTTGCATCTGAAAGTAGAAACTCGCCCGAAAAGAACGGTATGCGTATTTTTCCCCTAGGCCTTTGTAGTTATTGGTTTCGGGAATCAGACTTGCGAAAATTTTGATGGTTGCTCAACCATTCCTTAATTTCAAACTCCCATATCTCGGGAACGAATTGACGAACTCGAGAAATTCCTGTTGCATCTGAAATCAGAAACTCGCCCGATTACAACGGTATGTGTATTTTTGCCCTAGGCCATAGCAGTTATTGGTTTCGAGTATCAGACATGCGAAAATTTTGATGGTTTCTCAACCATTCCTTAACTTCAAACTCCCATATCTCGCGAACGGATTGACGAACTCGAGAAATTCCTGTTCAATCTGAAAGTAGAAACTCGCCCGATTACACCGGTATGTTTATTTTTGCCCTAGGCCATAGTAGTTTTGATTTTCGAGTATCAGACTTGCGAAAATTTTGATGGTTTCTCAACCATTCCTTAATTTCAAACTCCCATATCTCGCGAACGGATTGACGAACTCGAGAACTTCCTGTTGCATCTGAAAGTAGAAACTCGCCCCATTACAATGGTGTGTGTACTTTTCCCCTAGACCATTCCAGTTATTGGTTTCGAGTATCAGACCAGCGAAAATTTTGATGTAATCTCAACCATTCCTTAACTTCAAACTCCCATATCTCGCGAACGGATTGACGAACTCGAGAAATTGCTGTTGCATCTGAAAGTAGAAACTCGCCCGATTACAGCGGTATGTGTATTTTTGCCCTAGGCCATAGTAGTTATTGGTTTCGGGAATCAGACTTGCGAAAATTTTGATGGTCTCTCAACCATTCCATAACTTCTAACTCCCATATCTCCCGAACGGATTGACGAACTCGAGAAATTCCTGTTGCATCTGAAAGTAGAAACTCGCCCGATTACAATGGTGTGTGTTCTTTTCCCCTAGGCCATTCCAATTATTGGTTTCGAGTATCAGACCATCGAAAATTTTGATGGTTTCTCAACCATTCCTTAACTTTAAACTCCCATATCTCGCGAACGGATTGACGAACTCGAGAAATTCCTGTTCAATCTGAAAGTAGAAACTCGCCCGATTACACCGGTATGTTTATTTTTGCCCTAGGCCATAGTAGTTTAGATTTTCGAGTATCAGACTTGCGAAAATTTTGATGGTTTCTCAACCATTCCTTAATTTCAAACTCCCATATCTCGCGAACGGATTGACGAACTCGAGAACTTCCTGTTGCATCTGAAAGTAGAAACTCGCCCCATTAGAATGGTGTGTGTACTTTTCCCCTAGACCATTCCAGTTATTGGTTTCGAGTATCAGACCAGCGAAAATTTTGATGTAATCTCAACCATTCCTTAATTTCAAACTCCCATATCTCGCGAACGGATTGACGAACTCGAGAAATTGCTGTTGCATCTGAAAGTAGAAACTCGCCCGATTACAGCGGTATGTGTATTTTTGCCCTAGGCCATAGTAGTTATTGGTTTCGGGAATCAGACTTGCGAAAATTTTGATGGTCTCTCAACCATTCCATAACTTCTAACTCCCATATCTCCCGAACGGATTGACGAACTCGAGAAATTCCTGTTGCATCTGAAAGTAGAAACTCGCCCGATTACAATGGTGTGTGTTCTTTTCCCCTAGGCCATTCCAATTATTGGTTTCGAGTATCAGACCATCGAAAATTTTGATGGTTTCTCAACCATTCCTTAACTTTAAACTCCCATATCTCGCGAACGGATTGACGAACTCGAGAAATTCCTGTTGCATCTGAAAGTAGAAACTCGCCCGATTACACCGGTATGTGTATTTTTGCCCTAGGCCATAGTAGTTATTGTTTTCGAGTATCAGACTTGCGAAAATTTTGATGGTTTCTCAACCATTCCTTAACTTCAAACTCCCATATCTCGCGAACGGATTGACGAACACGAGAAATTCCTGTTGCATCTGAAAGTAGAAACTCGCCCCATTACAATGGTGTGTGTACTTTTCCCCTAGACCATTCCAGTTATTGGTTTCGAGTATCAGACCAGCGAAAATTTTGATGTATTCTCAACCATTCCTTAACTTCAAACTCCCATATCTCGCGAACGGATTGACGAACTCGAGAAATTGCTGTTCCATCTGAAAGTAGAAACTCGCCCGATTACACCGGTATGTGTATTTTTGCCCTAGGCCATAGTAGTTATTGGTTTCGGGAATCAGACTTGCGAAAATTTTTATGGTCTCTCAACCATTCCTTAACTTCTAACTCCCATATCTCCCGAACGGATTGACGAACTCGAGAACTTCCTGTTGCATCTGAAAGTAGAAACTCGCCCGATTACAATGGTGTGTGTACTTTTCCCCTAGGCCATTCCAATTATTGGTTTCGAGTATCAGACCAGCGAAAATTTTGATGGTTTCTCAACCATTCCTTAACTTCAAACTCCCATATCTCGCGAACGGATTGACGAACTCGAGAAATTCCTGTTGCACCTGAAAGTAGAAAGTCGCCCGATTAAAGCGGTATGTGTATTTTCCCCTAGGCCTTTGTAGTTATTGGTTTCGGGAATCAGAATTGCGAAAATTTTGATGGTTTCTCAACCATTCCTGAACTTCCAGCTCCCATACCTGGCGAACGGATTGACGAACTCGAGAAATTCCTTTTGCATCTGAAAGTAGAAACTCGCCCGAAAAGAACGGTATGCGTATTTTTCCCCTAGGCCTTTGTAGTTATTGGTTTCGGGAATCAGACTTGCGAAAATTTTGATGGTTGCTCAACCATTCCTTAATTTCAAACTCCCATATCTCGCGAACGAATTGACGAACTCGAGAAATTCCAGTTGCATCTGAAATCAGAAGCTCGCCCGATTACAACGGTATGTGTATTTTTGCCCTAGGCCATAGCAGTTATTGGTTTCGAGTATCAGACATGCGAAAATTTTGATGGTTTCTCAACCATTCCTTAACTTCAAACTCCCATATCTCGCGAACGGATTGACGAACTCGAGAAATTCCTGTTCAATCTGAAAGTAGAAGCTCGCCCGATTACACCGGTATGTTTATTTTTGCCCTAGGCCATAGTAGTTATGATTTTCGAGTATCAGACTTGCGAAAATTTTGATGGTTTCTCAACCATTCCTTAATTTCAAACTCCCATATCTCGCGAACGGATTGACGAACTCGAGAACTTCCTGTTGCATCTGAAAGTAGAAACTCGCCCCATTACAATGGTGTGTGTACTTTTCCCCTAGACCATTCCAGTTATTGGTTTCGAGTATCAGACCAGCGAAAATTTTGATGGTCTCTCAACCATTCCTTAACTTCTAACTCCCATATCTCCCGAACGGATTGACGAACTCGAGAACTTCCTGTTGCATCTGAAAGTAGATACTCGCCCGATTACAATGGTGTGAGTACTTTTCCCCTAGGCCATTCCAATAATTGGTTTCGAGTATCAGACCAGCGAAAATTTTGATGGTTTCTCAACCATTCCTTAATTTTAATCTCCCATATCTCGCGAACGGATTGACGAACTCGAGAAATTCCGATTGCATCTGAAAGCAGAGACCCGCCCGATTACAACGGTATGTGTATTTTTGCCCTAGGCCATAGTTGTTACTGGTTCCGAGTATCAGACATGCGAAAATTTTGATGGTTTCCCAACCATTCCATAACTTCGAACTCCCATATCTCGCGAACGGATTGACGATCACGAGAAATTCCTATTGCATCTGAAAGCAGAAACTCGCCCGATTTCAACGGTATGTGTACTTTTCCCCTAGGCCTTTGTAGTTATTGGTTTCGAGTATCAGACTTGCGAAAATTTTGATGGTTTCTCAACCATTCCTTAACTTCAAACTCCCATATCTCGCGAACAGATCGACGAACTCGAGAAATTCCTGTTGCATCTGAAAGCAGAAGCTCGCCCGATTACAAGGGTGTGTGTATTTTTGCCCTAGGCCATAGTCGTTATTGGTTTCGAGTATCAGAATTGAGAAAATTTTTATGGTTTCTCAAACGTTCCTTAACTTCAAACTCCCATATCTCGCGAACGGAATGACGAACTAGAGAAATTCCTGTTGCATCTGAAAGTGGAAACTCGCACGATTACAACGGCATGTGTATTTTTCCCCTAGGCCTTTGTAGTTATTGGTTTCGGGAATCAGACTTGCGAAAATTTGGATGGTCTATCAACCATTCCTTAACTTCAAACTCCCACATCTCTCGAACGGATTGACGAACTCGAGAAATTCCTGTTGCATCTGAAAGTAGAAACTCGCCAGATTACAGTTGTTGTGTGTACTTTTCCCCTAGGCCATACTAGTTATTGGTTTCGAGTATCAGACTTGCGAAAATTTTGATGGTTTCTCAAGCGTTCCTTAACTTCAAACTCCCATATCTCGCGAACGGATTGACGAACTCGAGAAATTCCTGTTTCATCTGAAAGTAGAAACTCGCCGGATTACAACGGTATGTGTATTTTCCCCCTAGGCCATTGTAGTTATTGGTTTCGAGTATCAGACATGCGAAAACTTTGATGGTTTCTCAACCATTCCTTAACTTCAAACTCCCATATCACGCGAACGGATTGACGAACACGAGAAATTCCTATTGCATCTGAAAGCAGAAACTCGCCCGATTTCAACGGTATGTATACTCTTCCGCTATGCCATTCCAGTTATTGGTTTCGAGTATCAAATCAGCGAAAATTTTGGTGGTTTCTCAACCATTCCTTAACTTCAAACTCCCATATCTCGCGAACGGATTGACGAACTCGAGAAATTCCTGTTGCATCTGAAAGTAGAAACTCGCCCGATTACAACGGTGTGTGTATTTTTGCCCTAGGCCATAGTAGTTATTGGTTTTGAGTATCAGACTTGCGAAAATTTTGATGGTTTCTCAACCATTCCTTAACTTCAAACTCCCATATCTCGCGAACAGATCGACGAACTCGAGAAATTCCTGTTGCATCTGAAAGCAGAAACTCGCCCGATTACAAGGGTATGTGTATTTTTGCCCTAGGCCATAGTCGTTATTGGTTTCGAGTATCATAATTGAGACAATTTTTATGGTTTCTCAAACGTTCCTTAACTTCAAACTCCCATATCTCGCGAACGGAATGACGAACTCGAGAAATTCCTGTTGCATCTGAAAGTAGAAACTCGCACGATTACAACGGCATGTGTATTTTTCCCCTTGGCCTTTGTAGTTATTGGTTTCGGGAATCAGAGGTGCGAAAACTTTGATGGTTTCTCAACCATTGCTTAACTTCAAACTCCCATAACACGCGAACGGATTGACGAACTCGAGAACTTCCTGTTGCATCTGAAAGTAGAAACTCGCCCCATTACAATGGTGTGTGTACTTTTCCCCTAGACCATTCCAGTTATTGGTTTCGAGTATCAGACCAGCGAAAATTTTGATGGTCTCTCAACCATTCCTTAACTTCTAACTCCCATATCTCCCGAACGGATTGACGAACTCGAGAACTTCCTGTTGCATCTGAAAGTAGATACTCGCCCGATTACAATGGTGTGAGTACTTTTCCCCTAGGCCATTCCAATTATTGGTTTCGAGTATCAGACCAGCGAAAATTTTGATGGTTTCTCAACCATTCCTTAATTTTAAACTCCCATATCTCGCGAACGGATTGACGAACTCGAGAAATTCCGATTGCATCTGAAAGCAGAGACCCGCCCGATTACAACGGTATGTGTATTTTTGCCCTAGGCCATAGTTGTTACTGGTTCCGAGTATCAGACATGCGAAAATTTTGATGGTTTCCCAACCATTCCTTAACTTCGAACTCCCATATCTCGCGAACGGATTGACGATCACGAGAAATTCCTATTGCATCTGAAAGCAGAAACTCGCCCGATTTCAACGGTATGTGTACTTTTCCCCTAGGCCTTTGTAGTTATTGGTTTCGAGTATCAGACTTGCGAAAATTTTGATGGTTTCTCAACCATTCCTTAACTTCAAACTCCCATATCTCGCGAACAGATCGACGAACTCGAGAAATTCCGGTTGCATCTGAAAGCAGAAGCTCGCCCGATTACAAGGGTGTGTGTATTTTTGCCCTAGGCCATAGTCGTTATTGGTTTCGAGTATCAGAATTGAGAAAATTTTTATGGTTTCTCAAACGTTCCTTAACTTCAAACTCCCATATCTCGCGAACGGAATGACGAACTAGAGAAATTCCTGTTGCATCTGAAAGTGGAAACTCGCACGATTACAACGGCATGTGTATTTTTCCCCTAGGCCTTTGTAGTTATTGGTTTCGGGAATCAGACTTGCGAAAATTTGGATGGTCTATCAACCATTCCTTAACTTCAAACTCCCACATCTCTCGAACGGATTGACGAACTCGAGAAATTCCTGTTGCATCTGAAAGTAGAAACTCGCCAGATTACAATTGTTGTGTGTACTTTTCCCCTAGGCCATACTAGTTATTGGTTTCGAGTATCAGACTTGCGAAAATTTTGATGGTTTCTCAAGCGTTCCTTAACTTCAAACTCCCATATCTCGCGAACGGATTGACGAACTCGAGAAATTCCTGTTTCATCTGAAAGTAGAAACTCGCCGGATTACAACGGTATGTGTATTTTCCCCCTAGGCCATTGTAGTTATCGGTTTCGAGTATCAGACATGCGAAAACTTTGATGGTTTCTCAACCATTCCTTAACTTCAAACTCCCATATCACGCGAACGGATTGACGAACACGAGAAATTCCTATTGCATCTGAAAGCAGAAACTCGCCCGATTTCAACGGTATGTATACTCTTCCGCTATGCCATTCCAGTTATTGGTTTCGAGTATCAAATCAGCGAAAATTTTGGTGGTTTCTCAACCATTCCTTAACTTCAAACTCCCATATCTCGCGAACGGATAGACGAACTCGAGAAATTCCTGTTGCATCTGAAAGTAGAAACTCGCCCGATTACAACGGTGTGTGTATTTTTGCCCTAGGCCATAGTAGTTATTGGTTTTGAGTATCAGACTTGCGAAAATTTTGATGGTTTCTCAACCATTCCTTAACTTCAAACTCCCATATCTCGCGAACAGATCGACGAACTCGAGAAATTCCTGTTGCATCTGAAAGCAGAAACTCGCCCGATTACAAGGGTATGTGTATTTTTGCCCTAGGCCATAGTCGTTATTGGTTTCGAGTATCATAATTGAGACAATTTTTATGGTTTCTCAAACGTTCCTTAACTTCAAACTCCCATATCTCGCGAACGGAATGACGAACTCGAGAAATTCCTGTTGCATCTGAAAGTAGAAACTCGCACGATTACAACGGCATGTGTATTTTTCCCCTTGGCCTTTGTAGTTATTGGTTTCGGGAATCAGAGGTGCGAAAATTTTGATAGTTTCTCAACCATTCCTTAACTTCAAACTCCCACATCTCTCGAACGGATTGACGAACTCGAGAAATTCCTGTTGCATCTGAAAGTAGAAACTCGCCCGATTACAATTGTTGTGTGTACTTTTCCCCTAGGCCATACTAGTTATTGGTTTCGAGTATCAGACTTGCGAAAATTTTGATGGTTTCTCAAGCGTTCCTTAACTTCAAACTCCCATATCTCGCGAACGGATTGACGAACTCGAGAAATTCCTGTTTCATCTGAAAGTAGAAACTCGCCGGATTACAACGTTATGTGTATCTTCCCCCTAGGCCATTGTAGTTATTGGTTTCGAGTATCAGACATGCGAAAACTTTGATGGTTTCTCAACCATTGCTTAACTTCAAACTCCCATAACACGCGAACGGATTGACGAACTCGAGAAATTCCTATAGCATCCGAAAGCAGAAACTCGCCCGATTACAAGGGTATGTGTATTTTTGCCAAAGGCCATAGTAGTTATTAGTTTCGAGTATCAGACATGCGAAAATTTTGATGGTTTCTCAACCATTCCTTAACTTCAAACTCCCATATCTCGCGAACGGATTGACGAACACGAGAAATTCCTATTGCATCTGAAAGCAGAAACTCGCCCGATTTCAACGGTATGTGTACTTTTCCCCTAGGCCTTTGTAGTTAGTGGTTTCGGGAATCAGAGGTGCGAAAATTTTAATGGTTTCTCAACCATTCCTTAACATCAAACTCCCATATCTCGCGAACGGATTGAGGAACTCGAGAAATTCCTATTGCATCTGAAAGCAGAAACTCGCCCGATTTCAACGGTATGTATACTCTTCCCCTAGGCCATTCTAGTTATTGGTTTCGAGTATCAAATCAGCGAAAATTTTGGTGGTTTCTCAACCATTCCTTAACTTCAAATTCCCATATGTCGCGACCGGATTGACGAACTCCAGAAATTCCTGTTGCATCTGAAAGCAGAAACTCGCCCGATTACAACGGTATGTGTATTTTTCCCCTAGGCCATTGTAGTTATTGGGTTCGAGTATCAAATCAGCGAAAATTTTTGTGGTTTCTCAACCATTCCTTAACTTCAAACTCCCATGTATCGCGAACGGATTGACGAACTCGAGAAATTCCTGTTGCATCTGAAAGCAGAAACTCGCCCGATTACAAGGGTATGTGTATTTTTGCCCTAGGCCATAGTAGTTATTGGTTTCGAGTATCAGACATGCGAAAATTTTGATGGA
Source organism: Ptiloglossa arizonensis (assembly GCF_051014685.1). Lineage (NCBI taxonomy): Eukaryota > Metazoa > Arthropoda > Insecta > Hymenoptera > Colletidae > Ptiloglossa > Ptiloglossa arizonensis. Next base: position 663,093 of record NW_027478433.1, on the reverse strand, counting down.
TTCTCAACCATTCCTTAACTTCAAACTCCCATATCTCGCGAACGGATTGACGAACTCGAGAAATTCCTATTGCATCTGAAAGTAGAAACTCGCCCGATTACAACGGTATGTGTATTTTTCCCCTAGGCCTTTGTAGTTATTGGTTTCGGGAATCAGACTTGCGAAAATTTTGATGGTTTCTCAACCATTCCTTAACTTCAAACTCCCACATCTCGCGAACGGATTGACGAACTCGAGAAATTCCTGTTGCATCTGAAAGTAGAAACTCGCCCGATTACAATGGTGTGTGTACTTTTCCCCTAGTCCATAGTAGTTATTGGTTTCGAGCATCAGACTTGCGAAAATTTTGATGGTTTCTCAACCGTTCCTTAACTTCAAACTCCCACATCTCGCGAACGGATTGACGAACTCGAGAAATTCCTGTTGCATCTGAAAGTAGAAACTCGCCCGATTACAATGGTGTGTGTACTTTTCCCCTAGTCCATAGTAGTTATTGGTTTCGAGCATCAGACTTGCGAAAATTTTGATGGATTCTCAACCATTCCTTAAATTCAAACTCCCATATCTCGCGAACGAATTGACGAACTCGAGAAATTCCTGTTTCATCTGAAAGTAGAAACTCGCCGGATTACAACGGTATGTGTATTTTCCCCCTAGGCCATTGTAGTTATTGGTTTCGAGTATCAGACATGCGAAAACTTTGATGGTTTCTCAACCATTCCTTAACTTCAAACTCCCATATCACGCGAACGGATTGACGAACACGAGAAATTCCTATTGCATCTGAAAGTAGAAACTCGCCCGATTACAAGGGTGTGTGTATTTTTGCCCTAGGCCATAGTCGTTATTGGTTTCGAGTATCAGAATTGAGAAAATTTTTATGGTTTCTCAAACGTTCCTTAACTTCAAACTCCCATATCTCGCGAACGGAATGACGAACTAGAGAAATTCCTGTTGCATCTGAAAGTGGAAACTCGCACGATTACAACGGCATGTGTATTTTTCCCCTAGGCCTTTGTAGTGATTGGTTTCGGGAATCAGACTTGCGAAAATTTGGATGGTCTATCAACCATTCCTTAACTTCAAACTCCCACATCTCTCGAACGGATTGACGAACTGGAGAAATTCCTGTTGCATCTGAAAGTAGAAACTCGCCAGATTACAATTGTTGTGTGTACTTTTCCCCTAGGCCATACTAGTTATTGGTTTCGAGTATCAGACTTGCGAAAATTTTGATGGTTTCTCAAGCGTTCCTTAACTTCAAACTCCCATATCTCGCGAACGGATTGACGAACTCGAGAAATTCCTGTTTCATCTGAAAGTAGAAACTCGCCGGATTACAACGGTATGTGTATTTTCCCCCTAGGCCATTGTAGTTATTGGTTTCGAGTATCAGACATGCGAAAACTTTGATGGTTTCACAACCGTTCCTTAACTTCAAACTCCCATATCACGCGAACGGATTGACGAACACGAGAAATTCCTATTGCATCTGAAAGCAGAAACTCGCCCGATTTCAACGGTATGTATACTCTTCCGCTATGCCATTCCAGTTATTGGTTTCGAGTATCAAATCAGCGAAAATTTTGGTGGTTTCTCAACCATTCCTTAACTTCAAACTCCCATATCTCGCGAACGGATTGACGAACTCGAGAAATTCCTGTTGCATCTGAAAGTAGAAACTCGCCCGATTACAACGGTGTGTGTATTTTTGCCCTAGGCCATAGTAGTTATTGGTTTTGAGTATCAGAGGTGCGAAAATTTTGATGGTTTCTCAACCATTCCTTAACTTCAAACTCCCACATCTCTCGAACGGATTGACGAACTCGAGAAATTCCTGTTGCATCTGAAAGTAGAAACTCGCCCGATTACAATTGTTGTGTGTACTTTTCCCCTAGGCCATACTAGTTATTGGTTTCGAGTATCAGACTTGCGAAAATTTTTATGGTTTCTCAAGCGTTCCTTAACTTCAAACTCCCATATCTCGCGAACGGATTGACGAACTCGAGAAATTCCTGTTTCATCTGAAAGTAGAAACTCGCCGGATTACAACGTTATGTGTATTTTCCCCCTAGGCCATTGTAGTTATTGGTTTCGAGTATCAGACATGCGAAAACTTTGATGGTTTCTCAACCATTGCTTAACTTCAAACTCCCATAACACGCGAACGGATTGACGAACTCGAGAAATTCCTATAGCATCCGAAAGCAGAAACTCGCCCGATTACAAGGGTATGTGTATTTTTGCCAAAGGCCATAGTAGTTATTAGTTTCGAGTATCAGACATGCGAAAATTTTGATGGTTTCTCAACCATTCCTTAACTTCAAACTCCCATATCTCGCGAACGAATTGACGAACTCGAGAAATTCCAGTTGCATCTGAAATCAGAAACTCGCCCGATTACAACGGTATGTGTATTTTTGCCCTAGGCCATAGCAGTTATTGGTTTCGAGTATCAGACATGCGAAAATTTTGATGGTTTCTCAACCATTCCTTAACTTCAAACTCCCATATCTCGCGAACGGATTGACGAACTCGAGAAATTCCTGTTCAATCTGAAAGTAGAAACTCGCCCGATTACACCGGTATGTTTATTTTTGCCCTAGGCCATAGTAGTTATGATTTTCGAGTATCAGACTTGCGAAAATTTTGATGGTTTCTCAACCATTCCTTAATTTCAAACTCCCATATCTCGCGAACGGATTGACGAACTCGAGAACTTCCTGTTGCATCTGAAAGTAGAAACTCGCCCCATTACAATGGTGTGTGTACTTTTCCCCTAGACCATTCCAGTTATTGGTTTCGAGTATCAGACCAGCGAAAATTTTGATGGTCTCTCAACCATTCCTTAACTTCTAACTCCCATATCTCCCGAACGGATTGACGAACTCGAGAACTTCCTGTTGCATCTGAAAGTAGATACTCGCCCGATTACAATGGTGTGAGTACTTTTCCCCTAGGCCATTCCAATTATTGGTTTCGAGTATCAGACCAGCGAAAATTTTGATGGTTTCTCAACCATTCCTTAATTTTAAACTCCCATATCTCGCGAACGGATTGACGAACTCGAGAAATTCCGATTGCATCTGAAAGCAGAGACCCGCCCGATTACAACGGTATGTGTATTTTTGCCCTAGGCCATAGTTGTTACTGGTTCCGAGTATCAGACATGCGAAAATTTTGATGGTTTCCCAACCATTCCTTAACTTCGAACTCCCATATCTCGCGAACGGATTGACGATCACGAGAAATTCCTATTGCATCTGAAAGCAGAAACTCGCCCGATTTCAACGGTATGTGTACTTTTCCCCTAGGCCTTTGTAGTTATTGGTTTCGAGTATCAGACTTGCAAAAATTTTGATGGTTTCTCAACCATTCCTTAACTTCAAACTCCCATATCTCGCGAACAGATCGACGAACTCGAGAAATTCCGGTTGCATCTGAAAGCAGAAGCTCGCCCGATTACAAGGGTGTGTGTATTTTTGCCCTAGGCCATAGTCGTTATTGGTTTCGAGTATCAGAATTGAGAAAATTTTTATGGTTTCTCAAACGTTCCTTAACTTCAAACTCCCATATCTCGCGAACGGAATGACGAACTAGAGAAATTCCTGTTGCATCTGAAAGTGGAAACTCGCACGATTACAACGGCATGTGTATTTTTCCCCTAGGCCTTTGTATTTATTGGTTTCGGGAATCAGACTTGCGAAAATTTGGATGGTCTATCAACCATTCCTTAACTTCAAACTCCCACATCTCTCGAACGGATTGACGAACTCGAGAAATTCCTGTTGCATCTGAAAGTAGAAACTCGCCAGATTGCAATTGTTGTGTGTACTTTTCCCCTAGGCCATACTAGTTATTGGTTTCGAGTATCAGACTTGCGAAAATTTTGATGGTTTCTCAAGCGTTCCTTAACTTCAAACTCCCATATCTCGCGAACGGATTGACGAACTCGAGAAATTCCTGTTTCATCTGAAAGTAGAAACTCGCCGGATTACAACGGTATGTGTATTTTCCCCCTAGGCCATTGTAGTTATCGGTTTCGAGTATCAGACATGCGAAAACTTTGATGGTTTCTCAACCATTCCTTAACTTCAAACTCCCATATCACGCGAACGGATTGACGAACACGAGAAATTCCTATTGCATCTGAAAGCAGAAACTCGCCCGATTTCAACGGTATGTATACTCTTCCGCTATGCCATTCCAGTTATTGGTTTCGAGTATCAAATCAGCGAAAATTTTGGTGGTTTCTCAACCATTCCTTAACTTCAAACTCCCATATCTCGCGAACGGATAGACGAACTCGAGAAATTCCTGTTGCATCTGAAAGTAGAAACTCGCCCGATTACAACGGTGTGTGTATTTTTGCCCTAGGCCATAGTAGTTATTGGTTTTGAGTATCAGACTTGCGAAAATTTTGATGGTTTCTCAACCATTCCTTAACTTCAAACTCCCATATCTCGCGAACAGATCGACGAACTCGAGAAATTCCTGTTGCATCTGAAAGCAGAAACTCGCCCGATTACAAGGGTATGTGTATTTTTGCCCTAGGCCATAGTCGTTATTGGTTTCGAGTATCATAATTGAGACAATTTTTATGGTTTCTCAAACGTTCCTTAACTTCAAACTCCCATATCTCGCGAACGGAATGACGAACTCGAGAAATTCCTGTTGCATCTGAAAGTAGAAACTCGCACGATTACAACGGCATGTGTATTTTTCCCCTTGGCCTTTGTAGTTATTGGTTTCGGGAATCAGAGGTGCGAAAATTTTGGTAGTTTCTCAACCATTCCTTAACTTCAAACTCCCACATCTCTCGAACGTATTGACGAACTCGAGAAATTCCTGTTGCATCTGAAAGTAGAAACTCGCCCGATTACAATTGTTGTGTGTACTTTTCCCCTAGGCCATACTAGTTATTGGTTTCGAGTATCAGACTTGCGAAAATTTTGATGGTTTCTCAAGCGTTCCTTAACTTCAAACTCCCATATCTCGCGAACGGATTGACGAACTCGAGAAATTCCTGTTTCATCTGAAAGTAGAAACTCGCCGGATTACAACGTTATGTGTATCTTCCCCCTAGGCCATTGTAGTTATTGGTTTCGAGTATCAGACATGCGAAAACTTTGATGGTTTCTCAACCATTGCTTAACTTCAAACTCCCATAACACGCGAACGGATTGACGAACTCGAGAAATTCCTATAGCATCCGAAAGCAGAAACTCGCCCGATTACAAGGGTATGTGTATTTTTGCCAAAGGCCATAGTAGTTATTAGTTTCGAGTATCAGACATGCGAAAATTTTGATGGTTTCTCAACCATTCCTTAACTTCAAACTCCCATATCTCGCGAACGGATTGACGAACACGAGAAATTCCTATTGCATCTGAAAGCAGAAACTCGCCCGATTTCAACGGTATGTGTACTTTTCCCCTAGGCCTTTGTAGTTAGTGGTTTCGGGAATCAGAGGTGCGAAAATTTTAATGGTTTCTCAACCATTCCTTAACATCAAACTCCCATATCTCGCGAACGGATTGAGGAACTCGAGAAATTCCTATTGCATCTGAAAGCAGAAACTCGCCCGATTTCAACGGTATGTATACTCTTCCCCTAGGCCATTCTAGTTATTGGTTTCGAGTATCAAATCATCGAAAATTTTGGTGGTTTCTCAACCATTCCTTAACTTCAAATTCCCATATGTCGCGAACGGATTGACGAACTCCAGAAATTCCTGTTGCATCTGAAAGCAGAAACTCGCCCGATTACAACGGTATGTGTATTTTTCCCCTAGGCCATTGTAGTTATTGGGTTCGAGTATCAAATCAGCGAAAATTTTTGTGGTTTCTCAACCATTCCTTAACTTCAAACTCCCATGTATCGCGAACGGATTGACGAACTCGAGAAATTCCTGTTGCATCTGAAAGCAGAAACTCGCCCGATTACAAGGGTATGTGTATTTTTGCCCTAGGCCATAGTAGTTATTGGTTTCGAGTATCAGACATGCGAAAATTTTGATGGATTCTCAACCATTCCTTAACTTCAAACTCCCATATCTCGCGAACGGATTGACGAACTCGAGAAATTCCTATTGCATCTGAAAGTAGAAACTCGCCCGATTACAACGGTATGTGTATTTTTCCCCTAGGCCTTTGTAGTTATTGGTTTCGGGAATCAGACTTGCGAAAATTTTGATGGTTTCTCAACCATTCCTTAACTTCAAACTCCCACATCTCGCGAACGGATTGACGAACTCGAGAAATTCCTGTTGCATCTGAAAGTAGAAACTCGCCCGATTACAATGGTGTGTGTACTTTTCCCCTAGTCCATAGTAGTTATTGGTTTCGAGCATCAGACTTGCAAAAATTTTGATGGATTCTCAACCATTCCTTAACTTCAAACTCCCATATGTCGCGAACGAATTGACGAACTCGAGAAATTCCTGTTGCATCTGAAAGCAGAGACTCGCCCGATTACAACGGTATGTGTATTTTTCCCCTAGGCCTTTGTAGTTATTGGTTTCGGGAATCAGAGTTGCGAAAATTTTGATGGTTTCTCAACCATTCCTTAACATCTAACTCCCATATCTCGCGAACGGATTGACGAACTCGAGAAATTCCTATTGCATCTGAAAGCAGAAACTCGCCCGGTTACAACGGCATGTGTATTTTTCCCCTAGGTCTTTGTAGTTATTGGTTTCGGGAATCAGACTTGCGAAAATTTTGATGGTTTCTCAGCCGTTCCTTAACTTCAAACTCCCACATCTCGCGAACGGATTGACGAACTCCAGAAATTCCTGTTGCCTCTGAAAGCAGAAACTCGCCCGATTACAACGGTATGTGTATTTTTCCCCTAGGCCATTGTAGTTATTGGGTTCGAGTATCAGACATGCGAAAATTTTGATGGATTCTCAACCATTCCTTAACTTCAAACTCCCATATCTCGCGAACGGATTGACGAACTCGAGAAATTCCTATTGCATCTGAAAGTAGAAACTCGCCCGATTACAACGGTATGTGTATTTTTCCCCTAGTCCATAGTAGTTATTGGTTTCGAGCATCAGACTTGCGAAAATTTTGATGGATTCTCAACCATTCCTTAACTTCAAACTCCCATATCTCGCGAACGAATTGACGAACTCGAGAAATTCCTGTTGCATCTGAAAGCAGAAACTCGCCCGGTTACAACGGCATGTGTATTTTTCCCCTAGGCCTTTGTAGTTATTGGTTTCGGGAATCAGACTTGCGAAAATTTTGATGGTTTCTCAAGCGTTCCTTAACTTCAAACTCCCATATCACGCGAACGGATTGACGAACACGAGAAATTCCTATTGCATCTGAAAGCAGAAACTCGCCCGATTTCAACGGTATGTGTATTTTTCCCCTAGGCCTTTGTAGTTATTGGTTTCGGGAATCAGAGTTGCGAAAATTTTGATGGTTTCTCAACCATTCCTTAACATCTAACTCCCATATCTCGCGAACGGATTGACGAACTCGAGAAATTCCTATTGCATCTGAAAGCAGAAACTCGCCCGGTTACAACGGCATGTGTATTTTTCCCCTAGGCCTTTGTAGTTATTGGTTTCGGGAATCAGACTTGCGAAAATTTTGATGGTTTCTCAAGCGTTCCTTAACTTCAAACTCCCATATCACGCGAACGGATTGACGAACACGAGAAATTCCTATTGCATCTGAAAGCAGAAACTCGCCCGATTTCAACGGTATGTGTATTTTTCCCCTAGGCCTTTGTAGTTATTGGTTTCGGGAATCAGAGTTGCGAAAATTTTGATGGTTTCTCAACCATTCCTTAACATCTAACTCCCATATCTCGCGAACGGATTGACGAACTCGAGAAATTCCTATTGCATCTGAAAGCAGAAACTCGCCCGGTTACAACGGCATGTGTATTTTTCCCCTAGGCCTTTGTAGTTATTGGTTTCGGGAATCAGACTTGCGAAAATTTTGATGGTTTCTCAAGCGTTCCTTAACTTCAAACTCCCATATATCGCGAACGGATTGACGAACTCGAGAAATTCCTATTACATCTGAAAGCAGAAATTCGCCCGATTACAATGGTGTGTGTATTTTTCCCCTAGGCCTTTGTAGTTATTGGTTTCGAGTATCAGACTTGCGAAAATTTTGATGGTTTCTCAACCATTCCTTAACTTCAAACTCCCATATCTGGCGAACGGATTGACGAACACGGGAAATTCCTTTTGCATCGGAAAGCTGAAACTCGCCCGATATCAACGGTATGTGTACTTTTCCCTTAGGCCATTCCAGTTATATGTTTCGAGTATCAGATCAGCGAAAATTTTGATGGTCTCTCAACCATTCCTTAACTTCAAACTCCCATATATCGCGAACGGATTGACGAACTCGAGAAATTCCTCTTTCATCTGAAAGTAGAAACTCGCCCGATTACAACGGTATGTGTATTTTTCCCCTAGGCCATTGTAGTTATTGGTTTCGATTATCAGACATGCGAAAATTTTGATGGTTTCTGAACCGTTCCTTAACTTCAAACTCCCATATCTCGCGAACGGATTGAAGAACTCGATAAATTCCTGTTGCATCTGAAAGTAGAAACTCGCCCGATTACAACGGTATGTGTATTTCTCCCCTAGGCCTTTGTAGTTATTGGTTTCGGGAATCAGACTTGCGAAAATTTTGATGGTTGCTCAACCATTCCTTAATTTCAAACTCCCATATCTCGCGAACGGATTGACGAACACAAGAAATTCCTATTGCATCTGAAAGCAGAAACTCGCCCGATTACAACGGTATGTCTATTTTTGCCCTAGGGCATAGTAGTTATTGGTTTCGAGTATCAGACTTGCGAAAATTTTGATGGTTTCTCAACCATTCCTCAATTTCAAACTCCCATATCTCGCGAACGGATTGACGAACTCGAGAAATTTTTGTTGCATCTGAAAGCAGAAACTCGCCAGATTACAGCGGTGTGTGTATTTTTGCACTAGGCCATAGTAGTTATTGGTTTCGAGTATCAGACTTGCGAAAATTTTGAAGGTTTCTCAACCATTCCTTAACTTCAAACTCCCATATCTCGCGAACGGATTGACGAACACGGGAAATTCCTTTTGCCTCGGAAAGCTGAAACTCGCCCGATATCAACGGTATGTGTACTTTTCCCTTAGGCCATTCCAGTTATTTGTTTCGAGTATCAGATCAGCGAAAATTTTTGTGGTTTCTCAACCATTCCTTAACTTCAAACACCCATATCTCGCGAACGCATTGACGAACTCGAGAAATTCCTGTTGCATCTGAAAGTAGAAACTCGCCCCATTACAATGGTGTGTGTACTTTTCTCCTAGACCATTCCAGTTATTGGTTTCGAGTATCAGACCAGCGAAAATTTTGATGGTTTCTAAACCATTCCTTAATTTCAAACTCCCATATCTCGCGAACGGATTGACGAACTCGAGAAATTCCTGTTGCATCTGAAAGTAGAAACTCGCCCCATTACAATGTGTGTGTACTTTTCCCCTCGGCCATTCCAGTTATTGGTTTCGAGTATTAAATCATCGAAAATTTTTGGTGGTTTCTCAACCATTCCTTAACTTCAAACTCCCATATCTCGCGAACGGATTGACGAACTCGAGAAAGTCCTGTTGCATCTGAAAGAAGAAACCCGCCCGATTACAGCGGTATGTGTATTTTTCCCCTAGGCCTTTGTAGTTATTGGTTTCGAGTATCAGACTTGCGAAAATTTTGATGGTTGCTCAACCATTCCTTAACTTCAAACTCCCATATCTCGCGAACGGATCGACGAACACGAGAAATTCCTGTTGCATCTGAAAGTAAAAACTGGCCCCATTACAATGGTGTGTGTACTTTTCCCCTAGGCCATTCCAGTTATTGGTTTCGAGTATCAGACCGGCGAAAATTTTTGTGGTTTCTCAACCATTCCTTAACTTCAAACTCCCATATCTCGCGAACGGATTGACGAACACGGGAAATTCCTTTTGCATCGGAAAGCTGAAAATCGCCCGATATCAACGGTATGTGTACTTTTCCCTTAGGCCATTCCAGTTATTTGTTTCGAGTATCAGATCAGCGAAAATTTTTGTGGGTTCTCAACCATTCCTTAACTTCAAACTCCCATATATCGCGAACGGATTGACGAACTCGAGAAATTCCTATTACATCTGAAAGCAGAAATTCGCCCGATTACAATGGTGTGTGTATTTTTCCCCTAGGCCTTTGTAGTTATTGGTTTCGAGTATCAGACTTGCGAAAATTTTGATGGTTTCTCAACCATTCCTTAACTTCAAACTCCCATATCTGGCGAACGGATTGACGAACACGGAAATTCCTTTTGCATCGGAAAGCTGAAACTCGCCCGATATCAACGGTATGTGTACTTTTCCCTTAGGCCATTCCAGTTATATGTTTCGAGTATCAGATCAGCGAAAATTTTGATGGTCTCTCAACCATTCCTTAACTTCAAACTCCCATATATCGCGAACGGATTGACGAACTCGAGAAATTCTTCTTTCATCTGAAAGTAGAAACTCGCCCGATTACAACGGTATGTGTATTTTTCCCCTAGGCCATTGTAGTTATTGGTTTCGATTATCAGACATGCGAAAATTTTGATGGTTTCTGAACCGTTCCTTAACTTCAAACTCCCATATCTCGCGAACGGATTGAAGAACTCGATAAATTCCTGTTGCATCTGAAAGTAGAAACTCGCCCGATTACAACGGTATGTGTATTTCTCCCCTAGGCCTTTGTAGTTATTGGTTTCGGGAATCAGACTTGCGAAAATTTTGATGGTTGCTCAACCATTCCTTAATTTCAAACTCCCATATCTCGCGAACGGATTGACGAACACGAGAAATTCCTATTGCATCTGAAAGCAGAAACTCGCCCGATTACAACGGTATGTCTATTTTTGCCCTAGGGCATAGTAGTTATTGGTTTCGAGTATCAGACTTGCGAAAATTTTGATGGTTTCTCAACCATTCCTCAATTTCAAACTCCCATATCTCGCGAACGGATTGACGAACTCGAGAAATTTTTGTTGCATCTGAAAGCAGAAACTCGCCAGATTACAGCGGTGTGTGTATTTTTGCACTAGGCCATAGTAGTTATTGGTTTCGAGTATCAGACTTGCGAAAATTTTGAAGGTTTCTCAACCATTCCTTAACTTCAAACTCCCATATCTCGCGAACGGATTGACTAACACGGGAAATTCCTTTTGCCTCGGAAAGCTGAAACTCGCCCGATATCAACGGTATGTGTACTTTTCCCTTAGGCCATTCCAGTTATTTGTTTCGAGTATCAGATCAGCGAAAATTTTTGTGGTTTCTCAACCATTCCTTAACTTCAAACACCCATATCTCGCGAACGCATTGACGAACTCGAGAAATTCCTGTTGCATCTGAAAGTAGAAACTCGCCCCATTACAATGGTGTGTGTACTTTTCTCCTAGACCATTCCAGTTATTGGTTTCGAGTATCAGACCAGCGAAAATTTTGATGGTTTCTAAACCATTCCTTAATTTCAAACTCCCATATCTCGCGAACGGATTGACGAACTCGAGAAATTCCTGTTGCATCTGAAAGTAGAAACTCGCCCCATTACAATGTGTGTGTACTTTTCCCCTCGGCCATTCCAGTTATTGGTTTCGAGTATTAAATCATCGAAAATTTTTGGTGGTTTCTCAACCATTCCTTAACTTCAAACTCCCATATCTCGCGAACGGATTGACGAACTCGAGAAAGTCCTGTTGCATCTGAAAGAAGAAACCCGCCCGATTACAGCGGTATGTGTATTTTTCCCCTAGGCCTTTGTAGTTATTGGTTTCGAGTATCAGACTTGCGAAAATTTTGATGGTTGCTCAACCATTCCTTAACTTCAAACTCCCATATCTCGCGAACGGATCGACGAACACGAGAAATTCCTGTTGCATCTGAAAGTAAAAACTGGCCCCATTACAATGGTGTGTGTACTTTTCCCCTAGGCCATTCCAGTTATTGGTTTCGAGTATCAGACCGGCGAAAATTTTTGTGGTTTCTCAACCATTCCTTAACTTCAAACTCCCATATCTCGCGAACGGATTGACGAACACGGGAAATTCCTTTTGCATCGGAAAGCTGAAAATCGCCCGATATCAACGGTATGTGTACTTTTCCCTTAGGCCATTCCAGTTATTTGTTTCGAGTATCAGATCAGCGAAAATTTTTGTGGGTTCTCAACCATTCCTTAACTTCAAACTCCCATATATCGCGAACGGATTGACGAACTCGAGAAATTCCTATTACATCTGAAAGCAGAATTTCGCCCGATTACAATGGTGTGTGTATTTTTCCCCTAGGCCTTTGTAGTTATTGGTTTCGAGTATCAGACTTGCGAAAATTTTGATGGTTTCTCAACCATTCCTTAACTTCAAACTCCCATATCTGGCGAACGGATTGACGAACACGGAAATTCCTTTTGCATCGGAAAGCTGAAACTCGCCCGATATCAACGGTATGTGTACTTTTCCCTTAGGCCATTCCAGTTATATGTTTCGAGTATCAGATCAGCGAAAATTTTGATGGTCTCTCAACCATTCCTTAACTTCAAACTCCCATATATCGCGAACGGATTGACGAACTCGAGAAATTCCTCTTTCATCTGAAAGTAGAAACTCGCCCGATTACAACGGTATGTGTATTTTTCCCCTAGGCCATTGTAGTTATTGGTTTCGATTATCAGACATGCGAAAATTTTGATGGTTTCTGAACCGTTCCTTAACTTCAAACTCCCATATCTCGCGAACGGATTGAAGAACTCGATAAATTCCTGTTGCATCTGAAAGTAGAAACTCGCCCGATTACAACGGTATGTGTATTTCTCCCCTAGGCCTTTGTAGTTATTGGTTTCGGGAATCAGACTTGCGAAAATTTTGATGGTTGCTCAACCATTCCTTAATTTCAAACTCCCATATCTCGCGAACGGATTGACGAACACGAGAAATTCCTATTGCATCTGAAAGCAGAAACTCGCCCGATTACAACGGTATGTCTATTTTTGCCCTAGGGCATAGTAGTTATTGGTTTCGAGTATCAGACTTGCGAAAATTTTGATGGTTTCTCAACCATTCCTCAATTTCAAACTCCCATATCTCGCGAACGGATTGACGAACTCGAGAAATTTTTGTTGCATCTGAAAGCAGAAACTCGCCAGATTACAGCGGTGTGTGTATTTTTGCACTAGGCCATAGTAGTTATTGGTTTCGAGTATCAGACTTGCGAAAATTTTGATGGTTTCTCAACCATTCCTTAACTTCAAACTCCAATATCTCGCGAACGGATTGACGAACACGGGAAATTCCTTTTGCCTCGGAAAGCTGAAACTCGCCCGATATCAACGGTATGTGTACTTTTCCCTTAGGCCATTCCAGTTATTTGTTTCGAGTATCAGATCAGCGAAAATTTTTGTGGTTTCTCAACCATTCCCTAACTTCAAACACCCATATCTCGCGAACGCATTGACGAACTCGAGAAATTCCTGTTGCATCTGAAAGTAGAAACTCGCCCCATTACAATGGTGTGTGTACTTTTCTCCTAGACCATTCCAGTAATTGGTTTCGAGTATCAGACCAGCAAAAATTTTGATGGTTTCTCAACCATTCCTTAATTTCAAACTCCCATATCTCGCGAACGGATTGACGAACTCGAGAAATTCCTGTTGCATCTGAAAGTAGAAACTCGCCCCATAACAATGTGTGTGTACTTTTCCCCTCGGCCATTCCAGTTATTGGTTTCGAGTATTAAATCATCGAAAATTTTTGGTGGTTTCTCAACCATTCCTTAACTTCAAACTCCCATATCTCGCGAACGGATTGACGAACTCGAGAAAGTCCTGTTGCATCTGAAAGAAGAAACCCGCCCGATTACAGCGGTATGTGTATTTTTCCCCTAGGCCTTTGTAGTTATTGGTTTCGAGTATCAGACTTGCGAAAATTTTGATGGTTGCTCAACCATTCCTTAACTTCAAACTCCCATATCTCGCGAACGGATCGACGAACACGAGAAATTCCTGTTGCATCTGAAAGTAAAAACTGGCCCCATTACAATGGTGTGTGTACTTTTCCCCTAGGCCATTCCAGTTATTGGTTTCGAGTATCAGACCGGCGAAAATTTTTGTGGTTTCTCAACCATTCCTTAACTTCAAACTCCCATATCTCGCGAACGGATTGACGAACACGGGAAATTCCTTTTGCATCGGAAAGCTGAAAATCGCCCGATATCAACGGTATGTGTACTTTTCCCTTAGGCCATTCCAGTTATTTGTTTCGAGTATCAGATCAGCGAAAATTTTTGTGGGTTCTCAACCATTCCTTAACTTCAAACTCCCATATATCGCGAACGGATTGACGAACTCGAGAAATTCCTATTACATCTGAAAGCAGAAATTCGCCCGATTACAATGGTGTGTGTATTTTTCCCCTAGGCCTTTGTAGTTATTGGTTTCGATTATCAGACTTGCGAAAATTTTGATGGTTTCTCAACCATTCCTTAACTTCAAACTCCCATATCTGGCGAACGGATTGACGAACACGGGAAATTCCTTTTGCACCGGAAAGCTGAAACTCGCCCGATATCAACGGTATGTGTACTTTTCCCTTAGGCCATTCCAGTTATATGTTTCGAGTATCAGATCAGCGAAAATTTTGATGGTCTCTCAACCATTCCTTAACTTCAAACTCCCATATATCGCGAACGGATTGACGAACTCGAGAAATTCCTCTTTCATCTGAAAGTAGAAACTCGCCCGATTACAACGGTATGTGTATATTTCCCCTAGGCAATTGTAGTTATTGGTTTCGATTATCAGACATGCGAACATTTTGATGGTTTCTGAACCGTTCCTTAACTTCAAACTCCCATATCTCGCGAACGGATTGAAGAACTCGATAAATTCCTGTTGCATCTGAAAGTAGAAACTCGCCCGATTACAACGGTATGTGTATTTCTCCCCTAGGCCTTTGTAGTTATTGGTTTCGGGAATCAGACTTGCGAAAATTTTGATGGTTGCTCAACCATTCCTTAATTTCAAACTCCCATATCTCGCGAACGGATTGACGAACACGAGAAATTCCTATTGCATCTGAAAGCAGAAACTCGCCCGATTACATCGGTATGCCTATTTTTGCCCTAGGGCATAGTAGTTATTGGTTTCGAGTATCAGACTTGCGAAAATTTTGATGGTTTCTCAACCATTCCTCAATTTCAAGCTCCCATATCTCGCGAACGGATTGACGAACTCGAGAAATTTTTGTTGCATCTGAAAGCAGAAACTCGCCAGATTACAGCGGTGTGTGTATTTTTGCACTAGGCCATAGTAGTTATTGGTTTCGAGTATCAGACTTGCGAAAATTTTGATGGTTTCTCAACCATTCCTTAACTTCAAACTCCCATATCTCGCGAACGGATTGACGAACACGGGAAATTCCTTTTGCCTCGGAAAGCTGAAACTCGCCCGATATCAACGGTATGTGTACTTTTCCCTTAGGCCATTCCAGTTATTTGTTTCGAGTATCAGATCAGCGAAAATTTTTGTGGTTTCTCAACCATTCCTTAACTTCAAACACCCATATCTCGCGAACGCATTGACGAACTCGAGAAATTCCTGTTGCATCTGAAAGTAGAAACTCGCCCCATTACAATGGTGTGTGTACTTTTCTCCTAGACCATTCCAGTTATTGGTTTCGAGTATCAGACCAGCGAAAATTTTGATGGTTTCTCAACCATTCCTTAACTTCAAACTCCCATATCTCGCGAACGGATCGACGAACACGAGAAATTCCTTTTGCATCTGAAAGTAAAAACTGGCCCCATTACAATGGTGTGTGTACTTTTCCCCTAGGCCATTCCAGTTATTGGTATCGAGTATCAGACCAGCGAAATCTTGGATGGTATCTCAACCATCCCTTAACTTCAAACTCCCATATCTCGCGAACGGATTGACGAACTATAGAAATTCCTGTTTCGTCTGAAAGTAGAAACTCGCCCGATTACAACGGTATGTGCATTTTTCCCCTAGGCCACTGTAGTATTGGTTTCGATCATCAGACTTGCGAAAATTTTGATGGTTTCTCAAGCGTTCCTTAACTTCAAACTCCCATATCTCGCGAACGGATTGACGAACTCGAGAAATTCCTGTTTCATCTGAAAGTAGAAACTCGCCCGATATCAACGGTATGTGTACCTTTCCCCTAGGCCATTCCAGTTATTGGTTTCGAGTATTAAATCAGCGAAAATTTTGGTGGTTTCTCAACCATTCCTTAACTTCAAACTCCCATATCTCGCGAACGGATTGACGAACTCGAGAAAGTCCTGTTGCATCTGAAAGAAGAAACCCGCCCGATTACAGCGGTATGTGTATTTTTGCCCTAGGCCATAGTAGTTATTGGTTTCGAGTATCAACTTGCGAAAATTTTGATGGATTCTCAACCATTCCTTAACTTCAAACTCCCATATCTCGCGAACGGATTGACGAACTCGAGAAGTTCCTATTGAATCTGAAAGCAGAAACTCGCCCGATTACAACGGTATGTGTATTTTTCCCCTAGGCCTTTGTAGTTATTGGTTTCGGGAATCAGACTTGCGAAAACTTTGATGGTTTCTCAACCGTTCCTTAACTTCAAACTCCCACATCTCGCGAACGGATTGACGAACTCGAGAAATTCCTGTTGCATCTGAAAGTAGAAACTCGCCCGATTACAATTGTTGTGTGTACTTTTCCCCTAGGCCGTACTAGTTATTGGTTTCGAGTATCAGACTTGCGAAAATTTTGATGGTTTCTCAAGCGTTCCTTAACTTCAAACTCCCATATCTCGCGAACGGATTGACGAACTCGTGAAATTCCTGTTTCATCTGAAAGTAGAAACTCGCCGGATTACAGCGGTATGTGTATTTTCCCCCTAGGCCATTGTAGTTATTGGTTTCGAGTATCAGACATGCGAAAATTTTGATGGTTTCTCAACCATTCCTTAACTTCAAACTTCCATATCACGCGAACGGATTGACGAACTCGAGAAATTCCTATTGCATCTGAAAGCAGAAACTCGCCCGATTACAAGGGTATGTGTATTTTTGCCCTGGGCCATAGTAGTTATTGGTTTCGAGTATCAGACATGCGAAAATTTTGATGGATTCTCAACCATTCCTTAACTTCAAACTCCCATATCTCGCGAACGGATTGACGAACTCGAGAAGTTCCTATTGAATCTGACAGCAGAAACTCGCCCGATTACAACGGTATGTGTATTTTTCCCCTAGGCCTTTGTAGTTATTGGTTTCGGGAATCAGACTTGCGAAAACTTTGATGGTTTCCCAACCGTTCCTTAACTTCAAACTCCCACATCTCGCGAACGGATTGACGAACTCGAGAAATTCCTGTTGCATCTGAAAGTAGAAACTCGCCCGATTACAATTGTTGTGTGTACTTTTCCCCTAGGCCGTACTAGTTATTGGTTTCGAGTATCAGACTTGCGAAAATTTTGATGGTTTCTCAAGCGTTCCTTAACTTCAAACTCCCATATCTCGCGAACGGATTGACGAACTCGTGAAATTCCTGTTTCATCTGAAAGTAGAAACTCGCCGGATTACAGCGGTATGTGTATTTTCCCCCTAGGCCATTGTAGTTATTGGTTTCGAGTATCAGACATGCGAAAATTTTGATGGTTTCTCAACCATTCCTTAACTTCAAACTTCCATATCACGCGAACGGATTGACGAACTCGAGAAATTCCTATTGCATCTGAAAGCAGAAACTCGCCCGATTACAAGGGTATGTGTATTTTTGCCCTGGGCCATAGTAGTTATTGGTTTCGAGTATCAGACACGCGAAAATTTTGATGGTTTCTCAACCTTTCCTTAACTTCAAACACCCATATCTCGCGAACGGATTGAAGAACTCGATAAATTCCTGTTGCATCTGAAAGTAGAAACTCGCCCGATTACAATTGTTGTGTGTACTTTTCCCCTAGGCCGTACTAGTTATTGGTTTCGAGTATCAGACTTGCGAAAATTTTGATGGTTTCTCAAGCGTTCCTTAACTTCAAACTCCCATATCTCGCGAACGGATTGACGAACTCGAGAAATTCCTGTTTCATCTGAAAGTAGAAACTCGCCGGATTACAACGGTATGTGTTTTTTTTTCCCCTAGGCCATTGTAGTTATTGGTTTCGAGTATCAGACATGCGAAAATTTTGATGGTTTCTCAACCATTCCATAACTTCAAACTTCCATATCACGCGAACGGATTGACGAACTCGAGAAATTCCTATTGCATCTGAAAGTAGAAACTCGCTCGATTACAACGGTATGTGTATTTTTCCCCTAGGCCTTTGTAGTTATTGGTTTCGGGAATCAGACTTGCGAAAAATTTGATGGCTGCTCAACCATTCCTTAACTTCAAACTCCCACATCTCGCGAACGAATTGACGAACTCGAGAAATTCTTGTTGCATCTGAAAGCAGAAACTCGCCCGATTACAGCGGTGTGTGTATTTTTGCCCTAGGCCATAGTAGTTATTGGTTTTGAGTATCAGACTTGCGAAAATTTTGATGGTTTCTCAACCATTCCTTAATTTCAAACTCCCATATCTCGCGAACGGTTGACGATCTCGAGAAATTCCTGTTGCATCTGAATGTAGAAACTCGCCCCATTACAATGGCGTGTGTACTTTTCCACTAGGCCAATCCAGTTATTGGTTTCGAGTATCAGACCAGCGAAATTTTTGATGGTATCTGAACCATTCCTTAACTTCAAACTCCCATATCTCGCGAACGGATTGACGAACTCGAGAAATTCCTGTTTCGTCTGAAAGAAGAAACTCGCCCGATTACAACGGTATGTGTATTTTCCCCCTAGGCCATTGTAGTTATTGGTTTCGATTATCAGACACGCGAAAATTTTGATGGTTTCTGAACCGTTCCTTAACTTCAAACTCCCATATCTCGCGAACGGATTGAAGAACTCGATAAATTCCTGTTGCATCTGAAAGTAGAAACTCGCCCGATTACAACGGTATGTGTATTCTTCCCCTAGGCCTTTGTAGTTATTGGTTTCGGGAATCAGACTTGCGAAAATTGTGATGGTTGCTCAACCATTCCTTAACTTCAAACTCCCATATCTCGCGAACGAATTGACGAACTCGAGAATTTCTTGTTGCATCTGAAACCAGAAACTCGCCCGATTACAGCGCTATGTGTATTTTTGCCCTAGGCCATAGTAGTTATTGGTTTCGAGTATCAGACTTGCGAAAATTTTGATGGTTGCTCAACCAATCCTTAATTTCAAACTCCCATATCTCGCGAACGGATTGACGAACACGAGAAATTCCTATTGCATCTGAAAGCAGAAACTCGCCCGATTACAACGGTATGTGTATTTTTCCCCTAGGCCATTGTAGTTATTGGTTTCGATTATCACACATGCGAAAATTTTGATGGTTTCTGAACCGTTCCTTAACTTCAAACTCCCATATCTCGCGAACGGATTGACGAACTCGAGAAATTCCTATTGCATCTGAAAGCAGAAACTCGCCCGATTACAACGGTATGTGTATTTTTCCCCTAGGCCCTTGTAGTTATTGGTTTCGGGAATCAGACTTGCGAAAATTTTGATGGTTTCTCAACCGTTCCTTAACTTCAAACTCCCACATCTCGCGAACGGATTGACGAACTCGAGAAATTCCTGTTGCATCTGAAAGTAGAAACTCGCCCGATTACAATTGTTGTGTGTACTTTTCCCCTAGGCCATACTAGTTATTCGTTTCGAGTATCAGACTTGCGAAAATTTTGATGGTTTCTCAAGCGTTCCTTAACTTCAAACTCCCATATCTCGCGAACGGATTGACGAACTCGAGAAATTCCTGTTTCATCTGAAAGTAGAAACTCGCCGGATTACAACGGTATGTGTATTTTCCCCCTAGGCCATTGTAGTTATTGGTTTCGATTATCACACATGCGAAAATTTTGATGGTTTCTGAACCGTTCCTTAACTTCAAACTCCCATATCTCGCGAACGGATTGACGAACTCGAGAAATTCCTATTGCATCTGAAAGCAGAAACTCGCCCGATTACAACGGTATGTGTATTTTTCCCCTAGGCCCTTGTAGTTATTGGTTTCGGGAATCAGACTTGCGAAAATTTTGATGGTTTCTCAACCATTCCTTAACTTCAAACTCCCACATCTCGCGAACGGATTGACGAACTCGAGAAATTCCTGTTGCATCTGAAAGTAGAAACTCGCCCGATTACAATTGTTGTGTGTACTTTTCCCCTAGGCCATACTAGTTATTGGTTTCGAGTATCAGACATGCGAAAATTTTGATGGTTTCTCAACCATTCCTTAACTTCAAACTCCCATATCTCGCGAACGGATTGAAGAACTCGATAAATTCCTGTTGCATCTGAAAGTAGAAACTCGCCCGATTACAACGGTATGTGTATTCTTCCCCTAGGCCTTTGTAGTTATTGGTTTCGGGAATCAGACTTGCGAAAATTGTGATGGTTGCTCAACCATTCCTTAACTTCAAACTCCCATATCTCGCGAACGAATTGACGAACTCGAGAATTTCTTGTTGCATCTGAAACCAGAAACTCGCCCGATTACAGCGCTATGTGTATTTTTGCCCTAGGCCATAGTAGTTATTGGTTTCGAGTATCAGACTTGCGAAAATTTTGATGGTTGCTCAACCAATCCTTAATTTCAAACTCCCATATCTCGCGAACGGATTGACGAACACGAGAAATTCCTATTGCATCTGAAAGCAGAAACTCGCCCGATTACAACGGTATGTGTATTTTTCCCCTAGGCCATTGTAGTTATTGGTTTCGATTATCACACATGCGAAAATTTTGATGGTTTCTGAACCGTTCCTTAACTTCAAACTCCCATATCTCGCGAACGGATTGACGAACTCGAGAAATTCCTATTGCATCTGAAAGCAGAAACTCGCCCGATTACAACGGTATGTGTATTTTTCCCCTAGGCCCTTGTAGTTATTGGTTTCGGGAATCAGACTTGCGAAAATTTTGATGGTTTCTCAACCGTTCCTTAACTTCAAACTCCCACATCTCGCGAACGGATTGACGAACTCGAGAAATTCCTGTTGCATCTGAAAGTAGAAACTCGCCCGATTACAATTGTTGTGTGTACTTTTCCCCTAGGCCATACTAGTTATTCGTTTCGAGTATCAGACTTGCGAAAATTTTGATGGTTTCTCAAGCGTTCCTTAACTTCAAACTCCCATATCTCGCGAACGGATTGACGAACTCGAGAAATTCCTGTTTCATCTGAAAGTAGAAACTCGCCGGATTACAACGGTATGTGTATTTTCCCCCTAGGCCATTGTAGTTATTGGTTTCGATTATCACACATGCGAAAATTTTGATGGTTTCTGAACCGTTCCTTAACTTCAAACTCCCATATCTCGCGAACGGATTGACGAACTCGAGAAATTCCTATTGCATCTGAAAGCAGAAACTCGCCCGATTACAACGGTATGTGTATTTTTCCCCTAGGCCCTTGTAGTTATTGGTTTCGGGAATCAGACTTGCGAAAATTTTGATGGTTTCTCAACCGTTCCTTAACTTCAAACTCCCACATCTCGCGAACGGATTGACGAACTCGAGAAATTCCTGTTGCATCTGAAAGTAGAAACTCGCCCGATTACAATTGTTGTGTGTACTTTTCCCCTAGGCCATACTAGTTATTGGTTTCGAGTATCAGACATGCGAAAATTTTGATGGTTTCTCAACCATTCCTTAACTTCAAACTCCCATATCTCGCGAACGGATTGAAGAACTCGATAAATTCCTGTTGCATCTGAAAGTAGAAACTCGCCCGATTACAACGGTATGTGTATTCTTCCCCTAGGCCTTTGTAGTTATTGGTTTCGGGAATCAGACTTGCGAAAATTGTGATGGTTGCTCAACCATTCCTTAACTTCAAACTCCCATATCTCGCGAACGAATTGACGAACTCGAGAATTTCTTGTTGCATCTGAAACCAGAAACTCGCCCGATTACAGCGCTATGTGTATTTTTGCCCTAGGCCATAGTAGTTATTGGTTTCGAGTATCAGACTTGCGAAAATTTTGATGGTTGCTCAACCAATCCTTAATTTCAAACTCCCATATCTCGCGAACGGATTGACGAACACGAGAAATTCCTATTGCATCTGAAAGCAGAAACTCGCCCGATTACAACGGTATGTGTATTTTTCCCCTAGGCCATTGTAGTTATTGGTTTCGATTATCACACATGCGAAAATTTTGATGGTTTCTGAACCGTTCCTTAACTTCAAACTCCCATATCTCGCGAACGGATTGACGAACACGAGAAATTCCTATTGCATCTGAAAGCAGAAACTCGCCCGATTACAACGGTATGTGTATTTTTCCCCTAGGCCCTTGTAGTTATTGGTTTCGGGAATCAGACTTGCGAAAATTTTGATGGTTTCTCAACCGTTCCTTAACTTCAAACTCCCACATCTCGCGAACGGATTGACGAACTCGAGAAATTCCTGTTGCATCTGAAAGTAGAAACTCGCCCGATTACAATTGTTGTGTGTACTTTTCCCCTAGGCCATACTAGTTATTCGTTTCGAGTATCAGACTTGCGAAAATTTTGATGGTTTCTCAAGCGTTCCTTAACTTCAAACTCCCATATCTCGCGAACGGATTGACGAACTCGAGAAATTCCTGTTTCATCTGAAAGTAGAAACTCGCCGGATTACAACGGTATGTGTATTTTCCCCCTAGGCCATTGTAGTTATTGGTTTCCAGTATCAACTTGCGAAAATTTTGATGGATTCTCAACCATTCCTTAACTTCAAACTCCCATATCTCGCGAACGGACTGACGAACTCGAGAAATTCCTATTGCATCTGAAAGCAGAAACTCGCCCGATTACAACGGTATGTGTATTTTTCCCCTAGGCCTTTGTAGTTATTGGTTTCGGGAATCAGACTTGCGAAAAATTTGATGGTTGCTCAACCATTCCTTAACTTCAAACTCCCACATCTCGCGAACGAATTGACGAACTCGAGAAATTCTTGTTGCATCTGAAAGCAGAAACTCGCCCGATTACAGCGGTGTGTGTATTTTTGCCCTAGGCCATAGTAGTTATTGGTTTTGAGTATCAGACTTGCGAAAATTTTGATGGTTTCTCAACCATTCCTTAATTTCAAATTCCCATATCTCGCGAACGGTTGGCGAACTCGAGAAATTCCTGTTGCATCTGAATGTAGAAACTCGCCCGATTACAACGGTATGTGTATTCTTCCCCTAGGCCTTTGTAGTTATTGGTTTCGGGAATCAGACTTGCGAAAATTGTGATGGTTGCTCAACCATTCCTTAACTTCAAACTCCCATATCTCGCGAACGAATCGACGAACTCGAGAATTTCTTGTTGCATCTGAAAGCAGAAACTCGCCCGATTACAGCGCTATGTGTATTTTTGCCCTAGGCCATAGTAGTTATTGGTTTCGAGTATCAGACTTGCGAAAATTTTGATGGTTGCTCAACCATTCCTTAATTTCAAACTCCCATATCTCGCGAACGGATTGACGAACACGAGAAATTCCTATTGCATCTGAAAGCAGAAACTCGCCCGATTACAACGGTATGTGTATTTTTGCCCTAGGCCATTGTAGTTATTGGTTTCGAGTATCAGCCTTGCGAAAATTTTGATGGTTTCTCAACCATTCCTTAACTTCAAACTCCCATATCTCGCAAACGGATCGACGAACACGAGAAATTCCTATTGCTTCGGAAAACTGAAACTCGCCCGATATCAACGGTATGTGTACTTTTCCCTTAGGCCATTCCAGTTATTTGTTTCGAGTATCAGATCAGCGAAAATTTTTGTGGTTTCTCAACCATACCTTAACTTCAAACTCCCATATCTCGCGAACGGATTGACGAACTCGAGAAATTCCTATTACATCTGAAAGCAGAAATTCGCCCGATTACAATGGTGTGTGTACTTTTCGCCTAGGCCATTCCAGTTATTGGTTTCGAGTATCAGACCAGCGAAAATTTTGATGGTTTCTCAACCATTCCTTAACTTCAAACTCCCACATCTCGCGAACGAATTGACGAACTCGACAAATTCCTGTTGCATCTGAAAGTAGAAACTCGCCGATTACAACGGTATGTGTATTTTTCCCCTAGGCCTTTGTAGTTATTGGTTTCGGGAATCAGACTTGCGAAAAATTTGATGGTTGCTCAACCATTCCTTAACTTCAAACTCCCACATCTCGCGAACGAAATGACGAACTCGAGAAATTCTTGTTGCATCTGAAAGCAGAAACTCGCCCGATTACAGCGGTGTGTGTATTTTTGCCCTAGGCCATAGTAGTTATTGGTTTTGAGTATCAGACTTGCGAAAATTTTGATGGTTTCTCAACCATTCCTTAACTTCAATCTCCCATATCTCGCGAACGGATTGACGAACACGGGAAATTCCTTTTGCATCGGAAAGCTGAAACTCGCCCGATATCAACGGTATGTGTACTTTTCCCTTAGGCCATTCCAGTTATTTGTTTCGAGTATCAGATCAGCGAAAATTTTTGTGGTTTCTCAACCATTCCTTAATTTCAAACTCCCATATCTCGCGAACGGATTGACGAACTCGAGAAATTCCTGTTGCATCTGAAAGTAGAAACTCGCCCCATTACAATGTGTGTGTACTTTTCCCCTAGGCCATTCCAGTTATTGGTTTCGAGTATTAAATCAGCGAAAATTTTGGTGGTTTCTCAACCATTCCTTAACTTCAAACTCCCATATCTCGCGAACGGATTGACGAACTCGAGAAAGTCCTGTTGCATCTGAAAGAAGAAACACGCCCGATTACAGCGGTGTGTGTATTTTGCCCCTAGGCCATTGTAGTTATTGGTTTCGATTACCAGACATGCGAAAATTTTGATGGTTTATCAACCATTCCTTAACTTCCAAATGCCATATCACGCGAACGGATTGACAAACTCGAGAAAATGCTATTGCATCTGAAAGCAGAAACTCGCCCGATTACAACGGTATGTGTATTTTTGCCGTAGGCCATAGTAGTTATTGGTTTCGAGTATCAGACTTGCGAAAATTTTGATGGTTTCTCAACCATTCCTTAATTTCAAACTCCCATATCTCGCGAACGGATTGACGAACTCGAGAAATTCTTGTTGCATCTGGAAGCAGAAACTCGCCCGATTACAACGGTATTTGTATTTTTGCCCTAGGCCATAGTAGTTATTGGTTTCGAGTATCAGACTTGCGAAAATTTTGATGGTTGCTCAACCATTCCTTAACTTCAATCTCCCATATCTCGCTAACGGATTGACGAACTCGAGAAATTCTTGTTGCATCTGGAAGCAGAAACTCGCCCGATTACAACGGTATTTGTATTTTTGCCCTAGGCCATAGTAGTTATTGGTTTCGAGTATCAGACTTGCGAAAATTTTGATGGTTGCTCAACCATTCCTTAACTTCAATCTCCCATATCTCGCTAACGGATTGACGAACACGAGAAATTCCTATTGCATCTGAAAGCAGAAACTCGCCCGATTTCAACGGTATGTGCACTTTTCCCCTAGGCCTTTGTTGTTATTGTTTTCGGGAATCAGAGTTGCGAAAATTTTGATGGTTTCTCAAGCGTTCCCTAACTTCAAACTCCCATATATCGCGAACGGATTGACGAACTCGAGAAATTCCTCTTTCATCTGAAAGTAGAAACTCGCCCGATTTCAACGGTATGTGTACTTTTCCCCTTGGCCATAGTAGTTATTGGTTTCGAGAGTCAGACTTGAGAAAATTTTGATGGTTGCTCAACCATTCCTTAACTTCAAACTCCCATATCTCGCTAACGGATTGACGAACACGAGAAATTCCTATTGCATCTGAAAGCACAAACTCGCCCGATTTCAACGGTATGTGTACTTTTCCCCTAGGCTTTTGTTGTTATTGGTTTCGGGAATCAGAGTTGCGAAAATTTTGATGGTTTCTCAAGCGTTCCTTAACTTCAAACTCCCATATATCGCGAACGGATTGACGAACTCGAGAAATTCCTCTTTCATCTGAAAGTAGAAACTCGCCCGATTACAACGGTATGTGTATTTTTCCCCTAGGCCATTGTAGTTATTGGTTTCGAGTATCAGACTTGCGAAAATTTTGATGGTTTCTCAACCATTCCTTAATTTCAAACTCCCATATCTCGCGAACGGATTGACGAACAAGAGAAATTCCTGTTTCGTCTGAAAGTAGAAACTCGCCCGATTACAACGGTATGTGTTTTTTTTCCCCTCGGCCTTTGTAGTTATTGGTTTCGGGTATCAGACTTACGAAAATTTTGATGGTTCCTCAACCATTCCTTAACTTCAAACTCCCACATCTCGCGAACGAATTGACGAACTCGAGAAATTCCTGTTGCATCTGAAAGCAGAAACCCGCCCGATTACAACGGTATGTGTATTTAGGCCCTAGACCTTTGTAGTTATTGGTTTCGGGAATCAGACATGCGAATATTTTGATGGTTGCTCAACCATTCCTTAACTTCAAACTCCCATATCTCGCGAACGGATCGACGAACACGAGAAATTCCTGTTGCATCTGAAAGTAAAAACTGGCCCCATTACAATGGTGTGCGTACTTTTCCCCTAGGCCATTCCAGTTATTGGTTTCGAGTATCAGAACAGCGAAATCTTGGATGGTATCTCAACCATTCCTTAACTTCAAACTCCCATATCTCGCGAACGGATTGACGAACTCGAGAAATTCCTGTTTCGTCTGAAAGTAGAAACTCGCCCAATTACAACGGTATGTGTTTTTTTTCCCCTCGGCCTTTGTAGTTATTGGATTCGGGTATCAGACTTACGAAAATTTTGATGGTTTCTCAACCATTCCTTAACTTCAAACTCCCACATCTCGCGAACGAATTGACGAACTCGAGAAATTCCTGTTGCATCTGAAAGCAGAAACCCGCCCGATTACAACGGTATGTGTATTTTTGCCCTAGACCTTTGTAGTTATTGGTTTCGTGTATCAGACTTACGAAAATTTTGATGGTTTCTCAACCATTCCTTAACTTCAAACTCCCATATCTCGCAAACGGATCGACGAACTCGAGAAATTCCTGTTTCATCTGAAAGTAGAGACTCGCCGGATTACAATGGTGTGCGTACTTTTCCCCTAGGCCATTGTAGTTATTGGTTTCGAGTATCAGACATGCGAAAATTTTGATGGTTTCTCAACCATTCCTTAACTTCAAACTCCCATATCTCGCGAACGGATTGAGGAACACGAGAAATTGCTATTGCATCTGAAAGCAGAAACTCGCCCGATTTCAACGGTATGTGTACTTTTCCCTTAGGCCATTGCAGTTATTGGTTTCGAGTATCAGATCAGCGAAAATTTTGGTGGTTTCTCAACCATTCCTTAACTTCAAACTCCCATATCACGCGAACGGATTGACGAACTCGAGAAATTCCTATTGCATCTGAAAGCAGAAACTCGCCCGATTACAAGGGTATGTGTATTTTTGCCCTAGGCCATAGTAGTTATTGGTTTCGAGTATCAGACATGCGAAAATTTTGATGGTTTCTCAACCATTCCTGAACTTCAAACTCCCATACCTCGCGAACGGATTGACGAACACGAGAAATTCCTATTGCATCTGAAAGCAGAAACTCGCCGGATTACAACGGTATGTGTATTTTTCCCCTAGGCCATTGTAGTTATTGGTTTCGAGTATCAGACATGCGAAAATTTTGATGGTTTCTCAACCATTCCTTAACTTCAAACTCCCATATCTCGCGAACGGACTGACGAACTCGAGAAATTCCTGTTGCATCTGAAATTAGTAACTCGCCCGATTACAACGGTATGTGTATTTTTCCCCTAGGTCTTTGTAGTTATTGGTTTCGGGAATCAGACTTGCGAAAATTTTGATGGTTTCTCAACCATTCCTTAATTTCAAACTCCCATATCTCGCGAACGGATTGACGAATTCGAGAAATTCTTGTCGCATCTGGAAGCAGAAACTCGCCCGATTACAACGGTATGTGTATTTTTGCCCTAGGCCATAGTAGTTATTGGTTTCGAGTATCAGACATGCGAAAATTTTGATGGATGCTCAACCATTCCTTAATTTCAAACTCCCATATCTCGCGAACGGATTGACGAACACGAGAAATTCCTATTGCATCTGAAAGCAGAAACTCGCCCCATTACAATGGTGTGTGTACTTTTCCCCTAGGCCATTTCAGTTATTGGTTTCGAGTATCAGACCAGTGAAATTTTTGATGGTTTCTCAACCATTCCTTAACTTCAAACTCCCATATCTCGCGAACGGATCGACGAACTCGAGAAATTCCTCTTTCATCTGAAAGTAGAAACTCGCACGATTACAACGGTATGTGTATTTTTCCCCTAGGCCTTTGTAGTTATTGGTTTCGGGAGTCAGACTTGCGAAAATTGTGATGGTAGCTCAACCATACCTTAACTTCAAACTCCCATATCTCGCGAACGCATTGACGAACTCGAGAAATTCCTGTTGCATCTGAAAGTAGAAACTCGCTCGATTACAACGGTATGTGTATTTTTTTCCCTCGGCCTTTGTAGTTATTGGTTTCGTGTATCAGACTTACGAAAATTTTGATGGTTTCTCAACCATTCCTTAACTTCAATCTTCCACATCTCGCGAACGAATTGACGAACTCGAGAAATTCCTGTTGCATGTGAAAGCAGAAACTCGCCCGATTACAACGGTATGTGTATTTTTGCCCTAGGCCGTAGTAGTTATTGGTTTCGAGTATCAGACTTGCGAAAATTTTGATGTTTTCTCAAGCGTTCCTTAACTTCAAACTCCCATATCTCGCGAACGGACTGACGAACACGAGAAATTCCTATTGCATCTGAAAGCAAAAACTCGCCCGATATCAACGGTATGTGTACTTTTCCCCTAGGCCTTTGCAGTTATTGGTTTCGGGAATCAGAGTTGCGAAAATTTTGATGGATTCTCAAGCGTTCCTTAACTTCAAACTCCCATATCTCGCGAACGGATTGACGAACTCGAGAAATTCCTGTTTCATCTGAAAGTAGAGACTCGCCGGATTACAACGGTATGTGTATTTTTCCCCTAGGCCATTGTAGTTATTGGTTTCGAGTATCAGACATGCGAAAATTTTGATGGTTTCTCAACCATTCCTTAACTTCAAACTCCCATATCTCGCGAACGGATTGACGAACACGAGAAATTCCTATTGCATCTGAAAGCAGAAACTCGCCCGATTTCAACGGTATGTGTACTTTTCCCTTAGGCCATTGCAGTTATTGGTTTCGAGTATCAGATCAGCGAAAATTTTGGTGGTTTCTCAACCATTCCTTAACTTCAAACTCCCATATCACGCGAACGGATTTACGAACTCGAGAAATTCCTATTGCATCTGAAAGCAGAAACTCGCCCGATTACAAGGGTATGTGTATTTTTGCCCTAGGCCATAGTAGTTGTTGGTTGCGAGTATCAGACATGCAAAAATTTTGATGGTTTCTCAACCATTCCTTAACATCAAAATCCCATATCTCGCGAACGGATTGACGAACTCGAGAAATTCCTGTTGCTTCTGAAAGTAGAAACTCGCCCGATTACAATGGTGTGTGTACCTTTCCCCTAGGCTATTCCAGTTATTGGTTTCGAGTATCAGACCAGCGAAAATTTTGATGGTTTCTCAACCATTCCTTAACTTCAAACTCCCACATCTCGCGAACGAATTGACGAACTGGAGACATTCCTGTTGCATGTGAAAGCAGAAACTCGCCCGATTACAACGGTATGTGTACTTTTCCCCTAGGCCATAGTAGTGCTTGGTTTCGAGTATCAGACTTGCGAAAATTTTGATGGTTGCTCAACCATTCCTTAACTTCAAACTGCCATATCTCGCGAACAGATTGACGAACACGAGAAATTCCTGTTGCATCTGAAAGTAGAAACTCGCCCGATTTCAACGGTATGTGTACTTTTCCCCTAGGCCATTCCAGTTATTGGTTTCGAGTATCAGATCAGCCAAAATTTTGATAGTTGCTCAACCATTCCTTAACTTCAAACTCCCATATCTCGCGAACGAATTGACGAACTCGAGAAATTCTTGTTGCATCTGAAAGCAGAAACTCGCCCGATTACAGCGGTATGTGTATTTTTGCCCTAGGCCATAGTAGTTATTGGTTTCGAGTATCAGACTTGCGAAAATTTTGATGGTTTCTGAACCATTCCTTAACTTCAAACACCCATACCTCGCGAACGGATTGACGAACTCGAAATATTCCTGTTGCATCTGAAAGTAGAAACTCGCCCCATTACAATGGTGTGTGTACCTTTCTCCTAGACCATTCCAGTTATTGGTTTCGAGTATCAGACAAGCGAAAATATTGATGGTTTCTCAACCATTCCTTAACTTCAAACTCCCATATCACGCGAACGGATTGACGAACTCGGGAAATTCCTATTGCATCTGAAAGCAGAAACTCGCCTGATTACAAGTGTATGGGTATTTTTGCCCTAGGCCATAGTAGTTATTGGTTTCGAGTGTCAGACATGCGAAAATTTTGATGGTTCCTCAACCATTCCTTAACTTCAATCTCCCATATCTCGCGAACGGATTGACGAACACGAGAAATTCCTATTGCATCTGAAAGCAGAAACTCGCCCGATTTCAACGGTATGTGTACTTTTCCCCTAGGCCTTTGTAGTTATTGGTTTCGGGAATCAGAGTTTCGAAAAATTTGATGGTTTCTCAACCATTCCTTAACATCAAACTCCCATATCACGCGAACGGATTGACGAACTCGAGAAATTCCTGTTGCATCTGAAAGTAGAAACTCGCCCGATTACAATGGTGTGTGTACTTTTCCCCTAGGCTATTCCAGTTATTGGTTTCGAGTATCAGACCAGCGAAAATTTTGATGGTTTCTCAACCATTCCTTAACTTCAAACTCCCACATCTCGCCAACGAATTGACGAACACGAGAAATTCCTGTTGCATGTGAAAGCAGAATCTCGCCCGATTACAACGGTATGTGTATTTTTGCCCTAGGCAATAGTAGTTATTGGTTTCGAGTATCAGACTTGCGAAAATTTTGATGGTTGCTCAACCATTCCTTAACTTCATACTCCCATATCTCGCGAACGGGTTGACGAACTCGAGAAATTCCTGTTGCATCTGAAAGCAGAAACTCGCCCCATTACAATGGTGTGTGTACTTTTCCCCTAGGCCACTCCAGTTATTTGTTTCGAGTATCAGACCAGTGAAATTTTTGATGGTTTCTCAACCATTCCTTAACTTCAAACTCCCATATCTCGCGAACGGATTGACGAACTCGGGAAATTCCTATTGCATCTGAAAGCAGAAACTCGCCCGATTACAGCGGTATGTGTATTTTTGCCCTAGGCCATAGTACTTATTGGTTTCGAGTATCAGACCAGCGAAAATTTTGATGGTTTCTCAACCATTCCTTAACTTCAAACTCCCATATCTCGCGAACGGATTGACGAACACGAGAAATTCCTATTGCATCTGAAAGCAGAAACTCGCCCCATTTCAACGGTATGTGTACTTTTCCCCTAGGCCACTCCAGTTATTTGTTTCGAGTATCAGACCAGTGAAATTTTTGATGGTTTCTCAACCATTCCTTAACTTCAAACTCCCATATCTCGCGAACGGATTGACGAACTCGGGAAATTCCTATTGCATCTGAAAGCAGAAACTCGCCCGATTACAACGGTATGTGTATTTTTCCCCTAGGCCATTGTAGTTATTGGTTTCGAGTATCAGACATGCGAAAATTTTGATGGTTTCTCAACCATTCCTTAACTTCAAACTCCCATATCTCGCGAACGGATTGACGAACACGAGAAATTCCTATTGCATCTGAAAGCAGAAACTCGCCCCATTTCAACGGTATGTGTACTTTTCCCTTAGGCCATTGCAGTTATTGGTTTCGAGTATCAGATCAGCGAAAATTTTGGTGGTTTCTCAACCATTCCTTAACTTCAAACTCCCATATCACGCGCACGGATTTACGAACTCGAGAAATTCATATTGCATCTGAAAGCAGAAACTCGCCCGATTACAAGGGTATGTGTATTTTTGCCCTAGGCCATAGTAGTTATTGGTTTCGAGTATCAGACATGCGAAAATTTTGATGGTTTCTCAACCATTCCTGAACTTCAAACTCCCATACCTCGCGAACGGATTGACGAACACGAGAAAGTCCTATTGCATCTGAAAGCAGAAACTCGCCGGATTACAACGGTATGTGTATTTTTCCCCTAGGTCTTTGTAGTTATTGGTTTCGGGAATAAGACTTGCGAAAATTTAGATGGTTTCTCAACCATTCCTTAACTTCAAACTCCCACATCTCGCGAACGGATTGACGAACGCGAGAAATTCCTGTTGCATCTGAAAGTAGAAACTCGCCCGATTACAATAGTGTGTGTACTTTTCCCCTAGGCCATAGTAGTTGTTGGTTGCGAGTATCAGACATGCAAAAATTTTGATGGTTTCTCAACCATTCCTTAACATCAAAATCCCATATCTCGCGAACGGATTGACGAACACGAGAAATTCCTATTGCATCTGAAAGCAGAAACTCGCCCCATTTCAACGGTATGTGTACTTTTCCCTTAGGCCATTGCAGTTATTGGTTTCGAGTATCAGATCAGCGAAAATTTTGGTGGTTTCTCAACCATTCCTTAACTTCAAACTCCCATATCACGCGCACGGATTTACGAACTCGAGAAATTCATATTGCATCTGAAAGCAGAAACTCGCCCGATTACAAGGGTATGTGTATTTTTGCCCTAGGCCATAGTAGTTATTGGTTTCGAGTATCAGACTTGCGAAAATTTTGATGGTTTCTCAACCATTCCTTAACTTCAAACTCCCACATCTCGCGAACGGATTGACGAACGCGAGAAATTCCTGTTGCATCTGAAAGTAGAAACTCGCCCGATTACAATAGTGTGTGTACTTTTCCCCTAGGCCATAGTAGTTGTTGGTTGCGAGTATCAGACATGCAAAAATTTTGATGGTTTCTCAACCATTCCTTAACTTCAAACTCCCACATCTCGCGAACGGATTGACGAACGCGAGAAATTCCTGTTGCATCTGAAAGTAGAAACTCGCCCGATTACAATAGTGTGTGTACTTTTCCCCTAGGCCATAGTAGTGCTTGGTTTCGAGTATCAGACTTGCGAAAATTTTGATGGTTGCTCAACCATTCCTTAACTTCAAACTCCCATATCTCGCGAACAGATTGACGAACACGAGAAATTCCTGTTGCATCTGAAAGTAGAAACTCGCCCGATTTCAACGGTATGTGTACTTTTCCCCTAGGCCATTCCAGTTATTGGTTTCGAGTATCAGATCAGCCAAAATTTTGATAGTTGCTCAACCATTCCTTAACTTCAAACTCCCATATCTCGCGAACGAATTGACGAACTCGAGAAATTCTTGTTGCATCTGAAAGCAGAAACTCGCCCGATTACAGCGGTATGTGTATTTTTGCCCTAGGCCATAGTAGTTATAGGTTTCGAGTATCAGACTTGCGAAAATTTTGATTGTTTCTCAACCATTCCTTAACTTCAAACTCCCATATCTCGCGAACGGATTGACGAACTCGCGAAATTCCTGTTGCATCTGAAAGTGGAAACTCGCCCGATTTCAATGGTGTGTGTACTTTTCCCCTAGGCCATAGTAGTTATTGGTTTCGAGTACCAGACTTGCGAAAATTTTGATGGTTTCTCAAACGTTCCTTAACATCAAACTCCCATATCTCGCGAACGGATTGACGAAATCGAGAAATTCCTGTTGCATCTTAAAGTAGAAACTCGCCCGATTACAGCGGTGTGTGTACTTTTCCCCTAGGCCATAGTAGTGCTTGGTTTCGAGTATCAGACTTGCGAAAATTTTGATGGTTGCTCAACCATTCCTTAACTTCAAACTCCCATATCTCGCGAACGGATTGACGAACTCGCGAAATTCCTGTTGCATCTGAAAGTAGAAACTCGCCCGATTTCAATGGTATGTGTACTTTTCCCTTAGGCCACAGTAGTTATTGGTTTCGGGAATCAGACTTGCGAAATTTCTGATGGTTGCTCAACCATTCCTCAACTTCAAACTCCCATATCTCGCGAACGGATTGACGAACTCGAGAAATTCCTGTTGCATCTGAAAGTAGAAACTCGCCTGATTACAATGGTGTGTGTACTTTTCCCCTAGGCCATAGTAGTTATTGGTGTCGAGTATCAGAGTTGCGAAAATTTTGATGGTTGCTCAGGCGTTCCTTAACTTCAAACTCCCATATCTCGCGAACGGATAGAAGAACTCGCGAAATTCCTGTTGCATCTGAAAGTAGAAACTCGCCCGATTTCAATGGTGTGTGTACTTTTCCCCTAGACCATAGTAGTTATTGGTTTCGAGTACCAGACTTGCGAAAATTTTGATGGTTTCTCAAACGTTCCTTAACTTCAAACTCCCAT
The DNA here is from genome assembly GCF_051014685.1 of Ptiloglossa arizonensis. Classification (NCBI taxonomy): domain Eukaryota; kingdom Metazoa; phylum Arthropoda; class Insecta; order Hymenoptera; family Colletidae; genus Ptiloglossa; species Ptiloglossa arizonensis. The sequence continues at coordinate 628,538 of NW_027478433.1, read as the reverse complement.
ATCTCGTGAACGGATTGACGAACACGAGAAATTCCTATTGCATCTGAAAGCAGAAACTTGCCCGATTTCAACGGTATGTGTACTTTTCCCCTAGGCCATTCCAGTTATTGGTTTCGAGTATCAGACCAGCGAAAATTTTGATCGTTTCTCAACCATTCCTTAACATCAACTCCCATATCTCGCGAACGGATTGACGAACTCGAGAAATTCCTGTTGCATCTGAAAGTAGAATCTCGCCCAATTACAGCGGTGTGTGTATTTTTGCCCCTAGGCCATAGTAGTTATTGGTTTCGATTATCAGACTTGCGAAAATTTTGATGGTTGCTCAGGCGTTCCTTAACTTCAAACTCCCATATCTCGCGAACGGATTGACGAACTCGCGAAATTCCTGTTGCATCTGAAAGTGGAAACTCGCCCGATTACAATGGTGTGTGTACTTTTCCCCTAGGCCATAGTAGTTATTGGTTTCGAGTACCAGACTTGCGAAAATTTTGATGGTTTCTCAAACGTCCCTTAACATCAAACTCCCATATCTCGCGAACGGATTGACGAAATCGAGAAATTCCTGTTGCATCTGAAAGTAGAAACTCGCCCGATTACAGCGGTGTGTGTATTTTTGCCCCAGGCCATAGTAGTTATTGGTTTCGAGTATCAGAGTTGCGAAAATTTTGATGGTTTCTCAAACGTTCCTTAACTTCAAACTCCCATATCTCGCGAACGGATTGACAAACTCGAGAAATTCCTGTTGCATCTGAAAGCAGAGACTCGCCCGATTAAAACGGTATGTGTATATTTCCCCTAGGCCTTTGTAGTTATTGGTTTCGGGAATCAGACTTGCGAAATTTCTGATGGTTTCTCATCCATTCCTTAACTTCAAACTCCCATATCTCGCGAACGGATTGACGAACTCTAGAAATTCCTGTTGCATCTGAAAGTAGAAACACGCCCGATTACAACGGTATGTGTATTTTTCCCCTAGGCCTTTGTAGTTATTGGTTTCGGGAATCAGACTTGCGAAAATATTGATGGTTTCTCAACCATTCCTTAACATCAAATTCCCATATCTGGCGAACGGATTGACGAACTCGAGAAATTCCTATTGCATCTGAAAGTAGAAACTCGCCCGATTACAATGGTGTGTGTACTCTTCCCCTAGGCCATAGTAGTTATTGGTTTCGAGTATCAGAGTTGCGAAAATTTTGATGGTTGCTCAGGTGTTCCTTAACTTCAAACTCCCATATCTCGCGAACGGATAGACGAACTCGCGAAATTCCTGTTGCATCTGAAAGTAGAAACTCGCCCGATTTCAATGGTGTGTGTACTTTTCCCCTAGACCATAGTAGTTATTGGTTTCGAGTACCAGACTTGCGAAAATTTTGATGGTTTCTCAAATGTTCCTTAACTTCAAACTCCCATATCTCGTGAACGGATTGACGAACACCAGAACTTCCTATTGCATCTGAAAGCAGAAACTCGCCCGATTTCAACGGTATGTGTACTTTTCCCCTAGGCCATTCCAGTTATTGGTGTCGAGTATCAGACCAGCGAAAATTTTGATCGTTTCTCAACCATTCCTTAACATCAACTCCCATATCTCGCGAACGGATTGACGAACTCGAGAAATTCCTGTTGCATCTGAAAGTAGAATCTCGCCCAATTACAGCGGTGTGTGTATTTTTGCCCCAGGCCATAGTAGTTATGGGTTTCGAGTATCAGACCAGCGAAATTTCTGATGGTTTCTCATCCATTCCTTAACTTCAAACTCCCATATCTCGCGAACGGATTGACGAACTCGAGAAATTCCTGTTGCATCTGAAAGTAGAAACTCGCCCGATTACAACGGTATGTGTATTTTTCCCCTAGGGCTTTGTAGTTATTGGTTTCGGGAATCAGAGTTGCGAAAATATTGATGGTTTCTCAACCATTCCTTAACATCAAATTCCCATATCTGGCGAACGGATTGGCGAACTCGAGAAATTCCTATTGCATCTGAAAGTAGAAACTCGCCCGATTACAATGGTGTGTGTACTCTTCCCCTAGGCCATAGTAGTTATTTGTTTCGAGTATCAGAGTTGCGAAAATTTTGATGGTTGCTCAGGTGTTCCTTAACTTCAAACTCCCATATCTCGCGAACGGATAGACGAACTCGCGAAATTCCTGTTGCATCTGAAAGTAGAAACTCGCCCGATTTCAATGGTGTGTGTACTTTTCCCCTAGGCCATTCCAGTTATTGGTTTCTAGTATCAGACAAGCGAAAATATTGATGGTTTCTCAACCATTCCTTAACTTCAAACTCCCATATCTCGCGAACGGATTGACGAACTCGAGAAATTCCTGTTGCATCTGAAAGTAGAAACTCGCCCGATTACAACGGTATGTGTATTTTTCCCCTAGGCCTTTGTAGTTATTGGTTTCGGGAATCAGAGGTGCGAAAATATTGATGGTTTCTCAACCAATTCCTTAACATCAAATTCCCATATCTGGCGAACGGATAGACGAACTCGAGAAATTCCTATTGCATCTGAAAGCAGAAACTCGCCCGATTACAATGGTGTGTGTACTCTTCCCCTAGGCCATTCCAGTTATTGGTTTCGAGTTTCAGAGTTGCGAAAATTTTGATGGTTGCTCAGGTGTTCCTTAACTTCAAACTCCCATATCTCGCGAACGGATAGACGAACTCGCGAAATTCCTGTTCCAACTGAAAGTAGAAGCTCGCCCGATTTCAATGGTGTGTGTACTTTTCCCCTAGGCCACAGTAGTTATTGGTTTCGAGTACCAGACTTGCGAAAATTTTGATGGTTTCTCAAACGTTCCTTAACTTCAAACTCCCATATCTCGCGAACGGATTGACAAACTCGAGAGATTCCTGTTGCATCTGAAAGCAGAGACTCGCCCGATTACAACGGTATGTGTATTTATGCCCTAGGCCATAGTTGTTATTGGTTTCGAGTATCAGACATGCGAAAATTTTGATGGTTTCCCAACCATTCCTTAACTTCAAACTCCCATATCTCGCGAACGGATTGTCGAACACGAGAAATTCCTATTGCATCTGAAAGCAGAAACTCGCCCGATTTCAACGGTATGTGTACTTTTCCCCTAGGCCATTTCAGTTATTGGTTTCGAGTATCAGACCAGCGAAAATTTTGATGGTTTCTCAACCATTCCTTAACATCAAACTCCCGTATCTCGCGAACGGATTGACGAACTCGAGAAATTCCTGTTGCATCTGAAAGTAGAATCTCGCCCGATTACAACGGTATGTGTATTTTTCCCCTAGGCCTTTGTAGTTATTGGTTTCGGGAATCAGAGTTGCGAAAATATTGATGGTTTCTCAACCATTCCTTAACATCAAATTCCCATATCTGGCGAACGGATTGACGAAATCGAGAAATTCCTATTGCATCTGAAAGTAGAAACTCGCCCGATTACAATGGTGTGTGTACTCTTCCCCTAGGGCATAGTAGTTATTGGTTTCGAGTATCAGAGTCGCGAAAATTTTGATGGTTGCTCAGGTGTTCCTTAACTTCAAACTCCCATATCTCGCGAACGGATAGACGAACTCGCGAAATTCCTGTTGCATCTGAAAGTAGAAACTCGCCCGATTGCAATGGTGTGTGTACTTTTCCCCTAGGCCATAGTATTTATTGGTTTCGAGTACCAGACTTGCGAAAATATTGATGGTTTCTCAAACGTTCCTTAACTTCAAACTCCCATATCTCGCGAACGGATTGACGAACACGAGAAATTCCTATTGCATCTGAAAGCAGAAACTCGCCCGATTTCAACAGTATGTGTACTTTTCCCCTAGGCCATTCCAGTTATTGGTTTCGAGTAATAGACCAGCGAAAATTTTGATGGTTTCTCAACCATTCCTTAACATCAAACTCCCATATCTCGCGAACGGATTGACGAACTCGAGAAATTCCTGTTGCATCTGAAAGTAGAAACTCGCCCAATTACAGCTGTGTGTGTATTTTTGCCCCAGACCATAGTAGTTATTGGTTTCGAGTGTCAGAGTTGCGAAAATATTGATGGTTTCTCAACCATTCCTTAACATCAAATTCCCATATCTGGCGAACGGATAGACGAACTCGAGAAATTCCTATTGCATCTGAAAGCAGAAACTCGCCCGATTACAATGGTGTGTGTACTCTTCCCCTAGGCCATAGTAGTTATTGGTTTCGAGTATCAGAGTTGCTAAAATTTTGATGGTTGCTCAGGTGTTCCTTAACTTCAAACTCCCATATCTCGCGAACGGATAGACGAACTCGCGAAATTCCTGTTGCATCTGAAAGTAGAAACTCGCCCGATTACAACGGTATGTGTATATTTCCCCTAGGCCTTGTAGTTATTGGTTTCGGAAATCAGACTTGCGAAAATTTTGATGGTTGCTCAACCATTCCTCAACTTCAAACTCCCATATCTCGCGAACGGATTGACGAACTCGAGAAATTCCTGTTGCATCTGAAAGCAGAAACTCGCCCGATTACAACAGTATGTGTACTTTTCCCCTAGGCCATAGTAGTGCTTGGTTTCGAGTATCAGACTTGCGAAAATTTTGATGGTTGCTCAACCATTCCTTAACTTCAAACTCCCATATCTCGCGAACGGATTGACGAACTCGAGAAATTCCTGTTGCTTCTGAAAGTAGAAACTCGCCCGATTACAATGGTGTGTGTACCTTTCCCCTAGGCTATTCCAGTTATTGGTTTCGAGTATCAGACCAGCGAAAATTTTGATGGTTTCTCAACCATTCCTTAACTTCAAACTCCCACATCTCGCGAACGAATTGACGAACTCGAGAAATTCCTGTTGCATGTGAAAGCAGAAACTCGCCCGATTACAACGGTATGTGTACTTTTCCCCTAGGCCATAGTAGTGCTTGGTTTCGAGTATCAGACTTGCGAAAATTTTGATGGTTGCTCAACCATTCCTTAACTTCAAACTCCCATATCTCGCGAACAGATTGACGAACACGAGAAATTCCTGTTGCATCTGAAAGTAGAAACTCGCCCGATTTCAACGGTATGTGTACTTTTCCCCTAGGCCATTCCAGTTATTGGTTTCGAGTATCAGATCAGCCAAAATTTTGATAGTTGCTCAACCATTCCTTAACTTCAAACTCCCATATCTCGCGAACGAATTGACGAACTCGAGAAATTCTTGTTGCATCTGAAAGCAGAAACTCGCCCGATTACAGCGGTATGTGTATTTTTGCCCTAGGCCATAGTAGTTATTGGTTTCGAGTATCAGACTTGCGAAAATTTTGATGGTTTCTCAACCATTCCTTAACATCAAACTCCCATATCACGCGAACGGATTGACGAACTCGAGAAATTCCTGTTGCATCTGAAAGTAGAAACTCGCCCGTTTACAATGGTGTGTGTACTTTTCCCCTAGGCTATTCCAGTTATTGGTTTCGAGTATCAGACCAGCGAAAATTTTGATGGTTTCTCAACCATTCCTTAACTTCAAACTCCCACATCTCGCCAACGAATTGACGAACACGAGAAATTCCTGTTGCATGTGAAAGCAGAATCTCGCCCGATTACAACGGTATGTGTATTTTTGCCCTAGGCAATAGTAGTTATTGGTTTCGAGTATCAGAATTGCGAAAATTTTGATGGTTGCTCAACCATTCCTTAACTTCATACTCCCATATCTCGCGAACGGGTTGACGAACTCGAGAAATTCCTGTTGCATCTGAAAGCAGAAACTCGCCCCATTACAATGGTGTGTGTACTTTTCCCCTAGGCCACTCCAGTTATTTGTTTCGAGTATCAGACCAGTGAAATTTTTGATGGTTTCTCAACCACTCCTTAACTTCAAACTCCCATATCTCGCGAACGGATTGACGAACTCGGGAAATTCCTATTGCATCTGAAAGCAGAAACTCGCCCGATTACAGCGGTATGTGTATTTTTGCCCTAGGCCATAGTACTTATTGGTTTCGAGTATCAGACCAGCGAAAATTTTGATGGTTTCTCAACCATTCCTTAACTTCAAACTCCCACATCTCGCGAACGAATTGACGAACTCGAGAAATTCCTGTTGCATGTGAAAGCAGAAACTCGCCCGATTACAACGGTATGTGTACTTTTCCCCTAGGCCATAGTAGTTATTGGTTTCGAGTATCAGACTTGCGAAAATTTTGATGGTTCCTCAACCATTCCTTAACTTCGAACTCCCATATCTCGCGAACGGATTGACGAACACGAGAAATTCCTGTTGCATCTGAAAGTAGAAACTCGCCCCATTACAATGGTGTGTGTACTTTTCCCCTAGGCCATAGTAGTTATAGGTCTCGAGTATCAGACTTGCGAAAATTTTGATTGTTTCTCAACCATTCCTTAACTTCAAACTCCCATATCTCGCGAACGGATTGACGAACTCGCGAAATTCCTGTTGCATCTGAAAGTGGAAACTCGCCCGATTACAATGGTGTGTGTACTTTTCCCCTAGGCCATAGTAGTTATTGGTTTCGAGTACCAGACTTGCGAAAATTTTGATGGTTTCTCAAACGTTCCTTAACATCAAACTCCCATATCTCGCGAACGGATTGACGAAATCGAGAAATTCCTGTTGCATCTGAAAGTAGAAACTCGCCCGATTACAGCGGTGTGTGTATTTTTGCCCCAGGCCATAGTAGTTATTGGTTTCGAGTATCAGAGTTGCGAAAATTTTGATGGTTTCTCAACCATTCCTTAACTTCAAACTCCCATATGTCGCGAACGGATTGACGAACTCGAGAAATTCCTGTTGCATCTGAAAGTAGAAACTCGCCCGATTACAACGGTATGTGTATATTTCCCCTAGGCCTTGTAGTTATTGGTTTCGGAAATCAGACTTGCGAAAATTTTGATGGTTGCTCAACCATTCCTCAACTTCAAACTCCCATATCTCGCGAACGGATTGACGAACTCGAGAAATTCATGTTGCATCTGAAAGCAGAAACTCGACCGATTACAACGGTATGTGTACTTTTCCCCTAGGCCATAGTAGTGCTTGGTTTCGAGTATCAGACTTGCGAAAATTTTGATGGTTGCTCAACCATTCCTTAACTTCAAACTCCCATATCTCGCGAACGGATTGACGAACTCGCGAAATTCCTGTTGCATCTGAAAGTAGAAACTCGCCCGATTTCAATGGTATGTGTACTTTTCCCTTAGGCCACAGTAGTTATTGGTTTCGGGAATCAGACTTGCGAAATTTCTGATGGTTGCTCAACCATTCCTCAACTTCAAACTCCCATATCTCGCGAACGGATTGACGAACTCGAGAAATTCCTGTTGCATCTGAAAGTAGAAACTCGCCTGATTACAATGGTGTGTGTACTTTTCCCCTAGGCCATAGTAGTTATTGGTGTCGAGTATCAGAGTTGCGAAAATTTTGATGGTTGCTCAGGCGTTCCTTAACTTCAAACTCCCATATCTCGCGAACGGATAGAAGAACTCGCGAAATTCCTGTTGCATCTGAAAGTAGAAACTCGCCCGATTTCAATGGTGTGTGTACTTTTCCCCTAGACCATAGTAGTTATTGGTTTCGAGTACCAGACTTGCGAAAATTTTGATGGTTTCTCAAACGTTCCTTAACTTCAAACTCCCATATCTCGTGAACGGATTGACGAACACGAGAAATTCCTATTGCATCTGAAAGCAGAAACTTGCCCGATTTCAACGGTATGTGTACTTTTCCCCTGGGCCATTCCAGTTATTGGTTTCGAGTATCAGACCAGCGAAAATTTTGATCGTTTCTCAACCATTCCTTAAGATCAACTCCCATATCTCGCGAACGGATTGACGAAATCGAGAAATTCCTGTTGCATCTGAAAGTAGAAACTCGCCCGATTACAGCGGTGTGTGTATTTTTGCCCCAGGCCATAGTGGTTATTGGTTTCGAGTATCAGAGTTGCGAAAATTTTGATGGTTTCTCAACCATTCCTTAACTTCAAACTCCCATATGTCGCGAACGGATTGACGAACTCGAGAAATTCCTGTTGCATCTGAAAGTAGAAACTCGCCCGATTACAACGGTATGTGTATATTTCCCCTAGGCCTTGTAGTTATTGGTTTCGGAAATCAGACTTGCGAAAATTTTGATGGTTGCTCAACCATTCCTCAACTTCAAACTCCCATATCTCGCGAACGGATTGACGAACTCGAGAAATTCATGTTGCATCTGAAAGCAGAAACTCGCCCGATTACAAGGGTATGTGTACTTTTCCCCTAGGCCATAGTAGTGCTTGGTTTCGAGTATCAGACTTGCGAAAATTTTGATGGTTGCTCAACCATTCCTTAACTTCAAACTCCCATATCTCTCGAACGGATTGACGAACTCGCGAAATTCCTGTTGCATCTGAAAGTAGAAACTCGCCCGATTTCAATGGTATGTGTACTTTTCCCTTAGGCCACAGTAGTTATTGGTTTCGGGAATCAGACTTGCGAAATTTCTGATGGTTGCTCAACCATTCCTCAACTTCAAACTCCCATATCTCGCGAACGGATTGACGAACTCGAGAAATTCCTGTTGCATCTGAAAGTAGAAACTCGCCTGATTACAATGGTGTGTGTACTTTTCCCCTAGGCCATAGTAGTTATTGGTGTCGAGTATCAGAGTTGCGAAAATTTTGATGGTTGCTCAGGCGTTCCTTAACTTCAAACTCCCATATCTCGCGAACGGATAGAAGAACTCGCGAAATTCCTGTTGCATCTGAAAGTAGAAACTCGCCCGATTTCAATGGTGTGTGTACTTTTCCCCTAGACCATAGTAGTTATTGGTTTCGAGTACCAGACTTGCGAAAATTTTGATGGTTTCTCAAACGTTCCTTAACTTCAAACTCCCATATCTCGTGAACGGATTGACGAACACGAGAAATTCCTATTGCATCTGAAAGCAGAAACTTGCCCGATTTCAACGGTATGTGTACTTTTCCCCTAGGCCATTCCAGTTATTGGTTTCGAGTATCAGACCAGCGAAAATTTTGATCGTTTCTCAACCATTCCTTAACATCAACTCCCATATCTCGCGAACGGATTGACGAACTCGAGAAATTCCTGTTGCATCTGAAAGTAGAATCTCGCCCAATTACAGCGGTGTGTGTATTTTTGCCCCTAGGCCATAGTAGTTATTGGTTTCGATTATCAGACTTGCGAAAATTTTGATGGTTGCTCAGGCGTTCCTTAACTTCAAACTCCCATATCTCGCGAACGGATTGACGAACTCGAGAAATTCCTGTTGCATCTGAAAGTAGAAACACGCCCGGTTACAACGGTATGTGTATTTTTCCCCTAGGCCTTTGTAGTTATTGGTTTCGGGAATCAGACTTGCGAAAATATTGATGGTTTCTCAACCATTCCTTAACATCAAATTCCCATATCTGGCGAACGGATTGACGAACTCGAGAAATTCCTATTGCATCTGAAAGTAGAAACTCGCCCGATTACAATGGTGTGTGTACTCTTCCCCTAGGCCATTCCAGTTATTTGTTTCGAGTATCAGATCAGCGAAAATTTTTGTGGGTTCTCAACCATTCCTTAACTTCAAACTCCCATATATCGCGAACGGATTGACGAACTCGAGAAATTCCTATTACATCTGAAAGCAGAAATTCGCCCGATTACAATGGTGTGTGTATTTTTCCCCTAGGCCTTTGTAGTTATTGGTTTCGAGTATCAGACTTGCGAAAATTTTGATGGTTTCTCAACCATTCCTTAACTTCAAACTCCCATATCTGGCGAACGGATTGACGAACACGGGAAATTCCTTTTGCATCGGAAAGCTGAAACTCGCCCGATATCAACGGTATGTGTACTTTTCCCTTAGGCCGTTCCAGTTATATGTTTCGAGTATCAGATCAGCGAAAATTTTGATGGTCTCTCAACCATTCCTTAACTTCAAACTCCCATATATCGCGAACGGATTGACGAACTCGAGAAATTCCTCTTTCATCTGAAAGTAGAAACTCGCCCGATTACAACGGTATGTGTATTTTTCCCCTAGGCCATTGTAGTTATTGGTTTCGATTATCAGACATGCGAAAATTTTGATGGTTTCTGAACCGTTCCTTAACTTCAAACTCCCATATCTCGCGAACGGATTGAAGAACTCGATAAATTCCTGTTGCATCTGAAAATAGAAACTCGCCCGATTACAACGGTATGTGTATTTCTCCCCTAGGCCTTTGTAGTTATTGGTTTCGGGAATCAGACTTGCGAAAATTTTGATGGTTGCTCAACCATTCCTTAATTTCAAACTCCCATATCTCGCGAACGGATTGACGAACACGAGAAATTCCTATTGCATCTGAAAGCAGAAACTCGCCCGATTACAACGGTATGTCTATTTTTGCCCTAGGGCATAGTAGTTATTGGTTTCGAGTATCAGACTTGCGAAAATTTTGATGGTTTCTCAACCATTCCTCAATTTCAAACTCCCATATCTCGCGAACGGATTGACGAACTCGAGAAATTTTTGTTGCATCTGAAAGCAGAAACTCGCCAGATTACAGTGGTGTATGTATTTTTGCACTAGGCCATAGTAGTTATTGGTTTCGAGTATCAGACTTGCGAAAATTTTGATGGTTTCTCAACCATTCCTTAACTTCAAACTCCCATATCTCGCGAACGGATTGACGAACTCGAGAAATTCCTGTTGCATCTGAAAGTAGAAACTCGCCCCATTACAATGTGTGTGTACTTTTCCCCTAGGCCATTCCAGTTATTCGTTTCGAGTATTAAATCAGCGAAAATTTTGGTGGTTTCTCAACCATTCCTTAACTTCAAACTCCCATATCTCGCGAACGGATTGACGAACTCGAGAAAGTCCTGTTGCATCTGAAAGAAGAAACCCGCCCGATTACAGCGGTATGTGTATTTTTCCCCTAGGCCTTTGTAGTTATTGGTTTCGAGTATCAGACTTGCGAAAATTTTGATGGTTGCTCAACCATTCCTTAACTTCAAACTCCCATATCTCGCGAACGGATCGACGAACACGAGAAATTCCTGTTGCATCTGAAAGTAAGAACTGGCCCCATTACAATGGTGTGTGTACTTTTCCCCTAGGCCATTCCAGTTATTGGTTTCGAGTATCAGACCAGCGAAATCTTGGATGGTATCTCAACCATCCCTTAACTTCAAACTCCCATATCTCGCGAACGGATTGACGAACTATAGAAATTCCTGTTTCGTCTGAAAGTAGAAACTCGCCCGATTACAACGGTATGTGCATTTTTCCCCTAGGCCACTGTAGTATTGGTTTCGATCATCAGACTTGCGAAAATTTTGATGGTTTCTCAAGCGTTCCTTAACTTCAAACTCCCATATCTCTCGAACGGATTGACGAACTCGAGAAATTCCTGTTTCATCTGAAAGTAGAAACTCGCCGGATTACAACGGTATGTGTATTCTTCCCCTAGGCCTTTGTAGTTATTGGTTTCGGGAATCAGACTTGCGAAAATTGTGATGGTTGCTCAACCATTCCTTAACTTCAAACTCCCATATCTCGCGAACGAATTGACGAACTCGAGAATTTCTTGTTGCATCTGAAAGCAGAAACTCGCCCGATTACAGCGGTATGTGTATTTTTGCCCTAGGCCATAGTAGTTATTGGTTTCGAGTATCAGACTTGCGAAAATTTTGATGGTTGCTCAACCATTCCTTAATTTCAAACTCCCATATCTCGCGAACGGATTGACGAACACGAGAAATTCCTATTGCATCTGAAAGCAGAAACTCGCCCGATTACAACGGTATGTGTATTTTTGCCCTAGGCCATAGTAGTTATTGGTTTCGAGTATCAGACTTGCGAAAATTTTGATGGTTTCTCAACCATTCCTTAATTTCAAACTCCCATATCTCGCGAACGGATTGACGAACTCGAGAAATTTTTGTTGCGTCTGAAAGCAGAAACTCGCCAGATTACAGCGGTGTGTGTATTTTTGCACTAGGCCATAGTAGTTATTGGTTTCGAGTATCAGACTTGCGAAAATTTTGATGGTTTCTCAACCATTCCTTAACTTCAAACTCCCATATCTCGCGAACGGATTGACGAACACGGGAAATTCCTTTTGCATCGGAAAGCTGAAACTCGCCCGATATCAACGGTATGTGTATTTTTGCCCTGGGCCATAGTAGTTATTGGTTTCGAGTATCAGACATGCGAAAATTTTGATGGTTTCTCAACCTTTCCTTAACTTCAAACACCCATATCTCGCGAACGCATTGACGAACTCGAGAAATTCCAGTTGCATCTGAAAGTAGAAACTCGCCCCATTACAATGTGTGTGTACTTTTCCCCTAGGCCATTCCAGTTATTGGTTTCGAGTATTAAATCAGCGAAAATTTTGGTGGTTTCTCAACCATTCCTTAACTTCAAACTCCCATATCTCGCGAACGGATTGACGAACTCGAGAAAGTCCTGTTGCATCTGAAAGAAGAAACCCGCCCGATTACAGCGGTATGTGTATTTTTGCCCTAGGCCATAGTAGTTATTGGTTTCGAGTATCAACTTGCGAAAATTTTGATGGATTCTCAACCATTCCTTAACTTCAAACTCCCATATCTCGCGAACGGATTGACGATCTCGAGAAGTTCCTATTGAATCTGAAAGCAGAAACTCGCCCGATTACAACGGTATGTGTATTTTTCCCCTAGGCCTTTGTAGTTATTGGTTTCGGGAATCAGACTTGCGAAAACTTTGATGGTTTCTCAACCGTTCCTTAACTTCAAACTCCCACATCTCGCGAACGGATTGACGAACTCGAGAAATTCCTGTTGCATCTGAAAGTAGAAACTCGCCCGATTACAATTGTTGTGTGTACTTTTCCCCTAGGCCATACTAGTTATTGGTTTCGAGTATCAGACTTGCGAAAATTTTGATGGTTTCTCAAGCGTTCCTTAACTTCAAACTCCCATATCTCGCGAACGGATTGACGAACTCGAGAAATTCCTGTTTCATCTGAAAGCAGAAACTCGCCGGATTACAGCGGTATGTGTATTTTCCCCCTAGGCCATTGTAGTTATTGGTTTCGAGTATCAGACATGCGAAAATTTTGATGGTTTCTCAACCATTCCTTAACTTCAAACTTCCATATCACGCGAACGGATTGACGAACTCGAGAAATTCCTATTGCATCTGAAAGCAGAAACTCGCCCGATTACAACGGTATGTGTATTTTTGCCCTGGGCCATAGTAGTTATTGGTTTCGAGTATCAGACATGCGAAAATTTTGATGGTTTCTCAACCTTTCCTTAACTTCAAACACCCATATCTCGCGAACGGATTGACGAACACGAGAAATTCCTATTTCATCTGAAAGCAGAAACTCGCCCGATTTCAACGGTATGTGTACTTTTCCCCTAGGCCTTTGTAGTTATTGGTTTCGGGAATCAGAGGTGCGAAAATCTCGATGGTTTCTCAATCATTCCTTAACATCAAACTCCCATATCTCGCGAACGGATTGACGAACTCGAGAAATTCCTATTACATCTGAAAGCAGAAATTCGCCCGATTACAATGGTGTGTGTACTTTTCCCCTAGGCCATTCCAGTTATTGGTTTCGAGTATCAGACCAGCGAAAATTTTGATGGTTTCTCAACCATTCCTTAACTTCAAACTCCCATACCTCTCGAACGGATTGACGAACTCGAAAAATTCCTGTTGCATCTGAAAGTAGAAACTCGCCCGATTACAACGGTATGTGTATTTTCCCCCTAGGCCATTGTAGTTATTGGTTTCGATTATCAGACACGCGAAAATTTTGATGGTTTCTGAACCGTTCCTTAACATCAAACTCCCATATCTCGCGAACGGATTGAAGAACTCGATAAATTCCTGTTGCATCTGAAAGTAGAAACTCGCCCGATTACAACGGTATGTGTATTCTTCCCCTAGGCCTTTGTAGTTATTGGTTTCGGGAATCAGACTTGCGAAAATTGTGATGGTTGCTCAACCATTCCTTAACTTCAAACTCCCATATCTCGCGAACGAATTGACGAACTCGAGAATTTCTTGTTGCATCTGAAAGCAGAAACTCGCCCGATTACAGCGCTATGTGTATTTTTGCCCTAGGCCATAGTAGTTATTGGTTTCGAGTATCAGACTTGCGAAAATTTTGATGGTTTCTCAACCATTCCTTAACTTCAAACACCGATATCTCGCGAACGGTTTGACGAACACGAGAAATTCCTATTTCATCTGAAAGCAGAAACTCGCCCGATTTCAACGGTATGTGTACTTTTCCCCTAGGCCTTTGTAGTTATTGGTTTCGGGAATCAGAGGTGCGAAAATCTCGATGGTTTCTCAATCATTCCTTAACATCAAACTCCCATATCTCGCGAACGGATTGACGAACTCGAGAAATTCCTATTACATCTGAAAGCAGAAATTCGCCCGATTACAATGGTGTGTGTACTTTTCCCCTAGGCCATTCCAGTTATTGGTTTCGAGTATCAGACCAGCGAAAATTTTGATGGTTTCTCAACCATTCCTTAACTTCAAACTCCCATACCTCTCGAACGGATTGACGAACTCGAAAAATTCCTGTTGCATCTGAAAGTAGAAACTTGCCCGATTACAACGGTATGTGTATTTTCCCCCTAGGCCATTGTAGTTATTGGTTTCGATTATCAGACACGCGAAAATTTTGATGGTTTCTGAACCGTTCCTTAACATCAAACTCCCATATCTCGCGAACGGATTGAAGAACTCGATAAATTCCTGTTGCATCTGAAAGTAGAAACTCGCCCGATTACAACGGTATGTGTATTCTTCCCCTAGGCCTTTGTAGTTATTGGTTTCGGGAATCAGACTTGCGAAAATTGTGATGGTTGCTCAACCATTCCTTAACTTCAAACTCCCATATCTCGCGAACGAATTGACGACCTCGAGAATTTCTTGTTGCATCTGAAAGCAGAAACTCGCCCGATTACAGCGCTATGTGTATTTTTGCCCTAGGCCATAGTAGTTATTGGTTTCGAGTATCAGACTTGCGAAAATTTTGATGGTTGCTCAACCATTCCTTAATTTCAAACTCCCATATCTCGCGAACGGATTGACGAACACGGGAAATTCCTTTTGCATCGGAAAGCTGAAACTCGCCCGATATCAACGGTATGTGTACTTTTCCCTTAGGCCATTCCAGTTATTTGTTTCGAGTATCAGATCAGCGAAAATTTTGATGGTCTCTCAACCATTCCTTAACTTCGAACACCCATATCTCGCGAACGGATTGACGAACACGAGAAATTCCTATTTCATCTGAAAGCAGAAACTCGCCCGATTTCAACGGCATGTGTACTTTTCCCCTAGGCCTTTGTAGTTATTGGTTTCGGGAATCAGAGGTGCGAAAATTTCGATGGTTTCTCAACCATTCCTTAACATCAAACTCACATACCTCGCGAACGGATTGACGAACTCGAGAAATTCCTATTACATCTGAAAGCAGAAATTCGCCCGATTACAATGGTGTGTGTACTTTTCCCCTAGGCCATTCCAGTTATTGGTTTAGAGTATCAGACCGGCGAAAATTTTTGTGGTTTCTCAACCATTCCTTAACTTCAAACTCCCATATCTCGCGAACGGATTGACGAACACGGGAAATTCCTTTTGCATCGGAAAGCTGAAAATCGCCCGATATCAACGGTATGTGTACTTTTCCCTTAGGCAATTCCAGTTATTTGTTTCGAGTATCAGATCAGCGAAAATTTTTGTGGGTTCTCAACCATTCCTTAACTTCAAACTCCCATATATCGCGAACGGATTGACGAACTCGAGAAATTCCTATTACATCTGAAAGCAGAAATTCGCCCGATTACAATGGTGTGTGTATTTTTCCCCTAGGCCTTTGTAGTTATTGGTTTCGAGTATCAGACTTGCGAAAATTTTGATGGTTTCTCAACCATTCCTTAACTTCAAACTCCCATATCTGGCGAACGGATTGACGAACACGGGAAATTCCTTTTGCATCGGAAAGCTGAAACTCGCCCGATATCAACGGTATGTGTACTTTTCCCTTAGGCCATTCCAGTTATATGTTTCGAGTATCAGATCAGCGAAAATTTTGATGGTCTCTCAACCATTCCTTAACTTCAAACTCCCATATATCGCGAACGGATTGACGAACTCGAGAAATTCCTCTTTCATCTGAAAGTAGAAACTCGCCCGATTACAACGGTATGTGTATTTTTCCCCTAGGCCATTGTAGTTATTGGTTTCGATTATCAGACATGCGAAAATTTTGATGGTTTCTGAACCGTTCCTTAACTTCAAACTCCCATATCTCGCGAACGGATTGAAGAACTCGATAAATTCCTGTTGCATCTGAAAGTAGAAACTCGCCCGATTACAACGGTATGTGTATTTCTCCCCTAGGCCTTTGTAGTTATTGGTTTCGAGTATCAGACTTGCGAAAATTTTGATGGTTTCTCAACCATTCCTCAATTTCAAACTCCCATATCTCGCGAACGGATTGACGAACTCGAGAAATTTTTGTTGCATCTGAAAGCAGAAACTCGCCAGATTACAGCGGTGTGTGTATTTTTGCACTAGGCCATAGTAGTTATTGGTTTCGAGTATCAGACTTGCGAAAATTTTGATGGTTTCTGAACCGTTCCTTAACTTCAAACTCCCATATCTCGCGAACGGATTGAAGAACTCGATAAATTCCTGTTGCATCTGAAAGTAGAAACTCGACCGATTACAATTGTTGTGTGTACTTTTCCCCTAGGCCGTACTAGTTATTGGTTTCGAGTATCAGACTTGCGAAAATTTTGATGGTTTCTCAAGCGTTCCTTAACTTCAAACTCCCATATCTCGCGAACGGATTGACGAACTCGAGAAATTCCTGTTTCATCTGAAAGTAGAAACTCGCCGGATTACAACGGTATGTGTTTTTTTTTCCCCTAGGCCATTGTAGTTATTGGTTTCGAGTATCAGACATGCGAAAATTTTGATGGTTTCTCAACCATTCCTTAACTTCAAACTTCCATATCACGCGAACGGATTGACGAACTCGAGAAATTCCTATTGCATCTGAAAGCAGAAACTCGCCCGATTACAAGGGTATGTGTATTTTTGCCCTGGGCCATAGTAGTTATTGGTTTCGAGTATCAGACATGCGAAAATTTTGATGGTTTCTCAACCATTCCTTAACTTCAAACACCCATATCTCGCGAACGGATTGACGAACACGAGAAATTCCTATTTCATCTGAAAGCAGAAACTCGCCCGATTTCAACGGTATGTGTACTTTTCCCCTAGGCCTTTGTAGTTATTGGTTTCGGGAATCAGAGGTGCGAAAATTTCGATGGTTTCTCAACCATTCCTTAACATCAAACTCCCATATCTCGCGAACGGATTGACGAACTCGAGAAATTCCTATTACATCTGAAAGCAGAAATTCGCCCGATTACAATGGTGTGTGTACTTTTCCCCTAGGCCATTCCAGTTATTGGTTTCGAGTATCAGACCAGCGAAAATTTTGATGGTTTCTCAACCATTCCTTAACTTCAAACTCCCATACCTCGCGAACGGATTGACGAACACGAAAAATTCCTGTTGCATCTGAAAGTAGAAACTCGCCCGATTACAACGGTATGTGTATTTTTCCCCTAGGCCATTCCAGTTATTTGTTTCGAGTATCAGATCAGCGAAAATTTTTGTGGTTTCTCAACCATTCCTTAACTTCAAACACCCATATCTCGCGAACGCATTGACGAACTCGAGAAATTCCTGTTGCATCTGAAAGTAGAAACTCGCCCCATTACAATGGTGTGTGTACTTTTCTCCTAGACCATTCCAGTTATTGGTTTCGAGTATCAGACCAGCGAAAATTTTGATGGTTTCTCAACCATTCCTTAATTTCAAACTCCCATATCTCGCGAACGGATTGACGAACTCGAGAAATTCCTGTTGCATCTGAAAGTAGAAACTCGCCCCATTACAATGTGTGTGTACTTTTCCCCTAGGCCATTCCAGTTATTGGTTTCGAGTATTAAATCATCGAAAATTTTTGGTGGTTTCTCAACCATTCCTTAACTTCAAACTCCCATATCTCGCGAACGGATTGACGAACTCGAGAAAGTCCTGTTGCATCTGAAAGAAGAAACCCGCCCGATTACAGCGGTATGTGTATTTTTCCCCTAGGCCTTTGTAGTTATTGGTTTCGAGTATCAGACTTGCGAAAATTTTGATGGTTGCTCAACCATTCCTTAACTTCAAACTCCCATATCTCGCGAACGGATCGACGAACACGAGAAATTCCTGTTGCATCTGAAAGTAAAAACTGGCCCCATTACAATGGTGTGTGTACTTTTCACCTAGGCCATTCCAGTTATTGGTTTCGAGTATCAGACCAGCGAAATCTTGGATGGTATCTCAACCATCCCTTAACTTCAAACTCCCATATCTCGCGAACGGATTGACGAACTATAGAAATTCCTGTTTCGTCTGAAAGTAGAAACTCGCCCGATTACAACGGTATGTGCATTTTTCCCCTAGGCCACTGTAGTATTGGTTTCGATCATCAGACTTGCGAAAATTTTGATGGTTTCTCAAGCGTTCCTTAACTTCAAACTCCCATATCTCGCGAACGGATTGACGAACTCGAGAAATTCCTGTTTCATCTGAAAGTAGAAACTCGCCGGATTACAACGGTATGTGTATTCTTCCCCTAGGCCTTTGTAGTTATTGGTTTCGGGAATCAGACTTGCGAAAATTGTGATGGTTGCTCAACCATTCCTTAACTTCAAACTCCCATATCTCGCGAACGAATTGACGAACTCGAGAATTTCTTGTTGCATCTGAAAGCAGAAACTCGCCCGATTACAGCGGTATGTGTATTTTTGCCCTAGGCCATAGTAGTTATTGGTTTCGAGTATCAGACTTGCGAAAATTTTGATGGTTGCTCAACCATTCCTTAATTTCAAACTCCCATATCTCGCGAACGGATTGACGAACACGAGAAATTCCTATTGCATCTGAAAGCAGAAACTCGCCCGATTACAACGGTATGTGTATTTTTGCCCTAGGCCATAGTAGTTATTGGTTTCGAGTATCAGACTTGCGAAAATTGTGATGGTTGCTCAACCATTCCTTAACTTCAAACTCCCATATCTCGCGAACGAATTGACGAACTCGAGAATTTCTTGTTGCATCTGAAAGCAGAAACTCGCCCGATTACAGCGCTATGTGTATTTTTGCCCTAGGCCATAGTAGTTATTGGTTTCGAGTATCAGACTTGCGAAAATTTTGATGGTTGCTCAACCATTCCTTAATTTCAAACTCCCATATCTCGCGAACGGATTGACGAACACGGGAAATTCCTTTTGCATCGGAAAGCTGAAACTCGCCCGATATCAACGGTATGTGTACTTTTCCCTTAGGCCATTCCAGTTATTTGTTTCGAGTATCAGATCAGCGAAAATTTTGATGGTCTCTCAACCATTCCTTAACTTCGAACACCCATATCTCGCGAACGGATTGACGAACACGAGAAATTCCTATTTCATCTGAAAGTAGAAACTCGCCCGATTACAACGGTATGTGTATTCTTCCCCTAGGCCTTTGTAGTTATTGGTTTCGGGAATCAGACTTGCGAAAATTGTGATGGTTGCTCAACCATTCCTTAACTTCAAACTCCCATATATCGCGAACGGATTGACGAACTCGAGAAATTTCTCTTTCATCTGAAAGTAGAAACTCGCCCGATTACAACGGTATGTGTATTTTTCCCCTAGGCCATTGTAGTTATTGGTTTCGATTATCAGACATGCGAAAATTTTGATGGTTTCTGAACCGTTCCTTAACTTCAAACTCCCATATCTCGCGAACGGATTGAAGAACTCGATAAATTCCTGTTGCATCTGAAAGTAGAAACTCGACCGATTACAATTGTTGTGTGTACTTTTCCCCTAGGCCGTACTAGTTATTGGTTTCGAGTATCAGACTTGCGAAAATTTTGATGGTTTCTCAAGCGTTCCTTAACTTCAAACTCCCATATCTCGCGAACGGATTGACGAACTCGAGAAATTCCTGTTTCATCTGAAAGTAGAAACTCGCCGGATTACAACGGTATGTGTTTTTTTTTCCCCTAGGCCATTGTAGTTATTGGTTTCGAGTATCAGACATGCGAAAATTTTGATGGTTTCTCAACCATTCCTTAACTTCAAACTTCCATATCACGCGAACGGATTGACGAACTCGAGAAATTCCTATTGCATCTGAAAGCAGAAACTCGCCCGATTACAAGGGTATGTGTATTTTTGCCCTGGGCCATAGTAGTTATTGGTTTCGAGTATCAGACATGCGAAAATTTTGATGGTTTCTCAACCATTCCTTAACTTCAAACACCCATATCTCGCGAACGGATTGACGAACACGAGAAATTCCTATTTCATCTGAAAGCAGAAACTCGCCCGATTTCAACGGTATGTGTACTTTTCCCCTAGGCCTTTGTAGTTATTGGTTTCGGGAATCAGAGGTGCGAAAATTTCGATGGTTTCTCAACCATTCCTTAACATCAAACTCCCATATCTCGCGAACGGATTGACGAACTCGAGAAATTCCTATTACATCTGAAAGCAGAAATTCGCCCGATTACAATGGTGTGTGTACTTTTCCCCTAGGCCATTCCAGTTATTGGTTTCGAGTATCAGACCAGCGAAAATTTTGATGGTTTCTCAACCATTCCTTAACTTCAAACTCCCATACCTCGCGAACGGATTGACGAACACGAAAAATTCCTGTTGCATCTGAAAGTAGAAACTCGCCCGATTACAACGGTATGTGTATTTTTCCCCTAGGCCTTTGTAGTTATTGGTTTCGGGAATCAGACTTGCGAAAATTTTGATGGTTTCTCAACCATTCCTTAACTTCAAACTCCCACTTCTCGCGAACGAATTGACGAACTCGACAAATTCCTGTTGCATCTGAAAGTAGAAACTCGCTCGATTACAACGGTATGTGTATTTTTCCCCTAGGCCTTTGTAGTTATTGGTTTCGGGAATCAGACTTGCGAAAAATTTGATGGCTGCTCAACCATTCCTTAACTTCAAACTCCCACATCTCGCGAACGAATTGACGAACTCGAGAAATTCATGTTGCATCTGAAAGCAGAAACTCGCCCGATTACAGCGGTGTGTGTATTTTTGCCCTAGGCCATAGTAGTTATTGGTTTTGAGTATCAGACTTGCGAAAATTTTGATGGTTTCTCAACCATTCCTTAATTTCAAACTCCCATATCTCGCGAACGGTTGACGATCTCGAGAAATTCCTGTTGCATCTGAATGTAGAAACTCGCCCCATTACAATGGCGTGTGTACTTTTCCACTAGGCCAATCCAGTTATTGGTTTCGAGTATCAGACCAGCGAAATTTTTGATGGTACCTGAACCATTCCTTAACTTCAAACTCCCATATCTCGCGAACGGATTGACGAACTCGAGAAATTCCTGTTTCGTCTGAAAGAAGAAACTCGCCCGATTACAACGGTATGTGTATTTTCCCCCTAGGCCATTGTAGTTATTGGTTTCGATTATCAGACACGCGAAAATTTTGATGGTTTCTGAACCGTTCCTTAACTTCAAACTCCCATATCTCGCGAACGGATTGAAGAACTCGATAAATTCCTGTTGCATCTGAAAGTAGAAACTCGCCCGATTACAACGGTATGTGTATTCTTCCCCTAGGCCTTTGTAGTTATTGGTTTCGGGAATCAGACTTGCGAAAATTGTGATGGTTGCTCAACCAATCCTTAATTTCAAACTCCCATATCTCGCGAACGGATTGACGAACTCGAGAAATTCCTATTGCATCTGAAAGCAGAAACTCGCCCGATTACAACGGTATTTGTATTTTTCTCCTAGGCCCTTGTAGTTATTGGTTTCGGGAATCAGACTTGCGAAAATTTTGATGGTTTCTCAACCGTTCCTTAACTTCAAACTCCCACATCTCGCGAACGGATTGACGAACTCGAGAAATTCCTGTTGCATCTGAAAGTAGAAACTCGCCTGATTACAATTGTTGTGTGTACTTTTCCCCTAGGCCATACTAGTTATTGGTTTCGAGTATCAGACTTGCGAAAATTTTGATGGTTTCTCAAGCGTTCCTTAACTTCAAACTCCCATATCTCGCGAACGGATTGACGAACTCGAGAAATTCCTGTTTCATCTGAAAGTAGAAACTCGCCGGATTACAACGGTATGTGTATTTTTCCCCTAGGCCTTTGTAGTTATTGGTTTCGGGAATCAGACTTGCGAAAATTGTGATGGTTGCTCAACCATTCCTTAACTTCAAACTCCCATATCTCGCGAACGAATTGACGAACTCGAGAATTTCTTGTTGCATCTGAAAGCAGAAACTCGCCCGATTACAGCGCTATGTGTATTTTTGCCCTAGGCCATAGTAGTTATTGGTTTCGAGTATCAGACTTGCGAAAATTTTGATGGTTGCTCAACCATTCCTTAATTTCAAACTCCCATATCTCGCGAACGGATTGACGAACACGAGAAATTCCTATTGCATCTGAAAGCAGAAACTCGCCCGATTACAACGGTATGTGTATTTTTGCCCTAGGCCATTGTAGTTATTGGTTTCGAGTATCAGCCTTGCGAAAATTTTGATGGTTTCTCAACCATTCCTTAACTTCAAACTCCCACATCTCGCAAACGGATCGACGAACACGAGAAATTCCTATTGCTTCGGAAAGCTGAAACTCGCCCGATATCAACGGTATGTGTACTTTTCCCTTAGGCCATTCCAGTTATTTGTTTCGAGTATCAGATCAGCGAAAATTTTTGAGGTTTCTCAACTATTCCTTAACTTCAAACCCCCATATCTCGCGAACGGATTGACGAACACGGGAAATTCCTTTTGCATCGGAAAGCTGAAACTCGCCCGATATCAACGGTATGTGTACTTTTCCCTTAGGCCATTCCAGTTATTTGTTTCGAGTATCAGATCAGCGAAAATTTTGATGGTCTCTCAACCATTCCTTAGCTTCAAACTCCCATATCACGCGAACGGATTGACGAACTCGAGAAATTCCTATTGCATCTGAAAGCAGAAACTCGCCCGATTACAAGGGTATGTGTATTTTTGCCCTGGGCCATAGTAGTTATTGGTTTCGAGTATCAGACATGCGAAAATTTTGATGGTTTCTCAACCATTCCTTAACTTCAAACACCGATATCTCGCGAACGGTTTGACGAACACGAGAAATTCCTATTTCATCTGAAAGCAGAAACTCGCCCGATTTCAACGGTATGTGTACTTTTCCCCTAGGCCTTTGTAGTTATTGGTTTCGGGAATCAGACTTGCGAAAATTTTGATGGTTTCTCAACCATTCCTTAACTTCAAACTCCCATATCTGGCGAACGGATTGACGAACACGGGAAATTCCTTTTGCATCGGAAAGCTGAAACTCGCCCGATATCAACGGTATGTGTACTTTTCCCTTAGGCCATTCCAGTTATTTGTTTCGAGTATCAGATCAGCGAAAATTTTGATGGTCTCTCAACCATTCCTTAACTTCAAACTCCCATATATCGCGAACGGATTGACGAACTCGAGAAAATCCTCTTTCATCTGAAAGTAGAAACTCGCCCGATTACAACGGTATGTGTATTTTTCCCCTAGGCCATTGTAGTTATTGGTTTCGATTATCAGACATGCGAAAATTTTGATGGTTTCTGAACCGTTCCTTAACTTCAAACTCCCATATCTCGCGAACGGATTGAAGAACTCGATAAATTCCTGTTGCATCTGAAAGCAGAAACTCGCCCGATTACAACGGTATGTGTATTTTTGCCCTAGGCCATTGTAGTTATTGGTTTCGATTATCAGACACGCGAAAATTTTGATGGTTTCTGAACCGTTCCTTAACTTCAAACTCCCATATCTCGCGAACGGATTGAAGAACTCGATAAATTCCTGTTGCATCTGAAAGTAGAAACTCGCCCGATTACAACGGTATGTGTATTCTTCCCCTAGGCCTTTGTAGTTATTGGTTTCGGGAATCAGACTTGCGAAAATTGTGATGGTTGCTCAACCAATCCTTAATTTCAAACTCCCATATCTCGCGAACGGATTGACGAACTCGAGAAATTCCTATTGCATCTGAAAGCAGAAACTCGCCCGATTACAACGGTATTTGTATTTTTCTCCTAGGCCCTTGTAGTTATTGGTTTCGGGAATCAGACTTGCGAAAATTTTGATGGTTTCTCAACCGTTCCTTAACTTCAAACTCCCACATCTCGCGAACGGATTGACGAACTCGAGAAATTCCTGTTGCATCTGAAAGTAGAAACTCGCCTGATTACAATTGTTGTGTGTACTTTTCCCCTAGGCCATACTAGTTATTGGTTTCGAGTATCAGACTTGCGAAAATTTTGATGGTTTCTCAAGCGTTCCTTAACTTCAAACTCCCATATCTCGCGAACGGATTGACGAACTCGAGAAATTCCTGTTTCATCTGAAAGTAGAAACTCGCCGGATTACAACGGTATGTGTATTTTTCCCCTAGGCCTTTGTAGTTATTGGTTTCGGGAATCAGACTTGCGAAAATTGTGATGGTTGCTCAACCATTCCTTAACTTCAAACTCCCATATCTCGCGAACGAATTGACGAACTCGAGAATTTCTTGTTGCATCTGAAAGCAGAAACTCGCCCGATTACAGCGCTATGTGTATTTTTGCCCTAGGCCATAGTAGTTATTGGTTTCGAGTATCAGACTTGCGAAAATTTTGATGGTTGCTCAACCATTCCTTAATTTCAAACTCCCATATCTCGCGAACGGATTGACGAACACGAGAAATTCCTATTGCATCTGAAAGCAGAAACTCGCCCGATTACAACGGTATGTGTATTTTTGCCCTAGGCCATTGTAGTTATTGGTTTCGAGTATCAGCCTTGCGAAAATTTTGATGGTTTCTCAACCATTCCTTAACTTCAAACTCCCACATCTCGCAAACGGATCGACGAACACGAGAAATTCCTATTGCTTCGGAAAGCTGAAACTCGCCCGATATCAACGGTATGTGTACTTTTCCCTTAGGCCATTCCAGTTATTTGTTTCGAGTATCAGATCAGCGAAAATTTTTGAGGTTTCTCAACTATTCCTTAACTTCAAACCCCCATATCTCGCGAACGGATTGACGAACACGGGAAATTCCTTTTGCATCGGAAAGCTGAAACTCGCCCGATATCAACGGTATGTGTACTTTTCCCTTAGGCCATTCCAGTTATTTGTTTCGAGTATCAGATCAGCGAAAATTTTGATGGTCTCTCAACCATTCCTTAGCTTCAAACTCCCATATCACGCGAACGGATTGACGAACTCGAGAAATTCCTATTGCATCTGAAAGCAGAAACTCGCCCGATTACAAGGGTATGTGTATTTTTGCCCTGGGCCATAGTAGTTATTGGTTTCGAGTATCAGACATGCGAAAATTTTGATGGTTTCTCAACCATTCCTTAACTTCAAACACCGATATCTCGCGAACGGTTTGACGAACACGAGAAATTCCTATTTCATCTGAAAGCAGAAACTCGCCCGATTTCAACGGTATGTGTACTTTTCCCCTAGGCCTTTGTAGTTATTGGTTTCGGGAATCAGACTTGCGAAAATTTTGATGGTTTCTCAACCATTCCTTAACTTCAAACTCCCATATCTGGCGAACGGATTGACGAACACGGGAAATTCCTTTTGCATCGGAAAGCTGAAACTCGCCCGATATCAACGGTATGTGTACTTTTCCCTTAGGCCATTCCAGTTATTTGTTTCGAGTATCAGATCAGCGAAAATTTTGATGGTCTCTCAACCATTCCTTAACTTCAAACTCCCATATATCGCGAACGGATTGACGAACTCGAGAAAATCCTCTTTCATCTGAAAGTAGAAACTCGCCCGATTACAACGGTATGTGTATTTTTCCCCTAGGCCATTGTAGTTATTGGTTTCGATTATCAGACATGCGAAAATTTTGATGGTTTCTGAACCGTTCCTTAACTTCAAACTCCCATATCTCGCGAACGGATTGAAGAACTCGATAAATTCCTGTTGCATCTGAAAGTAGAAACTCGCCCGATTACAACGGTATGTGTATTCTTCCCCTAGGCCTTTGTAGTTATTGGTTTCGGGAATCAGACTTGCGAAAATTGTGATGGTTGCTCAACCATTCCTTAACTTCAAACTCCCATATCTCGCGAACGGATTGACGAACTCGAGAAATTCCTATTGCATCTGAAAGCAGAAACTCGCCCGATTACAACGGTATGTGTATTTTTCTCCTAGGCCCTTGTAGTTATTGGTTTCGGGAATCAGACTTGCGAAAATTTTGATGGTTTCTCAACCGTTCCTTAACTTCAAACTCCCACATCTCGCGAACGGATTGACGAACTCGAGAAATTCCTGTTGCATCTGAAAGTAGAAACTCGCCTGATTACAATTGTTGTGTGTACTTTTCCCCTAGGCCATACTAGTTATTGGTTTCGAGTATCAGACTTGCGAAAATTTTGATGGTTTCTCAAGCGTTCCTTAACTTCAAACTCCCATATCTCGCGAACGGATTGACGAACTCGAGAAATTCCTGTTTCATCTGAAAGTAGAAACTCGCCGGATTACAACGGTATGTGTATTTTTCCCCTAGGCCATTGTAGTTATTGGTTTCCAGTATCAACTTGCGAAAATTTTGATGGATTCTCAACCATTCCTTAACTTCAAACTCCCATATCTCGCGAACGGACTGACGAACTCGAGAAATTCCTATTGCATCTGAAAGCAGAAACTCGCCAGATTACAACGGTATGTGTATTTTTCCCCTAGGCCTTTGTAGTTATTGGTTTCGGGAATCAGACTTGCGAAAATTGTGATGGTTGCTCAACCATTCCTTAACTTCAAACTCCCATATCTCGCGAACGAATTGACGAACTCGAGAATTTCTTGTTGCATCTGAAAGCAGAAACTCGCCCGATTACAGCGCTATGTGTATTTTTGCCCTAGGCCATAGTAGTTATTGGTTTCGAGTATCAGACTTGCGAAAATTTTGATGGTTTCTCAACCATTCCTTAACTTCAAACTCCCACATCTCGCAAACGGATCGACGAACACGAGAAATTCCTATTGCTTCGGAAAGCTGAAACTCGCCCGATATCAACGGTATGTGTACTTTTCCCTTAGGCCATTCCAGTTATTTGTTTCGAGTATCAGATCAGCGAAAATTTTTGAGGTTTCTCAACTATTCCTTAACTTCAAACCCCCATATCTCGCGAACGGATTGACGAACACGGGAAATTCCTTTTGCATCGGAAAGCTGAAACTCGCCCGATATCAACGGTATGTGTACTTTTCCCTTAGGCCATTCCAGTTATTTGTTTCGAGTATCAGATCAGCGAAAATTTTGATGGTCTCTCAACCATTCCTTAGCTTCAAACTCCCATATCACGCGAACGGATTGACGAACTCGAGAAATTCCTATTGCATCTGAAAGCAGAAACTCGCCCGATTACAAGGGTATGTGTATTTTTGCCCTGGGCCATAGTAGTTATTGGTTTCGAGTATCAGACATGCGAAAATTTTGATGGTTTCTCAACCATTCCTTAACTTCAAACACCGATATCTCGCGAACGGTTTGACGAACACGAGAAATTCCTATTTCATCTGAAAGCAGAAACTCGCCCGATTTCAACGGTATGTGTACCTTTCCCCTAGGCCTTTGTAGTTATTGGTTTCGGGAATCAGACTTGCGAAAATTTTGATGGTTTCTCAACCATTCCTTAACTTCAAACTCCCATATCTGGCGAACGGATTGACGAACACGGGAAATTCCTTTTGCATCGGAAAGCTGAAACTCGCCCGATATCAACGGTATGTGTACTTTTCCCTTAGGCCATTCCAGTTATTTGTTTCAAGTATCAGATCAGCGAAAATTTTGATGGTCTCTCAACCATTCCTTAACTTCAAACTCCCATATATCGCGAACGGATTGACGAACTCGAGAAAATCCTCTTTCATCTGAAAGTAGAAACTCGCCCGATTACAACGGTATGTGTATTTTTCCCCTAGGCCATTGTAGTTATTGGTTTCGATTATCAGACATGCGAAAATTTTGATGGTTTCTGAACCGTTCCTTAACTTCAAACTCCCATATCTCGCGAACGGATTGAAGAACTCGATAAATTCCTGTTGCATCTGAAAGTAGAAACTCGCCCGATTACAACGGTATGTGTATTCTTCCCCTAGGCCTATGTAGTTATTGGTTTCGGGAATCAGACTTGCGAAAATTGTGATGGTTGCTCAACCATTCCTTAACTTCAAACTCCCATATCTCGCGAACGAATTGACGAACTCGAGAATTTCTTGTTGCATCAGAAAGGAGAAACTCGCCCGATTACAGCGGTATGTGTATTTTTGCCCTAGGCCATAGTAGTTATTGGTTTCGAGTATCAGACTTGCGAAAATTTTGATGGTTTCTCAACCATTCCTTAACTTCAAACTCCCATATCTCGCGAACGGATTGACGAACACGGGAAATTCCTTTTGCA